>NC_142365.1:6825000-7174583 GCF_059441175.1 Urocampus carinirostris
TCTAACCCGTCCTAAAGGCCTTCTACCGAACCCTTTCTTTTTATCTAATCTCCCAGGTTACAAAAGCAGATCGACCCAAAAGGGTGTGGTAGTCAAAAGAACAAAAAATGATTGGTCATTAGTAATAGCAGTGTTCTCGTTTGCCCGCGTCCCTGCATCCTAAACGCATCATTTTTGCTGGGGACGCATTGGGTCAAATCAACGTGTGTCCCTGGGACGCAACGTTTTTGACACCAAATTGTCATTATTACCGATTACTTTTTTTTTCTAACAAAGATTTACTGCACTCCAAACTTTTCGTCAGGCGGATCCGCCATCCGCCATTGTTGCTTTGGTCTCGCGCCGGCAAGCGAGATCTCGTTTCGAGATAACGTCATTGTTGTGGCGGTTGTCGAGTGAAAGAGAAGTATGCCTCCGAAAAAACAGTTGGTATTAGGTGCAAATCAACAAAAAATTGGTAATTTCTTCAGTGGCGGTAACAAGTCGAAACATAACACAGAAAGTGGTAACAACCGCAATAATTCCGGCACGAAAAAAACGGCGGAGAAATTCTTCAGAAGACCGCGAAGGCAAGGAAAACATACGTTTTGAAGCAAACGATTCGACGAAAGAAAATAAACAAAAGAATAATAAAAGGACTTTTCTGCCAAAATGGACTAAATTATATTCCTAGTTAGGCTATGAGGAGGATGATAATGGATTGGACCTTGAGAAGGCATTACAACTGTGGCGGGACAGCAAACCACAAAGAATATATGAACTGAAAAATCTGAAGGGATAACTGATTTGTATTACCAATAAACTGTGATGATTAAAACTGAATGAATATATAGATTTATATTAAATATTTGTCGCCGATTTACAATTTCAACCGCGATAACACTCAATTTTGGGGACCCATAGATCTCTGTTGGGACCCATAGATTTTTGAGCATGCGAGTCCCTGGAACCCATCACTTTTCATAGGTAAAATGAACACTGGTTATAGTGATGTCAACAGTTCAAAATAGTTCAAAAAACAAGTCAAGTAAAGTCAAGTCATGTCTATTTGTATAGCCTTTAACCTTAAGAAGACTCAAAGCAGACTATTACTACACATTAATTTCTTTTTTCGACTTAAACGTTGTTGTCACTGTTTTTCACATTTCCTTATCATTAACTTTCTTGGGAAGCATTATAATGGTCATAAACGGCAATTATATATTATATATACCGAAGCCATATCCCCGAGTGGGAGGTGGCTAGAGTCATTTCTGACTCTTTTTGGGGGATTGATAGAGGAGGGGATTCTCAGGCCCCTTGCTCAACCCAACTGAGGTGTTGGGAGTCATTAGGTGACCAAACCCCCCAATTCCAACCCCTAATACTGAACGCCAAGCAGGGAGGCAACGGGTACCAATGTTTAAGTCTTAGGTATGACTCGGCCGAGGCTTGAACCACAACCTCCCAGTCTCGGGGCGAGCGCCATACCCCCAAGGCAATGCAACTCACAAAATGAGATGTAGTACCTGCTGTTTCTCGAAACCCAAAACTGGTCCAACTGGCCCAATTGCTCAATGAATCACCCCAATCGTCCATTCGTTATAGTACCTGCTTCACATAGGCTAACTTCAGACTTCAGAGTTGACTGCCCAATCTCGATTTTTTTACACTAATTTATATTTATCTTTTTCTGGAAAAATTGGGTCAATACAGTAAAGTAGCACAAATAAGCTATTTTTTTACAGAGGGAACATTTTTTTTGTCATTAAAATCATTTTAGAGTTGGGTGAAAAGTCAACAACCGAGCGTTAGCAATTCAAACGGAGCCAAAAGAATTTAGCCGATATTCCCGCAAAGATCATGAACTAGATCTGCAGGATATTTTTCTGTTATTTTTTTTTCCCAGGACAAACATTAGAAGCTTACAGGAAACAAAATGAAAAAAACATCTCAATTTCCCTTGTGGCATTTTAGTGACATTTTGATGTGAAACCTCTGGGGCGATTCGAGCAAAAATCCGCTACAGTGTTTTGACGTGTTCAAACACAAACGCCTTGTTGGTGCCTGACAACCATCTTGGATCTCGCATCTCCAATCGATAAAATCCAGATGACCGTCCTAAATCAATCCAACGGAATTAAATGCACGCTTCTTATCTAATCTCCACGCCAGGTTTCCCTCCCAAGGCGTACGGGATTGTGTGTGTAGATGAGAAAATGTGAAAGCAGCTTCCTACCCTTGCAGTTTATGCAAAGTATACGATATCAATCGACTATTACCTTAGCTAGCGTTCGATTATATCTAAACTCATGCATTTAAATGGAACATATAACAGAGATGTGTAACAGATACTTATATATGCTCTGCCTTGCTAATGCAACCGGCTTTCCTATTTTTTTTAAAGCACGGCTTTAGACTTCCTGGAGCACTTATGTGTGATATAATCCAGAAGCGCATTGAAGTTTTCACCCTAATCCCAATTTTGTAGCTTAAGCCGCATTTTGCAGGCACTCCACGGGCTACAAGAGATTTGAAAATGCATTTAAAAGGAATAAATTGTGTAACTATTACATTTTCTTGATTTCAGGTAGATTGTGCATAACATCCAGAAGGTTAGTGGAGAGTAGTGATGGGGAGTTACAGGTCTTTTTAGAGAACTGGCTTTTTTGGCTCAGCTCGTTTTTGGCTCCAAAACGGCTCTTTCTGCTGATTTTCTCCATATAATACCAAATATAATGTAACATTAAGCAAAAAGTGATTGAATGATTGATATATTCTGTTTATTATACTACAAAATTATAATCATAAAGACCAGAACGGAGACAGGACCCACTTGGGTTACACATTTTGACTGTAAACATAAAAGATTAAAAAAAGATAGAATTAGTTAAGTTTTTTTTAACTAGTAATTCTGCTTATTTTAAATATTACCTCTTTTATTTTACTATATTTACGACCATAATTATTTATTAAGATAAAGAAGGAAAATCATAAATGGGCTACATTGTAGTGTGAAAAATGATTAGTTATTTTAAAGTATTGGTTTTTTTGTCAGGACCAGAACGGAAACAGGACCCACTCGCGTGACGTTTCTCACAAGTTTTATTGGAAGAAAGGGTTGCGCCCACGATCCGGTGATCGATTGACACGGGAAGCAGGTCACTCTGAACGCGGAAGTGGGACTTCCGTGGCGAGCGATGGCGGTCTCGGGAATGTAAAAAATGGGTAGTAGCCGGACAAGAGAGCAAAAAACGTGGTCGGAATCGGAAATAAGTCGAAAGCCAGGAGGAGAGAGTGGACGTGGTCAGGATCAAAAAACGGGTCGAAGCCGGGAAACAGACGGGAGCATAAACAGGTGGAAGTCAGGATCGAAAAAGCTTGCCTAGAGTACACCGAGGTTCTCAGACAGACTGACAACAGGTGACAGATAGACGTGGGTTTAAATAGTGACAGGGAGCCAATCAGAGTCCGAGGCAGTTGGCGCCAAAGGAGTGGGCACAGGTAATCATGACAAGAATAGCCCATGTTGTTCAGTCTACAATGAACTTTTAACTCACTTACAACATATTTATCCTGAGTAAATTAAAAGACAACCATCATAAAATATCTTGACGGTATGACTACCCGAAAATCTTTTGAGAGGCTGGGCAAAAAATGAAAAGAAACATGATCTGTTTTGGTCCCTTTGCGTTACTGTGGTTTGTATTCTTCCTTGAGCTTTTCGGGTGTTACTGAACCACCCAGTGATATCTAGTGGTCAAATTATACACCTGTGTCCCTTTGAATAGATATAGGTTCAATATATAGGATACATTGTCATGATTACCGATTGGAATCACCTATGCCCACTCATTTGGCGCCAACTGCCGCGGGTTCTGATTGCCTCCCTGTCACTATTTGAACCCAGTCCCCTATGGTCAGTCCATCAACGAACCTCTGCCCCGCAAGACGTGGGTTTTGACAATGTCCTGTTTTCCTGTTGGTATTCCCTGTCTGGTATTGTTCTCTTTTATTTTTGTCCTGTTTTTAATATTCTCTCCAGTTTTCGTTCCCGTCTAGTTTGTTCTGTTTATTTTCGATATCCTGCTTCATTATCTATCCTGTTTGTCCCGTCCTGTCCGGTATCGAACCCTTCTGTCCTATATCAACTCGGGCAATTGGTATCGATCTCGTCGGCCTCCGGCTTCCTATCATTTCACGCCAGACTACTGCCTAACGTGCATGACTCCCCATTTCCCGTAAAATAAAAGATAATCTTACAGGATAGCTACCAAAATGCATTGTGGGATGCAGAGCACAGAGTAGTGTATGTTGTTTTTTTCTGCAGTGTATTATGGGTATTTTGAATCCACTCCATGAAAGGAATTTGAACAACACTATAAAATGGGAACAAACATACCTGGGGTTGGGAACTTTTTTGACTCAGAGAGCCATGAAAACAACATACCATTGGAGAGCCACGCCATATATTTTGAGCCAAAATACAACAAAACTGCCTTACTCACTCTCCGGATAAATCTGTATGACTTTTGAGGATTCGATAAACTCTATAAACTAATGATAATCGAAAAGCCTGTTCCGAATATCGACATACTACTACTACAATAAGTCTCCCTCCTGTAGTTACTTTAGATCATTGAGGTTCATTTTGACCATCACTTTTGTGACTAGTGGTGATGTTACACTCTAGCCTGAATATGTTAAAATAGTGAATTTTATCCCCAAGCCAATTGTACTCATGAAAAAAGCCATACCTGGAACAGGAGGCCACTGGGTGAGAGATCCCCCTCAACCCTACTGCTCACCTAATCGAATGGTTCTGTGTGCTTGACGTTTTCAGGTGTTTACAGTTTGTTCTGTGGGTTTTCATCATAACGATCTTCCATATACAGGACTCCATAGATACATTAAGCCATAACGGCGTCTGTTGGTGTAACACCGTGACAGTAAACTGTAATTGGGACTCTGGACCGAACCAAGTCTCCAATGTTTTGCTACAACATTGCATGTACTGGAAATTGGAACTATATAGAAAAGATTAACACCATTATTTGATCCCCAAACCAGATGTACTCATAAAAAGAGCCATACCTGGCTTGTAAGCCATATGTCCCCGACCCCTGCACTCTACAGTCCATTGCATCTGTGATAAGGGATGATTTAGAGTGTTCCCATATTACCATATTCAAAGACCCCTCGCTACTTTGCCCTTCGGTTATTGCTGGTTCATTGCTTTGCAAATTTTGAATTGAATTGTCTTTATTCTCATTAAAATCAACGTAGCATTAATTTTTCAGTAAGGGAGCACACAGCTATCACAAAGACCAGGTTGTATACGTGTGTGTATTGAGTGGGTGTGACTGTCGGTGTGTGTGTCGGTGTGTGTGTAGGCCTGCCCACAAGTCAACGTCTCTGAAGCAATAAAAACTAGCGATTGCTATCTTTAAGCTGTTTGTTACATTGAAAATCATTTCATAATTCATATCGGACTCTGAAGAAAGTCAGAAAATTGCAAAGAAGTAGTGAGCACCGGTATCATGTCAATCAATCGACTCAGGCGGTTTCAGGAGAGAAAGCAATAGCTAGAGTGCAGGTCCGGCCTACTACTATGGCTCAGCTAACTACTTTCTTAAGCCACTCCTGCTGAACCTGGCTAGTCACAAACACTGGATTCATCACCCATAAAACGGATGACCTGACTCTTTTATTTTAATCATTGCAGTCGCGATTACCTGAGGCTAGGGTGCAGCTCGCCAACTACTCTCTAAATCGCTTTGTTACTCTTTCTTTGTATTTTTGTGTAATGACAATGAAGACCATTTATTCTGTTTTCATTTGTAGATCTACAGTTGTCGTTTTGTTACCATCGAATACTCTCAGTCGGTAAGGATGTCATCTTGAGGTAAGTTTCATGAAGGTGTGACGCTACTTTGTGGATTTTCACTATTCCCTGGTGGTTCTGGTCTCGAAAAACCAAAGGAACTCTATCATTATCATATTCCTATGTTGGTGATTTTGAGGCTCCTATCAGCCAACCACTCATCTTGAACCCGCACCGTTTTTTGCGAATGTCGAAAACCATTTTAACGGTCATCTTACTACACTTTTGTGTTCAATAAGGCTCTTTTAAGATGCAAGAAGACCTGAATGACTCATTGGCTCCGAAGCAGTAAGTTACTGCTTTATTTATTTATTTATGAAGGCTGCTGGTGTTTTTCCGTTTTTTCTTTTCTTTTTTTGCTTTCGTGTGTCTCCAAGGGCGAGTGATTCATGAGCGTAGTACACCGACTCAACCTTCAATAGCGGAGTTGCATAGGAATGTTCAGGATTCATTACTTTTCGCGTCATCGTCTTCAACCCCCCAAGACACACACATTGCCTGACCATCTATTTCCCGCGCCCTATCCGCTACGCGTTTCCCATTTCTCGGTTTAATAGCGCAAAGCATAATTATTTGTCCCCTTCTTGACTAATGGTCTGAGCATTATGCTTTCCCGGGATATTCCGCGGTAGATATTCGCCGGTTGCCGGGTAATGATTTTGATGCCGTCGTTTAAATCCTAGGTACGGCCGGGCAGACGGGATTTCATTACCTGCACAGTGGACGTAGACGCAGATATATCGCCGGAGACTGTGATGCAAATTGATGGTTTAAAGAATAAGTGAAAGTGAGGCCCCTGCTGAAGAATGTGAAGATGAATGGTGTTGTGACTACGCCGTCACGGAGGCAATCCTTCACGCGCTGACTAAATAACGGCATTATCCTGCCGGTAGAGGAGGGATCGGCCCGTTCGCTTGATTGGCTTCCACCGACGAAAGAGAAAACGTTGTTGGTCCTGTCACAACAGGAACGGAGGTGGCTTCAAATGTAGCCTCCGGTTTCCGTGGCGCAGTAGGAGTCCAGAACGCTCTTTGAAAGAGATGAATGTGTCCCGGTTTTCGACAGACGATGTCCCCAGATAGGCCTTTTTGGCACATTGTTAAATATTCCTTTCTAAGTGATGCGCCTTCTGCATCCTGACCCACAAAAATCAAACCGTAAAACAAACAGTTCCAACCCCCGAACGGGGTTATTTCGGCAGCTGTTGCTGACACGCCAGTCAATCACGGCAGAAATAGTCAAACATCTGAAGCCGTCTGCCAGGAAAGCGCTCGCTGACATTTTGTATTTTTTGCTCCGCCGAGATGTCGACGCTCGGATTCATTTGTCTTTGCCTGATGCGTCATTTTTTTTTTCATATTCGACAAAGGTCGCCGTGTCTGAAAATGAAATTCCTTTTTTTGCACTATGCCGGGTCTGTGTACAGGTGTCTATATTATGACGCCAATAAAATCCGGCAGTAAAAGAAAGGGAGAAAAAAATTCCCGGCGGAACAAAAATGAGGTTTGCAATAACTGTAAATGCGGCAAAGTGCTGCTAACTTCAGAAGACTGATGATGCTATTTTCTTCTGTGTTGTTGGAACAGCTTCTTGCTAGATCAATGTGCTAACTTGATTTATAAAGAACAAGAGCTATTGAATTTTGTAATTACCGAGGCTTGGGCAAAATAACTGCGAGGATGCTCTAAGCACGACCCGCTCTCAAAACATGCTTCGATCGGCTACTGTTGTTGGCATAACGAAAACTTGTCAAGTGTTCTCACATGGTTCCTGTATTTTCCCCCAAAAATATGATGAAACACGTTTAAAAAATCATGTTTTTAAGTAAAATTGGTCTACAAAAAATACATTCTTCCTCCTTTCGCAGGAAAAAACTCATTGTTATGTTATTATAATATTGTTTTCCTTATGTTGCTTTGTTTTACCTTAAGAAAAATTGTAAAATTGTCTTAATTGTTTGGCATGGCAGAAAGCAGACATTTTAAGGTCTTTTGGAAGTAATGTTGTTGCTAAAATAACAAATTAACATGATCTGTAGGAGCAAAATAGAATAGAATAGAATAGAATAGAATAGAATAGAATAGAATAGAATAGAATAGAATATACCTTTATTATCATTGTAACAAAATGGGTTGAATATATTGTGACAACGAAATTGGACGTGGCACTCCAGTTACACATTTTGACTGTAAACATAAAAGATTAAAAAGTAAAAAGATTAACAAGTAATTCTGCTCATTTTAAATATTACCTTTTATTTTACTATATTTGCTCCCATAATTCTTTATTAAAATAAAGAAAGAAACATTAAAAAAAATGGGCTACATTGTAGTGTAAAACATAATTAGGGTTATTTTAAAGTATTACCGTTTGCAAAAAATAAATTGTCCTCCATATGGTACAATCAATTAAATACTGCAAAAACTATGTTATTTTAGTCATTTTAAATATTTGTTTTCATGTTTAACTTAATATTTTCCTTGTTTTTTAGATAATTAAAAATATGCGGAAGAATTTTACAGGGCAAACAATAGACATTTTATGTAATTTTTAAGTTTTTTATTTTGCTAAAAAAAACGAAAATAAAAATGTTCTTTGTGAGAAAAAAAAAGATTTCGTCATATTCCAGAAAATTAAATATTAAATACCACATATGCAGTAATTTTACTTTTAAACATACTGTTTTCAGTTAAATTTTAAAAAAATGGGGTATATTATCTTGGAAGGCAAATAGTAGACAATAATAGGTAATTTTAAAGTATTTTATTTTGCTAAAATAACAAATTATTTTTTTTTTGTATGAGGGAAAAAATGTATATTCTGTTGCTGTATAATGTAAATATAATTCAGTTAAAAGTTTTAGGGTTAGGTTTTTTTATTATTTTGTAATTTTACCAGTGGCAGCTCCAACAAGATCTCTTGTTGGTGAAAGGAATGCGTGGAGAGGTGTTGTTAAAGGATAGTGGGATGTTGGACGCTTTCTAAGGGATGGGCAGGGCACCTGTATGATGCGGCAGGGGTAAACCAGTGAAAGTTGTCGGGCCCTGCTGTTGAACAGAAGAGTGTGTTGTGTCACCCTGACCCTAACTTGTTTGGGTATCTGGGTTGGCCATGGTCAATTTTTTGTGTTTTCTGCTACTTTTTCCATTTTTTATTTCCTTGGTTTATTGTGTATGTGTTTGTCTTGCTGTCGGTCACCCCTCTTGGGGGATATGACGTAGGTAGGTAGGTAGGTAGGTAGGTAGGTAGGTAGGTAGGTAGGTAGGTAGGTAGGTAGGTAGGTAGGTAGGTAGGTAGGTAGGTAGGTAGGTAGGTAGACAGACAGACAGACAGACAGACAGACAGACAGACAGACAGACAGACAGACAGACAGACAGACAGACAGACAGACAGACAGACAGACAGACAGACAGACAGACAGATAGATAGATAGATAGATAGATAGATAGATAGATAGATAGATAGATAGATAGATAGATAGATAGATAGATAGATAGATAGATAGATAGATAGATAGACTGACTAATGGCAAAAATATTCTTGAAAAAAAAAACACTTTTTAGTTTAAAAAAAGCGAAGGCTTCAATTGAATCAAATATTTTCCATCGGAGAGAGAAAAAGCTACGTATTGAAGTCTTTCGTTGGAGAGATACATGATCTATATTAATGTATCGACAAGTACACCCGTGTAAAATGGAGACAAAAATGGAACCATACCACTGTGAATCGAAGCGTAATCCTAGTGAATCAAACCGAATCTAATCTTTACCTCTTTTCCAATCGAACCGTGTTTGTCTTTTTAATGATGAGATTTAAAACCTTATTTACCTTAAATACTTTAATACTTCCTCAAAGCCGATTATTATTATTTCTATAGATTCATAGCGTTATCAAATAAAAGCATTGCTGTGGGAGTAGAGTGAAGTGCTCTTTCTCAAAAGACGTCCGTCTAGACATTATCGACTATCCGACTTCAATAAATGCAAACGATGTACGGCATTAAAAAACACAACAATGACAAAGCCCTGACTGCTCCCGTAGTCAATTATATTTAATATAGTTCTGATTTTAAGCAATAAGCACAATTCATCCTGTTTATTCTTCACATTTCACAAAGGTTTACGGCTCAGCCGATTAGCAAGGCGTTTGTTTTCTTGTCCGTGTTCGGCGATGCCTCATTACAACACACCGGAGCTTTTAAGGCATTGTTTTGCACACAGGGGGGATGAGACGCAAAGGAGATAGGCAATAGACGGCTGGGAATTTTCATCCTCGCCAGTGTGGGAAGGACTTAGTAGTATTTCTTGTTCTACATGAAAAAAAGAAAAAAAAAAACGATTGAACAAAAAGCATTGTCGCAAGTGAATAGGATAAACAATCACGGACAACATCGTGTCGCAGGATTTGATTCGTTTTCCCCGTGTAAAAGGTGTAACAAAAACAGACAGCCTCGGTGGGATCAAATCAAAGGTGGATTTAAACAGGGTTTCCCCCAGAAAACTTGCCAAGCCTTGTAGTCCTGTATGTGACAGACTGTGGATGTAAATTGATAGCCTAGTGGGGGGAAACAACAGAAGCATGGTGGCCTGCCGGGCTGATACACCGAAGATCCGGCTAGCTGCAGTGCTCCGATGGGCGCCAGGAAGCAAACCTGTTCGTCATTAAATGCACCTGACTTTAATCAGAAGAGAGTATTTAAGGACTGTGCAGACAGCAGAAGCTGTGAGATGGTTGTCATTATGATGTTCCTGCCTGTGTCAGTTTCTCGACCCCTCTCTACCTACAGTTGATCCACTCTGGACTTCCTGAACTCTGCTAGCCATGAGTTTTTCCAGACTGTAATTTTTTCTAATGTTTTCTCCCCTCCTCCCACATACAGAGTGCTTTTTGTGAATTACCTTTGAACCCCAAAAAGTATGTTGCTGTTTTTCTGCAAAACATTACAGACCTCGATCTTATTTCAATTTTATAACTTAACTCAAATGAAAGAAAGAAAGAGAGAAAGAAAGAAACAAAAAAAGAAACAAACAAACAAAGAAATAAACAAACAAACAAAGACAGTAAAACAGAGAGACAGAAAAAAGAAAGAATGAGAGATAGGTGGACATTTACAAGGAATAGAGAGAATAAAAAATACAGAAAGAGTGGAATAGATATAAACAAAAACAGAAGACAAAAAAATATGTGAGAGAAAGACTGATACAAAGGGGGAGAAAGAGAGAAAAGCAAGAAAGAAAACAAAAAGGAAAGAGAGCAAAAGACAAAAATAGATAGGGGGCAGGAGAGATAGAAAAAGACACAGAACGAGAAACAGAATAACAGAACGACAAAGACAGAAAAATAGAAAGAGAGAAAAAAAGTAATAAAGAAGAAAAATAGACACAGTGAAAGAATATTAAACAAAAGATTAAGGATAAAAGCAAAACAGATACTGTAAAAAAGTGGGATAGATATAAATACATAGATGGAGAGAGAGAATGAAAGAGAGAGAGATACATAGATAAATAGAGAGAGGCAGAGAGAGAGAGAGATACATAGATAAAGAGAGCAAGGCAGAGAGAGGGAGAGATACATAGATAAAGAGAGAGAGGCAGAGAGAGAGAGAGAGAGAGATACATACATGGAGAGAGAGAGAGAGAGAGAGAGAGAGGGACAGATAGAGAGAGGGACAGATAGATAGATAGATAGATAGATAGATAGATAGATAGATAGATAGATAGATAGATAGATAGATAGATAGATAGATAGATAGATAGATAGATAGATAGATAGATAGATAGATAGATAGATAGATAGATAGATAGATAGATAGATAGATAGATAGATAGATAGATAGATAGATAGATAGATAGATAGATGGATAAAACCAACGAACAAACTCAAGGACCTCATCTGGGGCGAACTGGAAGCTTTTTCTGAAGATAAATATGAAATCAAGAAGAAGGAACAGCCTGACCTTATCTCCAGAACGTCACCGCCACAAAATAAGAAGAAAAGGAAGAAAGAAAGAAGCAAAGATTTCTTTTTTCGCCACTCTCAGCGTCTCATTGACTTGTGTGTACGCGGCATCACTCAGCGTCTGCGGTGTGCTAGAGCGGAAGTCTTGACACATTTCCATTAGCCAGAAGACTATTCAATTATCCCAGCTTCCATTGCCCAATCCAGGGTAAGATTCTCTTGACACATTGACTTTACACGCAAAAGAAAAATGTGGAACTCCTCATCGGCGTTTTTATCTTTCTACACTACAGGGAATACATTTATCATCTATTGGCCAATTATATTTATTTTTCTCTTTTTTTGTAAATGAGAGAGAATGTATTTTATACGAGGAAAAAGTGTAATGGAAGGCAGAAAATATCTTGTTTAATTCTTGAAATAAATTTGTTTTGTATTTTTAATTTTCTTAGAAAACATTTTTTTTAATTAAAAAAAAATACAATGACAATGAAATGTTTAAATATGTGTGGTCCTCGGGTCATTGTCATTCCACTGCAATGCCAGGTTTGTTTTCTTTTGTTTCTGGTTTCTTGTTTTGACATTTAGTTAGCGGTCCAGTGTCCACTTGATAGTTTGTTACTTTGTTCCTTGCATTTTTCATTTCTGGTTTTGGTCTTTGTTTCTGGTTTGTACTTTGTTAGGTTTGGTTTGGACATTTCATTGTTTTGTGAACCACTGTTTGTCACTCTGTACCTCCTTTTTGTTGTAAAATACTATCACACTGGGCTTCCCCCACATGGGTCCATCACTCCAAAAACCTAACAAATATATTCAAATGTAAAAAGAGATTTTATTCATACTTAAAATATTTATATTTTTATTTTTCTTAGTAGTAAAAAATACTTTTTACAAGAGCAAAGTACTCTACATTTAGATTTGTATTTAAATGTATTACCGTTCTCATTTAACAACAGAAAAATATTTTTTATACAAGAAAAATGATTAGAATAACAATTGTGGAATATATTAAAAGCATACTAAAACATATATTATATTCAAATATGTCAAGTTTCTTAGTAGTAAAATAATACTTGAAATGAGAAAATTATTCTGCATTTTATTTTGAATTTTAATGGAGTATCATTCTTATTTTACTGGAGAAAATACTTTTATTGGTCTAAAAAGAATAATTTGAATAACAATTCAATTAAGCATTTCTTTTTTTCTGATTAAAAATATTCTTAAAACATTGATGTACATATTGATTACAAATATTCCAAAAATAAGAAAAACTTAATTTATAAGGAGGCAAAAAACGGGAAGTGCGAGGGGTGGCAGTAAATTATTTAGAATAATTCTTGAAATGAGAAAATGATCCAGCATTTCATTTTGTATTCTAATTATTGTTCTTATTTTAAAAGAGAAACATTTTAAAAATATAACAGACATGATGAAAATAATAAGATAACACGTTTAATTTTTGATATGAAGAAATTATTTTAAAATGTTTTGAAATATGTTGAAATATCAAATACATTTAAATACATTCCAAAAAAACACATGTATTTAAATACTCAATTTAAATTAATAAATAAAAAAGTAATAACTGTTAAATATATGATAAATTTCTGTCAATAGACTGAAATAACATTTCTTGAATTTAACTTGTAATGACTACAGACTCCAATAAGTTTTTTTTATCAAGTATTATGTCAAGTCAAGTCATATTTATTTGTATAAATTGTTAAAAAGCATTGTGATTTCTAGATTTTTCTTTTTAGTTTATCTCTCTCACAGTGGACTTGCACCTACGATGAGAATGTCAAATAACAAATAAAGAAATAATGAGAGATAGGTAGAAATTTACAGGTAATAGAGATAATAAAAAATACAGAAAGAACAAAATAGATAGAAACTGAAGACAAAAAAGACAAATAATGTGATAGAAACACTAATAGAGAGAAGAGAAAGAGAGAAAAGCAAGAAAGAAAACAAAAATGAAAGTGAGCAAAAGACAGAAATAGATAGGGGGCAGGTGAGATAGAAAAAGACACAGAGAGAGAGAAACAGAATAACAGAAAGAAAAAGACAGAAAAATAGAAAGAGGGAAATGAAAGTAATAAAGAAGAAAAATAAATACAGTGTTAAATTAACAAAATATTAAGGATAAAAGTTAAAACAGATAAATAAGTGGATAAATAGATAGATAGATAGATAGATAGATAGATAGATAGATAGATAGATAGATAGATAGATAGATAGATAGATAGATAGATAGATAGATAGATAGATAGATAGATAGATAGATAGATAGATAGATAGATAGATAGATAGATTGATTAATGGAGAGAGAGATGGATTACTGGAGGGATAGATAGATAGATAGATAGATAGATAGATAGATAGATAGATAGATAGATAGATAGATAGATAGATAGATAGATAGATAGATAGATAGATAGATAGATAGATAGATAGATAGATAGATAGATAGATAGATAGATAGATAGATAGATAGATAGATAGATAGATAGATAGATAGATTAATGGAGAGAGAGATGGATTACTGGAGGGATAGATAGATAGATAGATAGATAGATAGATAGATAGATAGATAGATAGATAGATAGATAGATAGATAGATAGATAGATAGATAGATAGATAGATAGATAGATAAATGGATAGATAGATAGATAGATAGATAGATAGATAGATAGATAGATAGATAGATAGATAGATAGATAGATAGATAGATAGATAGATAGATAGATAGATAGATAGATTGATTAATGGAGAGAGAGATGGATTACTGGAGGGATAGATAGATAGATAGATAGATAGATAGATAGATAGATAGATAGATAGATAGATAGATAGATAGATAGATAGATAGATAGATAGATAGATAGATAGATAGATAGATAGATAGATAGATAGATTAATGGAGAGAGAGATGGATTACTGGAGGGATAGATAGATAGATAGATAGATAGATAGATAGATAGATAGATAGATAGATAGATAGATAGATAGATAGATAGATAGATAGATAGATAGATAGATAGATAGATAGATAGATAGATAGATAGATAGATAGATAGATAGATAGATAGATAGATTGATTAATGGAGAGAGAGATGGATTACTGGAGGGATAGATAGATAGATAGATAGATAGATAGATAGATAGATAGATAGATAGATAGATAGATAGATAGATAGATAGATAGATAGATAGATAGATAGATAGATAGATAGATAGATAGATAGATAGATAGATAGATAGATAGATAGATAGATAGATAGATAGATAGATAGATAGATAGATAGATAGATAGATAGATAGATAGATAGATAGATAGATAGATAGATAGGTAGATAGATTAATGGAGAGAGAGATGGATTACTGGAGGGATAGATAGATAGATAGATAGATAGATAGATAGATAGATAGATAGATAGATAGATAGATAGATAGATAGATAGATAGATAGATAGATAGATAGATAGATAGATAGATAGATAGATAGATAGATAGATAGATAGATAGATAGATAGATAGATAGATAGATAGATAGATAGATAGATAGATAGATAGATAGATAGATAGATAGATAATATCATATTTGACCGTAAACATGTCATTCGAATTAAAGATTTACCCCGATGTCTTATATCCTAGCAACAGAACGCGCACTAGTAGTAACAATGATAAAATCCACACACAATCCTCCCACTCAGTAAACCCACTCATGTTCCGGTGCCCTCTGAACTCGCCTCAATCCCCAGGTGAGCCACTACCGCCCCACTCGGACTACACTTTTCCTTCACCTCAACCCACTCAGGGCTGTTTTTGGATGCTAAAATGTTATTTCTCTTAGGTAGTGTTCAGTTTTTCACCATTTATTCTAATTTCAGTCAAACTTAGATAACTTCTGTCAACCTTTTTCTGTATTTATTATGTTATTTTCGCTCATATATAATTTAAGATATTCAGTCTTTATTTTGGTCCGTGTAGGCAAATTTTATTTACCGTATTTTCCGCACTATAAGGCGCACCGGGTTATAGGGCGCACCCCGAAAAAACAGTTTTTGGTCCTATATTTGACATACATAAGACGCACCGGATTATAAGGCGCTACAATGGGAACGTCGACAAAACAGTCAGATAGTTCAGGCCAACTTATTACCTCCTTAACATTCCGAAAGCTTGCAAAGAAGCAAATACGTGTCGAGAACACGTGCGGATGCGGTGTCCGTACGATGTCACTCAAATGCATCGTTCCAAATATCATTCGGAAGGTTAAAGTCTTGGGATTCAAGAAATGCCAACCATTCCTTAGTTTCTATTTTCTTTTTCGCTCGCATCTTTACTGTGCATGTGACAACAAACACTTGGAATTGAGACACTCCATTCCATCCATTATCTGCACTGCTTATCACAGAAACATCGAGTTCAGTCTGAAACAAGATACAGGGAAAATATATAGCCGGAGTAGCTCACCGAAGTCGTTGTGTTCAATAATAATGTGCAACCATGGTCCTCTTATATCCGTGAGTTAAGTAAATCCAGGAGAATAAAATATTTACAAATACAGAATAGTAAAAAATGCTTTCTCTCTGCCGTCAACCCAAAATGCTATTCACATTCATCTTTTTCGGCCAATTGCAGGGTTTGTTTTGCCGCTTAAGCCTATGCCAGCCTGTAAATGATAAAAAAGATCCGCCCCTTGACCTCCGAATAACTTTAGCCAATAGTGATCGATTCAAATGATGATTGACACATTGGTTAGCCAATGAAACGCCGGTAAATAAATCCCAGCATACACCGTGGACTACTTGGCGTTCGGGGAAAATCTAGTCGGCGGCTGCAAGTTAGTTGCAAGACTTTGCGACTTATTATTGATCCATAAATAAGGTGCACTGTATTATAAGGCGCATGGTCAGCTTTTGAAAAAATAAAGGCTTTTAGGTGCGCCTTATAGTGCGGAAAATACGGTATACTGTACAGACAATGACAACTGAACAGTTCTTTGGTCTGGTATCAAGGCTAGACTCTAGTTTAAAGTGTTTTGTAGCTTTTAGACCAGTCTGCAGTGAGTGAACTACATGTTTTTCTTATTTTTATTAAACCGGTCTCTGTGTTGTCATGTCTAGTGTAGTCTAGTCTGCTCTACTCTACTCTAGTGTAGTCTGTATTATTTTAGTTTATTCTGGTAACTAGACTAGACTCCAGTGTAAAGTGTAAAGATTTTGGTCCAGTTTTTATTCAGTTAACTACATTTTCATCTTATTTTAATTAATATGGTCTCTGTCTTGTCATGTCCAGTGTAGTCTAGTCTAGTCTACTCTAGTGTAGTCTTTATTCCTCTAGTTTGTTCTCGTAACTAGACTAGACTCGGTGAATGTGTGCGTAGATTTTGGTCCAGTTTTTATTCTTTTATTATAGTCCAGTTTGCGGTTTGTGAACTACATCTTCAACTGTTTTTTTTTGTTAATCTGGTCTCTGTCTTGTATTGTCTAGTGTAGTCTAGTCTAGTCGACTCTAGTGTAGACTTTATTCCTCTAGTTTATTCTCGTAACTAGACTAGACTCGGTGAATGTGTGCGTAGATTTTGGTCCAGTTTTTATTCTTTTATTATAGTCCAGTTTGCGGTTTGTGAACTACATCTTCAACTGATTTTTTTTTGTTAATCTGGTCTCTGTCTTGTCTTGTCCAGTGTAGTCTAGTCTAGTCGACTCTAATGTAGTCTTTATTACTCTAGTTTATTCTTGTAACTAGACTAGACTCTAGTGTAAAGTGTTTGTAGATTTTGGTCCAGTTTTTGTTCAGTGAACTACATTTTCATCTTGTTAAGAATCTAGCCATTGTCTTGTCATGTCTTTTCTTGTCTTGTGTTGGTTAGTCTAGTCTAGTTTGGTGTTTATCCTTCTAGTTTATCCTTGAAACTAGACTAGACTCATATTTAAAATGGTTCATAGCTTTTAGACCAGTTTGCAGTTTGTGAACTACATCTTCAACTGTTATTTGTTAATCTGGTCTCTGTCTTGTCTTGTCTAGTGTAGTCTAGTCTAGTCGGCTCTAGTGTAGTCTTTATTCCTCTAGTTTATTCTCGTAACTAGACTAGACTCTAGTGTAAAGTGTTTGTAGATTTTGGTCCAGTTTTTATTCAGTGAACTACATTTTCAACATGTTTTAATGAATCTAGCCATTGTCTTGTCATGTCTTTTCTTGTCTTGTGTTGGTTAGTCTAGTCTAGTTTAGTGTTTATCCTTCTAGTTTATCCTCAAAACTAGACTAGACTCATATTTAAAATGTTTCATAGCTTTTCGACCAGTTTGCAGTCTGTGAACTACATCTTCAACGGTTTTTCTTTTTTTTTGTTAATCTGGTCTCTGTCTTGTCATATCTAGTGAAGTTTAGTTTACTCTAGTGTAGTATTTATTTTTCTGGTTTATTCGCGTGACTAGACTAGACTCTAGTTTGAAGTGTTTGTAGATTTTGGTCCAGTTTTTATTCCGTGAACTACATTTTCATCTTGTTTTTATGAACCTAGCCATTGTCTTGTCATGTCTTTTCTTGTCTTGTGTTTGTTAGTCTAGTCTAGTTTAGTCTTTATCCTTCTAGTTTATCCTTGAAACTAGATTAGACTATAGTTTAAAGTGATTGTTTTCAGTGATCAGTTTAGATCAGAGTTTCTTTAGTGGACTACATTTTATCTTATTTTTTTATAAATTTAGCATTTGTCTGGTCTAGTCTAGTCTATTTCAATTTATTTTAATCTTTTAACCAGACTAGGCTCTAGTTTAAAGTGTTTGTACAATTTATTAGTTTTATTTAGTAAACTACTTTTGCATCTTATTTGTATTCATGTAGTCTTTGTCTAGTCTACTCCAATCTAGTAACTAGACTACACTCTAGTTTTAAGTGTCCGTGGATTTTTACACCAGTTTTTGTTTAGTTAGCTAGATTTTCATCTTATTTTTATTAGTCTAGGGTTAATCACTAGTCTACACTGTAAATTTTAAGTTTTTCTTGATTTTAGTCCAGTTGACTACATTTTAACCTTAATTCAATTGGGTTAGTTTAGACTTTGTCTCTCTACTTTAAAGTGTTTGTAGGTATTTTTTTAATTTGAATTGAGTGATTTTAGTGCGTTTTAATTTATCCATCCATACAATTTTTACCCTGCTCTTCCTCACTAGGATCATTGGGGTCCTGGAGGCACAGGGAGAACATGCAAACTCAGCACATGGAGGCGGGTAGTTGGAATTGAACCTGGGACCTCTGAACTGTAGGGTTGATGCGCTAACCACTCAACTGTCATGCTGCCGGAGTTTTAATGTAATTTATTTGAATCCTATTGTGATTAGTTTAGTCTAGTATTTATTGGCCAAGTTTAGTCTAGTTTATATTTAAGGACTACTAGTCTATATCTGTCGTGTTAAGTCTAGTTTAGAGTATTCATAGATTTTAGTCCATTTTTTATTTGGTGAACTAGATTTTTAATTTATTTGTATTAATCTAATCCAGTCTGATGTAATATGTCTAGTTTAGTCCGTGCAAAAAAATGTATGTTGAGAAAGACAATATTTTCGACTACTTTTTAGAAAATGTTTTTATTTTAGCAATTGGCACTACAGTAAGCACATGTGAATTCGAGGAAATGACAAATTTATGAGCATTACAAGGACAAAATCACACCAGAATCGGCATAATGCAACATGACGGAGACACCCCCCCACCTCAAACAAAATCAACGTTTACATGAGTCCCACATTGGAAAAGTTGATTTAATAAAGGTGCTCCGAACCAAGTGTGACAATCAAATCAGCTTAACATGATAAAAGACACACGGCGACAGACAATAATCCACGGGATTTAAGTGGGGTGAATATTGCACAATGAGATGCTCCGCGCACAAGGGTAATCAAATTTGGCTCTTATCGCACATGTGCAGCGTACCCATCTAACACGCTAGCTCCAATAAGCTTATCAAGCGCATGCAGACTCCGTTTTAAAAGCAGGGATGCATTCAAAGCTTTTTTCTTAAATCCGATTTTTGCTTTTGCCAAACCTGTTGCAGGGGGCGGGGCCAGGTTCTAAGGCATCCCTATCTCAATCATCTCCAACAGATAACATTTACTCGCTAATGGTTGTTTCTTTTATGCTGCTAAGGGGAAGAACAGAGATATCTTGAGACGTGGTAGAACCACTCCAATCGCTTTTTTTTTTGTTTTCTTTCGAATAATAAAGCGATAAAACTGCCCATGTCGGAGCACTATAACTTAATGAGCAAAAATGTGCTGATGCGGTGATTCATTTGAGCGTTGATTGTAACCAGGACTACAATTGTAAGAAAAGCAGCCAATAGGAACGGCCTGGGCTGTAATTGGTCAATCGTTCTTTGTGAAATGTGCCTGGGATTTGTTTTTATTGTTTTTTGTTCTTCAATTAAACAAATCCAAGAGTAATTCACACAGACCTGGTGCCTGGTTTCGCCTGTTTACACTGTCTTTTGGGTCACATTCAGTTTTCGGGAGTTTTTCCATGTTTTAATACTGTTTTAATAGACCCGTGTATCTCAAATAGACGAGAAGGCGCTCAAGGGGAGATATGGAGTTTTAATTTAAGGAGCATAATTGTTAAAAAATATACATTTGAAATATTTTTTAGGAGTCCAGTCGGAGTAAGGAGTAACATATTTCTCTATTTGGGTCAATTTGTCAAATAATAGGGTTGTTTTATACAAAACAAACCCCAACATGAGTGCTAAAAAAACACTATAATGTGGGTCATTTTGGATAATCTTCAAATCTTATGGTAGATTTTATTATAGAATTTAAATATTATATTGTTTATATTTAGCCACAATGAAAATTTCATATCTAGCTTCGATTATAACCAGGTCTGCTCTCCCGTCCCTACTTACGACCCATTTTTCATCCCAACCACGTCTGCTCTCTCACGTCTTACAACTCGTTTCCGACCCCGACCACGTCTTGCTCTCCCAGTCCCGGCTACCGACCAGTTTTCCGCCCCTGACACGCCATCGCTCGCTACGGAAGATCCACTTCCGTGTTTGGATCACAATCCGAGTACGAGAGCGACTTGCTTCCCGCGCCCGGCGAACACCGGATCGTGGGCGCAGCCCTTCCTCTCTCTTTCAGTAAAACTTGTGGTAAACGTCATGCAATTGGGTCCTGTTCCCACTCTGGTTCATGACAGATGGTAAGAAAGTAAAAGCACTAAAACTAAAAAGGTACTTAAGTTTTTATTTCATTAGTATTCTGTTTTTCAATATAAGCGTGCTTGTCCGTCATTTTTAATTTTCTTAGGTTTCGTTTGGACTCACAGACTGCCCTACCAATTTAAAAGTGATTGTTAGCTATGATAGTCACTGCAATTGTGAATTCCCATGGCCATTGTTCTGTTGATTGTGCTCAGAATATTATGTGATGAACAATTCGAAGGAACTGCTCATCTCTCAAGCATGTTTGTGTCTTTTTTTTTGGTTATATTTTGGCAGTAGTGGCACTTACTGCTTTACTTTGTTTGATTGTATTTAATTTTTCCTTTGTCCTCCTTTAATGACACAAATGTTTGTGAAACTGAAAACATATTTCACAAAGGATGATGTTTAGTTTGTGTTCTGTTTTTTTTTGGGGTCTATTTTGGTGGCAGTTTGTGTTTTTGTTTTGTTTGTTATGTTGTTTGCCTTTGATGTCCAAAAATAACAAAGATGCGTGATAGTAATCACAGTTCACACATCCCTTAACCGGACATCACTTCCTGTGAGTGTCTTGGGCAAGTACAGCTTGGCGGCACCCATCCCTTTACAGGCTATATTCTTGGGTTGGGGTTTGCTTCTCTACATGAAGCAGCTTCTACTGGTTTCTAAGGTAACCGGTAGCAGGGGAAGCCTCCTGATTTGACTCAGATGCAGCACCTTCCTCATCTGGTCACCGTTATTTGTAGGTGTAGTGTCATTCTGCTCTTCAGAGATAAGCCGGACCTCGGCATTCATGGACAACGGCGTGTGACAATACTGATATTGGGTAAAAACTTTTGTAATTATTTATTTTGAGTATCACATCGTACAATACAAATTGCATCGCTTGTGGCTTTCATATTTCGGTTGAAAAACAAACTTTGTGGCGCTGACGTCATTTGCTATTGTGACATATTAAAAGCTCTTTGTCCCGTAAAAGACTTTGCATTTTGTGTATTTTTCTATCTATATTAGATTAATGTATGTATTTCAGCAAATACAAAACTAAATGAAGAACTAATTTGGTCTCTTCAAAAACAAATACATGATTTTATATAAGGTGCATCAATTGATAATTCATTAAAATGTTTTTTTTTTATATATACATAAAGAATACCTTGTGGAAAACTGGCCAAACATACTTCGCTAAAAAGAATATTTTACAAAGGATGACATAAAGGATGCATTACGGCGCATTTAATTTCATTATTATTATCTTTTTTATCTTTTATAACTATTTGAATGTGTTTTTGACCAGAACGGAGACAGGACCCACTTGCGTTGCATTTCTCACAAGTTTTATTGGAAGAAAGAGAAAGGATTGCGCCCACGATACGGTGATTGCTGGACGCGGGAAGCAGGTCGCTCTGAACGCGGAAGTGGATCTTCCGTGGCGAGTGGAATAATATGGAATTTTCTGCCCTCTGAGATTCGATCTGCAACCTTAGGAGAACTTTTTAAATATAGGCTTAAAACCCACTTAAAGTATGTTCTAAAAGTTATGAATGACCTATATTTCAAATTGACAATGTCTGTCAGGATTGGCAAATGTTGGTGAAACCTAATAACAAGCCTTCTTCGTTCTCGTTGTCGTCGTTGTCGTCATTGAGTCGTTGTTTTATGAGTGATAATGACACAAAGTGTTTCCGTTGAGAAATGGTTAGCACTCTGGACTCTAAATCCAGTGATCTGAGTTCAAATCTCTGTGGAACCTCATCAGTTTTGACAATATTGAATTTTGGTATTGTTCAAAATCGTGCATCGACTTCACATTAGTTTCCCCCCATGTTCCGGTCGGGAGCCTTCGCTCTGAAAATGCTGGTCGACTAGTGATCCCAAGAGCCAAGAAGAAATTTGCAGATTCTTCTTTCGGGCCCCGGTGTTGTGGAATGCTCTGCTCCCTGAGATTTCATCTGCAACCTCAGTGGAACTGTTTAAATCTAGGCTTAACACTTTTATTCTGAAGCTTATGAATGACCTATGTTGCATGTTGACAATGTCTGTGAGGATTGGCAAATTTATTGTAAACAACTGGTTGCATGGTGTAATGTTTAGCACAATGGACTTTGAATTCAGTGATCTGAGTTCATATCTCTGTGGAGCCTCATCAGTTTTGACAATATTGAATTTTCGTATTATTCAAAATCGTGCATTGACTTCACATTAGCTTCCCCCTATGTTCCGGTCCGGAGCCTTCGCTCTGAATATGCTGGTTCGACTAGTGATCCCAAGAGCCAAGAAGAAATTCGCAGATTCTTCTTTCGGGCCCCGGTGTTGTGGAATGCTCTGCTCCCTGAGATTTCATCTGCAATCTCAGCGGAACTGTTTAAACCTCGGCTTAACACTATTATTTTAACGCTTATGAATGACCTATGTTGCATGTTGACAATGTCTGTGAGGATCGGCAAATTTCACGTTAACAACTGGTTCCATGGTGTAATGGTTAGCACACTGGACTTTGAATCCAGCGATCCGAGTTCAAATCTCGGTGGAACCTGCTGACTTTTGATAACATTAAATGCATTCCTACACCACCTTTCTCGATAATACATTCAGATTTATTTATAGAGCCAAGAAGAAATTTGCAGATTCGAGAGCATTCTCCGTCAGGGCCCTGGGAATGTGAAATCTGCTCTCTGTGAGATTCAATTTGCAACCTGAGTGAAACTGTTCAAATCCAGGCTTAAAACAACCTTATATTCTATAGCTTTTAAATGACCTCATTTTCAAATTGACAATATGTGGCTGTAGCTTTAAGACTCCATCAAGTTTTTCAACTAAGATAATTACCCGACTAACCTGCATTGCCTGTAAGGTTCTGTTGGTATTATTCAAAATCATGCATGGTCTTCATATTTAATTGAATCTGAAAATTCTGGTCTACTAGTGATCCCAAGAGCCAAGAAGAAATTCGCAGATTCGAGAGCGTTCTTCATTCGGCCCCTGGTGTTGTGAAATGTTCTGTTACCTGAGATTCGATCTGCAACCTCACTGGAACTGTTTGAATCCAGGCTTAAAACACACTTTTATTCTATAGTTTATGAATGACCTATATTTCATGTGGGCATTGTCTGTGTATTAGGACATCCATTGAAGCCTCACGTGCGGTCCCTTCTCAACGTTTATTTCATTTTCCTCATGCTGTGGTTTTTGAGTTTTTCCCTTGCCCTTATGTAGGTTTTAGATCAGGGGATGGTGTAATAATGGTTTATCGTCTGTAATAGTCTTTGGTCTGTGCAGCTCTTTGAGACTTCTTGTGATTATAAAGATGAATATGACTTGACTTGATTGAGCAATATCTTGTAAAATCGAGTGGTGTGCAATACGACGTTGGTTGAGTGTTCATCTCCATGAATGAGGGAATTCATGACAATATATATATTGAAGGGAATTTAATTTCAAGAGGAAATTTGGTCTCTTACGGCAAGAAAATAAAAAGCCGGTGGTGGGAACATGGCAGCGTCGGGAACGGAAAAACGGGTCAGTAGCCGGGAGAGGAGAGGAAAAACGTAGTCAGGGTCGTAAGCGAGTCGTAAGCCAGGAAAGGAGAGTATATGTGGTCGGGGACAAAAAGAGGTCGAAAGCCGGGATGGGAGAGTAGACGTGGTCAGGATCAAAACGGGTCAAAGCCACGGGACAGACATGATTAAAAAACAGGTGGGACTCAGGGTCGAAAGAGGCTTGCCTAGTGTTAACTGAGGTTCGCAGACTGACTGACAAAAGGGGACAGATAGGAGAATGTATAAATAGGGATGGGGAGCCAATCAGAGTCCGAGGCAAAGGAGCGGCACAGGTGAATCACATCGACAATCATGACAGTTTTAGTGATCAGGAAGTTGTGTTTTATAGCTGTTCACTCGTATGCTTCTGGGAGGACATGAGAGGACCAATTAGTTTTGAGTTATTTTATATCGGAAGAATCTGTTCGTTACATGAGCAATTCGAGCCGCGATCATGATCCTGGAACAAATTAAGCTTGTGAGGAGAGGTACCACTATACTTCAGAAACAATGACATCACTATAATCACGAGGATGGACAAAGACGTGCCTATCCACGGTGGGAGACGGCCTGATCAAAAAAGATAAGAAACGCTAACACGCTCAGCTTAACATTCTCAACATCGCTTTTCTCCAGGTCAACGTTGATCAGTCTCATTTTCCGCTGCAGTGGTTAAATGCTAGACTCTCAGAATGAAAATGAAAGCGTGTGCATTTTCAGTCAATGGCTCGTACTGATTGATGTTGGGTATATTTTGCAGGGGGGTTCTCGCCATTTTTTCGCTTTAAATGAAAGCAACGATGCATTCGTCTCTAAAGGCCTTAGCAGTCACCGATTGTAAATCCGGGAAAAAAACGAGTGCTCATCATAGACGAGCAGTTGATAAATCTGCGGCAATAATTGTAGCGAGTAATTGATATATGCCGCTTGAAGATAAGGTCAAGGCAGTTGATTGAGGGCTTGGTTTTTTTAAGAAAATATTTCTTTAATGAGTGCAGAAAAAGGCATCGGATTCAACCAATACGAACAATGTCAACAAACAGACCCTCCACAGCCCTTTATAAGGGATTCATATTGGGACAGAATTCAAAACAAGACAAAAATAAGGACTCACATTTCTTCTAAAGTGGCATTTTCAACCCCAAACCTTCCTGTTACACTTTCCTTTAAATCCCAATTCCTAGACGTACCCAAAGTAAAATAAATGCTGTTTTTGAACCGTTTGGAGAACATGGACTGTTTTGGTATCTTTTGAGAGGTAACTAGACGTTTTGTCCCAAAATGAAATAATTGATGCAACTGCTACTAACATTGAGTCATCTGAGTTTACTTTTATCGCCTAAAAATATTTTTGCAATCATATGCCTGCAGGTGAGTGTAGTATGGGCATCTTAGCTGGAAAACAGTTGAGACAGTAGCTTAAAGCCTTACCTGGTATCCTGTCAAAAATCAAACATTGTATTTTACACATGTTTAAATAGTAGGCGTTTCACAAAGGGGTCGTTTGAAGACGACAAGTTTACAGCTAGAAAAACTGTGTATTTTACTCTGGCCAATGTTTTTGACATTTTAAAGAGTTGTAAATGTTTGACTTCTCTTTCCAAAAGTCAATCGAGTGCTAAAATGGAGAAAGCTATAATGATGGTAGAGAAGTGTTTATATTGATGATTGATTGTGAATCTGCCTTCTGCCAAACCAATGAATCTAAATATGCTCTGTTTAGATTTCAGCCTGGCCCGGGATGGATTTAAGATAGCGGTCTTGAACCGCAATGCACACTGCTTTCCATCAATATTTCTATATTTAACGAACAGAAACAATTAAAAAAAGGAAAATGTGCACTATTTTTGGGGGGTTGGTTTGATGAAAGGATTTAAAATATTGTATGTTTTCAGAAGCATTGTCCCTGTTGTTTTTTTGTTTTTTGTTTTATTCTAGAATAAGCCTATTATAAAAAGGGTTTTGCGTAGCTCATTAGCCAGTGCCTAGCTTTTGGAATGATTTCAGTATAATAAATCACCATTATATGGCAGGTGTGACTTTAATCAAATCTTTGTCCACACATCAAGGAAGCCGCCACTTCCTCGTGTTGCCTCCTGTATCCAGCGATTGAATTGTGTGTGTGACCCCCTATATGTAGAGTGGGTAGTAGTGACAGTACAGAAAGAGCTTTTTTCTTTCTAAAAGGATGACAAAGTGCCTTCGTCATTGTCGGGGCAGAGGGGATCAAAAAAACACCATAAACATGTGGCGAGTTCATAATTTCAGTGGTCTTGCAAAGAATTGTTAATTTTAAGCAAAGTGCCCTTGTGTTTACGAAAAGCATTGTTTGGATATCAGCGGGATCACAAATGCAAAAAGCACTGAAGTGAAATTTCAGCTTGAAATGCATCCTTTCACAAAAAGCGATTTTCTTGGAAACAAGTATTTTCAAAAAACTTGGTAGTGTTCAACTGTTGTTCACTAAAGAGTGCTAAAAGCTAGAAAAATATTTTTTTTCTAATAAAAAGTAAGGGTTGAAACTTTCTTTTAATACGCCTTATGCCTTCATAGCTTTAGAGCAAAATTTTCTGTACGCCTTAAAGTGTCAAGACCAGAATGGAGACAGGACCCACTTGCGTTACGTTTTATTGGAAGAAAGGAAAGGGTTGCACCCACAATCCGGTGATCGCAGGTGGCGATGTCGGGAATGGAAAAACAGGTCAGTAGCCGGGACAGGAGAGCAAAAATGTGGTCAGGGTCAGAAACGAGTCGTAAGCCAGGAGGGGAGAGTAGACGTGGTCAGGATCAAAAACGGGTCGAAGACGGGGGACAGACACGGGCAAAAAACAGGTGGGAGTCAGGGTCAAAAAAAGGCTTGCCTAGTGTAAACTGAGGTTCACAGACGGACTGACAACAGGTGACAGACAGGAGTGGGTTTGAATAGAGACAGGCAGCCAATCAGAGATGGAGGCAGTTGGCGCCAAAGGAGCGGGCACAGGTGATGCATATCGGTAATCATGACATAAAGAATGAGCCAAAAAAATTGGCTCCTCCCATTTGAGAGAAACGCCTGGCATTGAATGAGTAAATTGCAGTGAAAATCGAACGTTACAGTAATTCAGCAGCCAAGAGTCCTTCTAACCTGAGAAGACAAAGATGCCTTTGGCAAATAATTAGTTTTATCTCGGAATGCAGTGGGTCACCGGGAATGGGCTCAATTAGAATATGGAAAAATATAAATGTCAAATGTGCCGTCTATCCTCTATAGAGGCATGTGTGCTACGTTTGTTCCGGATTCCGCTTCTTTTACACATTTTCCATTACCGACGCCACGCTGTCTTATTGATAGCGCTGTGGCAATCAACATTGCGCCTGCACAGATGAATATGGTACGCTAAACATTTTTCTCTTTCTCAGTGCGATCCCCGCCATTGTGTAGACCAATTGTGCAGTTTCCTCGTTATGATTCCAATTACACTTGATTCCGGCGTCCCGCCTGACGGATTTGCACTCGTTTAACACGTACGATGTACTGCCGCTTAACAGACTCGCATTTGCATGATAATAATTTCCGGCAGTTAGTTATAGTACAGTGACGTGTTTTGTGTTTCCATCTGATGTCTTGGAATATTAAAAAAGATGTTGGTTCGCATTTTAGGTGAGACCGGTTGATCTATGTTCCTACCCTCACCTATATAGCGCACAAGAAAATTTAGCCAGCGCACAAAAATGAGGGCTCAAAATTACTAATTAAGAATAATAATAATAATTTCCTTTGTATTGTCATTCTTTGTAACAATGTACACAGAACGAAATGTCGATACACTTGACCCGTTGTAGCGAGTCGATGCAGCCGCAGCCAGAGGGCGCCGCCATAATACCAATTAGGTATGTCTCGGCCGAGGCGCGAACCAGCGACCTCCCAGTCTCAAAGCGGGCACACTACCATCTAGGCTACTGAGCTGGTAGCGACTCAAGTCAAAGTTACAGTGCATGAAGGTAAAAATTCACGGGTTCCCCTGACGTTGTGTCCTAAATGCGGTATTTTGAAGTCGAGTCGAAGGAGAACGAAGTTGAGTAAAGTTAGTAGTTTGTCGGGGAACCGGCTTCTCCGGCTCGGCTCACTAAAAGGAACCGGCTCTTCCGGGTCCTAAACAGCTCTTCGGGTTGTTTTTGCTTCTTTAATCCCAACATGACCAAATATTATGTAAAATCATGTACAAAATGACTTAAAGGAAGGGGGGAATAAAGCAAAAAAGAAAAAAATACCAAAATGAAAAAGTAGTGAAAAGCTGAGAAAAAAAGAAACAAGAAGAAGAGAAAAAAAGAAGCAAAAATTTAGAAAAAAGCCAGAAAAAAAAGAAAAGAAAGTAATGTAGGAAAAAAGTAAATAGAGAACAAAAACAAAAAAGGAACAGCGCGGAAAAAATAAACACAATTTTTTTTTTTTAAAGGAATTAAAAAAAAAGTAGAAAAAAACACGGAAAAAAGAAGAAAAAGTTTGTGTTGCATTCAAATAATTTCCAATTATGTCAAGTGAATCTTGTTGCCAACATTGTACTTCCACTGAAAAATGTGATTAAGTACAGTTCGGTATCTTACAACCTTCTGTATGTTAGAAGCCGGTTCTCGACAAACTCTACTGATTGACTTCAAAATACCGCATTTAGGACACAATAAACTGGCTAGGAAAGCGAGCTCTGTTGTGGGCAAAGAGCTGGACAGCCTAACAACAGTAGCTGAGAGACGAGCACTGAAAAAGCTGAGGTCAATCATGGACAATCCATCGCATCCACTACACAGCATTATCTCCAGACAGAAGAGCAGTTTCAGCGACAGACTGCTGTCACTGTCTTGTACTACGGACAGACTGAAGAGATCTTTTCTTCCTCATGCCATGAGGCTCTTTAACTCCAACCGGCAGAGTAAAGGCCCACATTAAACCACACCACCTACATTGGATATTACCGAATCTTACTGCAATATGTATTCTGTGTAGCACTATTTAGTTACTCTATATAACACGCTACAGTGGGCATTTGCACGTCACACTGGGTATTTTTATATTGTATTCTTTTGGCTTTATTATTGTACTGTTCTCAGCTCAGGGATGCTGCTGGAAATGTGAATTTCCCTTCGGGGATGAATAAAGTATCTATCTATCTATCTATCTATCTATCTATCTATCTATCAACGTCATGGGAACCCGTGTATTTTTACCTTCATGCACTGTAACTTTGACTTAAGTCGCTTCTTAATTAGTCATTTTGAGCCCTGATTTTTGTGCGCTGTCTAGATTTTTTTGTGCGCTGAGAAATTTGCGAGCAGTGCGCAAATGCGCACGGGCGCAGCTTAGAGGGAACACTGGTCCTGATAATAATTAATTTGGATTGCTCAAATCAGCTTCCATTAAATAGAGGGCAGTTCTCTGATTGGTTTGAGTGTACAAAGCTTGTATCTATCTGTGGAACCAAAGAATAGAAAAAAAAAAACGGTGATGCACCAAAGACACGGAACTATGAAATAGCGAGGGAATACTGTATAATGGAAATGCACTTACTGTTTATTTGCATCTAGCATGCAACACACAATCACCGACGACGTGATGCACATTAACAATGCACTCAGCATTTTATATGTAAATTGGCCCACTGGGGGAGCTTAGGCCTTTCATATGATAATCTACTGTAGTTTAGCACCAACTTGTCACTAACCTTCTCCATATTGCACAATGCCAGCATCTGAACTTCATTTCACAGAAACCGGCCACAAATAGAACGCCGGATCAAAAAAAACGCACTATTGTAAATGTCCGACGATCCGTCCAAGCCGGCTGGTACAACGCGGTCACCGTAAATCTAAGGACGAAAAGATGAATGTGCGGAGGTAAGCAGGCGCCCTTAAGCCTCTATCAGACGGAGTCTGGGCCCAATCCACACGGGTACGAGGGGGCAGGCCGAGCAATTAATTGCGGTCTCTGTTTGGCATCTCATTTCAACAGCCCAGAAGCTCCATTAAAGGAGCACGGCCGTCGTTAAAGCTCAACAATAATCACTGCTGAGCTATTCCTTCATCCTTTGTGCGACTTCACCCTCTCCTGCTTAATGACTTTCGACTGTGTCAGCTCCGCTCGCCAATACGGGTAGTGATACAGGGAAATCCGTTTAAAGGTTGTAAATGCCAAGTTTGTTGCATCAGTGACTTACAACGCAACCTGCGCTGGGAAAAATAAAGATAATTTAGTTTTTTTTTAAATTAAACTATCTGGAAGTAAGTCATTGTATTTCATGCAGCAGATTCGCGACAGTTTCTTCAGTGTGGCATGATGACAAGCAAATATCTATAAGAATTGATAAATTGCTCCCAGCAAATTAATTTAATTTAGCAATGGAAATATATTTCTCTGCACTTTTACAGAAACACTTTACTGAAAATATGGTTTGAGATATTTAGGACAAGATTTAAGCACTTTTGTCATTTTGGCAGTAGGGTATCCAGCTAGGGCTTAAACAAAGTCTGGGCTATAGAGTTGGGGTTTGAAGCGTTTTGGAGGTTACCAGTTAGGGTTTGGGCTTGAAACTGAGGATTTAAGGCGTTTCTAGGGTTTCCAGCTAGGATTTCGAACTCGGTTTTGGATTTTGAAGGGTTTTATACATTTGACTATAAAGGATTTTATATGATTGAATCCAAGTTACATTTATTGAGTTTAATGCTGTAGTTATTTACTGACTGTGCCTTTATTCACTGGGCAGGCATTAGTGGCGGAAGATGTTGTTTACTGAACGGAACGTACTGCTAAGATAATCAGCACATCCAGACGGAGGACGGCAGGCATTGTTTTGAGAACAAGGCCCTAACGACGTAGAAATACTCGGTGTTGTTTTGAGTGTTCGAGACATCGTAAGGCTCTTCTTCGAGATGGTGAAGCCCAGGGGGCTTCACTGGCACGTCCATGGGAGGAGCCGGCACACCATCTTGTTTGAAACTAGAGATTCAATGTGTTTCTAGGGTTTCCAGCTAGGATTTTAAATTAAGGTTTGGTCTCTATTCCAGGGTTTGAAAGCATTTCTAGGGTCTTCAGCTTGGCGTTTCAACTAGGGCTTGGGCTTGAAACTAGGGGTTTAAATCATTTTCTGTGTTTTGAGCTAGGGTTTTGAACTAGGGTTTGGGCTTGATACCAGTGTTTAAAAATGTTTGTAAAGTTCAAGCTTGGATTTTCAACTAGCGTTTGGGCTTGAAACTAGGGATTTAAACAATTTTCAGGGTTTCCAGCTAGGGTTTCAAACGAGAGTTTGCGTTGTATAGTAAGATTTTGAAGCGCTTCTAGAGTTTTCAGATAGGGTTTTAAACTGGTGTTTGGGCTTGTAAGCGATTTTAGGGGTTTCCAAAGATTGCTTTGAACCAGACTTTGAGCTCAATACTTGAGTTTTTAATTGTTTTAGGGTTTTAAGTAGGGTTTGGGCTTGATAACAGACATTTTTAAGATTCTCCAGCTTGGGTTTTGAACTAGGCGTATGGCGTGATGTCTTGATTTTTTTTTTTTTTTTTTTCCGGATTTCTAGTTAGGGTTTCAAACTAGGGCTGTCATTTGGGCTGTATTTTAGACATTGGTTTTAGCCATACATTTGTTTCTGACGGATTTTAGTCCAACTGTAGAAACTAAAATGGAGTTTTATTTATTGCATTTAATGTGGACCCCTTTACAATCCAGAAATGATCCTTGGTTTGCTTACTTAGATATTTCAGAACGGTATAGTAATGGGTGTATTGATTATCTTAAACACATAACTTCTAACATTACACAGTACATACAGTAAGGTCACAAATGGCTTGGCTAAGAAAAATATTTCACTGAATCTTATCAAGTGGTATTATTCTAGCTCCTCTCATTAGTACTCTCATAATCGCCCGTTATTGGCCCAATAAGTATCCGGTATCACAAAGAAATCCATTATCTAGGGCAATAATTCCAGGGTCGTATTTTGATGTCAGTTTGAGGTGTATCAAATTGCTTTGAAGCCGTTGTGCGAATGTTTATTCGATTTATGCCGGGGTAAAAAATTCCCAAACAGGAGACGAGCAGACGTCGAAAAGTAAATAAATAAACCAAAAAGAAGAAGTCGGGAACCCAGCCAGGTTTGGGCTTTGAAAATGGTGTTGCTCTGTGGAAAATGTGGGTCAAGCTCATCAAGCAATAATAAGCGCCGCGCCAGTCACGCTGCTAAAACCTCGCGACCGCACGCGCTTGATGTTCCCGGCGGAGGAGCTGACCGAGCTGCGGAAAAATTCCGAATCTCGCCCGGGATCTCTTTGAGGGCGAGCATCCTCCGGCTGATTTACATTTTATGATATTGTACATTATGTACCGCTTTTCCAATGAGGAACAGCGTTTCACGAGTTAAAGCATTCGTCACTTGGCCTTCTTTGATGTCGGCTCCGATTATGACTCAACAGTTGCGTTCCTGCAACTCTTTAGAGGAGCTCCTTCTGACGGACGTAAAAGTAATAAATGGCGGCGTTTTAATGAGAAATCAAAAGTACTTTGGAGCAGCTGTAAAGCGTGCACCTCTGAGGCCAGCTGGCTGGCCTGGCAGGTGTCTGTGGACCAGAGCGCTTCCCTAATGGACCTTAATGGCTTTTATAGTGCGCCGCATACTTCTAATGGGGCTGCTTGTCCGAAGGGGAAGCTCCTCCTTGGCCCCTCTTGGGCCCTTTGCGGGCTCCTAATGTGACCCGAAAAGAACGAGGACGTGGAGCGGAAAAGTGGGAGTGAAGACACTGAAATGGAAGGATAACGGATAGGGGGGGGTGCACCTAAAGAGACGTCAAAGCTAGCGTCAGAAGAAAAATAGCACGGCGCATTATTGAGGGACACTTTGGTGCTAAGCTGCTTATTGATAAAAGCAGTCATCTGCCTGGCAGAAGGTAAGGATGCTGCCGCGTGTGCTGATAGAAAATCGCAGCTGTGGGGGACGCCATCAGAAAGCTCAGCCTCCACATGGCTTCATTTGATTGATTTAATTTTTTGCTTTGCATTTTTTTATTTATTTTTAAGAAAAAGGGCTTTTTTCAACCCGAGTCTTCAAAACATTAAAATATCCCAAATCAAAGAATTAAGCAAAATGATCATCTTCTCAAGCCAGGTTATCTTCAGGTATTTGTATCCATCCATCCATTATCTGCACCGCTTATCCTCAGTAGGGTCGCGGGGGCGCTGGAGCCTATCTCAGTCATCTTCGGGCAGTGGGCAGGGGACACCCTGAACTGGTTGCCAGCCAATCGCAGGATAAGGAATAAGGAACCTGAATTTAAAGGGATTTTAAATTGCCATTGAATCAATCCAATATGAAGACAAATATTTTGATGGCATTTTAAGCAATTTTCAAAAAATATGAGTAATTTTTTACAGAGGGAGGGGACTGCATCTGTATTTAGTTTCGGTATTGATGACAACTCAAGATTTGGGTATCTAGATCAGTACTTCTCTGTAGAAAATGCGGTATTGCAGTGGGTTGCTGAAAAATCGAGGCCACTTATTAAATTACTTAAGTTATCCATTTTTGACCCAATTGGCTTATTTTTAGCCCAAGTGTTTTCTTCAAGGGCACTTCAAGGGCACTTCAAACATGCAACTACCGAGCCTCCTATGCTTTGGACTCGACAATTACAGAAAGCATCTCGCTATTGACTTGCGTCAGGAATCATTCTTCCCCGTCTAAATGCAAGGCCAACAGGGGCAGCAACAGAAAATCCATAAAATTGATCAAAATCATTTTAGCTAAAAGTGTTGTCAACAAATTTCATGTCAGGTTGCTTGCAAGGAAAGAAATGTTATCTTTTTTTTCCCAAGTCCAGTCCAAGGCGAACGCTCCGAAAGGGCAGCTGCTGCCCTGCTGTGTCCAGCGGCCGCCTGCTGAAAAAGGCCGGACTGAATCGAAACGGGAAACAAAAATAACAAGGATTTGGAGAAAAATAAAGGTGACATATCATCCGCGGATTAACTGGCCAAGAAAACGTATTTGTGCAAAAAACAACCAGAGCAAAAAGAGATTCTCCCAACAGTGGCATGCAGAGGTAGACACTAGGTGATGCCGAAGCTCATGCTTAATTAACATTTGCAAAGAAATAAATACATCTTGTCGCATGGGCAGTTATTGTTGATCATTTTGCTGATTTAAATGTTTACTTTTCTTGTTTGTGTCACGGTTGCCATGGTGCCCAACTGGCCCTTCCCGTGTGGCGCAAGCTGATGCTTGTTGTCAGTATTTAAACTCTGTCCTGTCAGTCCCCTTGTGACGGTCCGTCTGCGAATCTCTGTTTTTACACGGCAAGCCCTTTTTCACCTGTCCTGTTTTTTGCTCCTGTTTGTCTCCCGCTACGATCTGTTTTGATACCGACCACGTCTGCTCTCCCGTCCCGAATTACGATCTGTTTTGATCTCGACCACGTCTGTTCTCCCGTCCCGAATTACGATTTGTTTTTAATCTCGACCACGTCTACTCTCCTCTCCTGGCTTTTGACTTGTTTCCGATCCCGACCACGTTTTTGCACTTCTCTCCCGGCTACTGACCCGTTTTTTCCGTTCCCGACAACGCTCGCCACGGAAGTCCCACTTCCGCGTTTAGAGCGACCTGCTCCCCGCGACCAGCGATCACCAAATCGTGTGTGCAATCCTTTCCATTCTTCACAATACAACTTGTGGGAAACGCTACGCGATTGGGTCCTGATTCCGTTCTTGTCGTGACAGTTTGACTTTTCTTTTTACTTATTTTACTAAAAATTACAAATGCCTGTTGGTTTCCTGTCTACTTTAGTCAGCTAGGAGTCGAAAACATGCAGGAACCCCCAATGTTCTATAAGGATTTATACTGGAGAGAACAACTATGCACACACATAGACATTAAATTCTATCCATCAACCCTGGTCATATCCCTCGAGAGGGGTGACCGACAGCAAGACAAACACATACAAAAACAAAGAAAATAAAAAAAGGTAAAAAGTAGCAAAAACACACACAATTTTTTTGGGACCCTGGCCAACTCAAATACCCAAACACACAAACAAGTGAAGCACTTCGGCACCCAAGTCGGTCATGCTTTCGTCCCTCCAGATGAAACGGGACACAAGAAAGCAGCCATGTCACTCGGGTCAGGGTGACACAACACACTCTTCTGTTCAACAGCAGGGCCCGACAGCTTTCACTGGTTTACCCCTGCGGCATCATACAGAGGCCCTGCCCATCCCTTAGAACACATCTAAACATCCCACTAGCCTTTTACAACACCTCTCCACTCATTCCTATCACCAACAAATACACATAAAAAGCATGGGAAAAAAGAAGCAATGGTGCTAGAAGCAATTATCTGAAACGCAAAAGGTGCCAGGGGGTCCGAAGGAAAAAAGGTTAATTTTAACATGAATATTTTTTTTTAATTGATTTCTCTGTTTATTCTATTTTTTAAAAGCATATTCAAAACTACAGATCATTTTTTTAAAAAGACACAGCTCATTTTTTATTGCGCTTCTGTAAGCGGGTCGAATTAAAGACGTGGGCGGCCCGGATTAAGCCCGCAGGCAGTATGTTTGACAACCCTGCTTTGAGCTAATCTATCTGAGCATTTCTCTCACAAAATGTGCACCTACAGTTAGGATCGGGTTTGAAACTGGGCACAGGCGTGTGTAATTACCAAAAACCATGTCCCTAATTATCCTGACGCGTTACACTGAAATTTTGGACAGCATGAGTTGCGGGGTCATTTTCATTTCCACATCATCAGATTTGGTTTTGGTTACCTGTTTCTGGTTGGGCCATTTTGATAGGTAGTTGTGCCTTGTTTTTGTTTACTTTGTTCTTTGCATTTCCACTGCCATGCCACTTATTGTTTGTTTCTAATTTCTTGTTTGCAGTTTTTTAGTAGTTTTGTGACCCCTTATTTGTTTGTTACTTTGTTCCTTCCTTCTGTATTTTCTGTTTGATATTTGTTTCTGATTTGGATCATTCCAGATTTGGTTTTGTGTGGACAGTTTGTTGACCCTTTGCTTGTTTGTTACTTTGTTCTTTGCATTTCTATTTCAGGTTTGTGGGACCCACGTCATCCTTTCGGGCTAAGCCCGGCTTGACAATGTGAGCGTAGGCCAGCTACTCTCTACTGTACCCGACCTCAAGGTCTGGCTCCAGACGAGGGGGCGGTAACCCTTGTCCATGTGAGGGGAATCGCTCCTGCCCTCATCTTTGGTCACTAACTGTGAGTCATGAGCGACGCATAAGCTTTTTCCTACTCTTTTTCACAAATGTTACATTAACATTCTTATTGTTTTCTTGATTTCTTGTTTTGTTTTGGTTATCTCTGTATGTTCTAAATAAAGTTTTTTATTATTTCATTTATGAATTTATTCATTCAAAGAATAAGCTCACAGGAAAAAGCGGCTGAAATTTGTTTCCTCTGCAGGGTGGTTGTGCTCTCCCTTAGAGATATGGTCTGCCAACTGAGGTGGCTCGGGCATCTGATAAGCATGCCTCCTGGAGGCCTCCCTCGGGAGGTGTTCCGGGCACGTGCCACCGGCAGAAAGCCCCGGGGACGACCCAGGACACGCTGGAAAGACTACAACTCTAAGCCGGCCAGAGGAACCCCTCGGGATCCCTCCAGATGAGTTGAACAAAGTGGCTGAGGATAGGTAGGTCTGGGCTTTCCTGCTGAGGCTGCTGCCCCTGCAACCCGAACCCTAATAGGCGGAAGATAATGGACGGATGGATGTTTTGTGTTTTTATGACCCCTTGTTTGTTACTTTGTTCCCAGTTTTATCAATAAATACCATCCTTCAATTAGGTCCGCCCTCCAAAAACAACCACTCCATTGTTATTAATACCCACTTTTGTCATGATTACTGATGCGAGGCACCTGTGCCCGTTCCTTGGCGTCGTCGGCCCTGGGCGCTGATTGGTTCCCTGCTACTTTTTAAACCCCCCGGTTCCCGGTTACCAGACCGTCTGCGACCCTCAGCTCCTGCTAGGCCAGCCCTCCGACTCTGATTCCCTCCTGTTTTTGGCTCTCGTATGTGTCCCAGGTTCGACCCATTTCTGTTTTACCACGTCACTGCTCCTCCGTCCCGGCAACCGACCTATTTTCCCCGCCTTCGACACCGCCATCGCTCGCCACAGAAGTGCCACTTCTGCGTTCCCAGCGATCTGCTCCCCGCGACCGACTATCACCAAATCGTGGGTCCTAGCCTTTGCCTCCTTCTCAAGATAACTAAGAGAAACAAACACAATTGGGTCCTGTCTCCGTTTCTAGTTCCTGACAACTTTGGCCATTGGCATAATTTGGACACGGTCCCATTTTCAAGGAATTTCCTCAAGACCAACTTGTTAATAGTAATCCGTGTGAATTAAGCCTGGCTTACACATTTGTTGACCTCTAAGGCGCCATGAATCCTCTGGATGGGACTCAGGGATCGTTAGGACATAAACTAGCAGAAGGTTAAGAAACCCCTTGCTCCTTGAGGGCCATAATCCTGCCTGTTTTCTGCACCCTCCTCCCCTAGCACCCTTGATCCGGGTTCATTACCTGACTTCTTCAAAGCATGCTGATGAGCTGCAACATAGATCATGCAAACCAAGGTTCCTCAACCTTGAACTTCACCCCAAACGGAGACCAAAAGCGCACTGGGACTGAATTCTACTGACGTCACGGGAAAACATGTTCCACGTGAAAGCGGAGCTTCTCATCACAAAGGGTGTGAAAAAAGGTGCGAGCGTTTGGACCCAGCAGGGCTAATTAAAAGCATTTAATTGCTGATGTGAGTCACGGGTTTCTGCAGCAAGCATCACGCAATATCACACTTCCAATGTGACTAGAGAAAAAAAATATATGAAAAAAAAAACAAGCCGTGCAAAGATACGGTGTTAGTAAGCTCCTGAGTATGAATGATCTTGAGTGTTGATAATTAGGTATGCTCGATAATTATCGTAACATTGATATAGGACTGATAATGGCTAAATGTGATGTCACGGTTATCAGCTCAATAGAAAAAAAACAATGTGGTAATTAGTCATTTGACTAATTTTCTAGACTATAGAAAATTGCAGCAATGAAAAAGCTCAGCCTCCACATAGCTTCATTTAATTCATTACTTTCTTTGCTTTGTATTGTATTTCATTATTTTTGTCCAACTAAAATCTTCAATATTCTGAATGAGTGAGACTTTTATTTTGTAAAATGATCATTTTGTCCAGGTCAAGTTTTCTTCTTGTAAGCGGAAAATCTAATTTATTCTGTTTAGATTATTTTTACTTTTTGTTTTCAAACTACTTCTAGTTGATTAAGATAAATACCTTTATTTCATTTTACTTTTTACTCTACTTTAACTATTTTGCACACCCGCCATTGGAAATGTTCTGTTTTTTATTTTTATGTTGTTATATTTTTCTAAATACTTGTTTGTACTGTTCTTATTTTAGCTGTTATTCCCGATTGACTGTCTTATGGCTATCACGGTTGCCTTGGCGCCCAATTGGCCCCGCCCGTGTGGCGCCAGCTGCGGCTCGTTGACGGGTTGGCTTTCCGTCTATTTAACCTCAGTGCTCTCACTCTTCCCATGTCAGTCCGTCAACGAACCTCTGCCCCGCAAGACGTGGGTTTTGACTCGGTCCTGTTTCCTGTTGGTATTTCCTGTCCGGTATTGTTCCCGTTTATTTTGTCCTGTTTGATATTGGTTTCCATTTTCGTTCCCGTCTAGTTTGTGTGTAATTTCAATATCCTGTTTTGATATCAATCCTGTCCGTCCCATCCTGTCCGGTATACGACCCCATCTGTCCGATATCTGCTCGGGCAATTGGTATCGATCTCGTCGGCCTCTGGCTTCCTGTCATTCCACGCCAGACCGCAGCCTAATGTGCATGACTCCCCATTTCCCGTAAAATAGAAGGCTTTTGTGAGAAATGTCACGCATTTGGGTCCTGATCCTGTTCCGGTCAATGACAATGGCTGTAACAAAAGAAATGTCCCCATTGTGGAATGAATAAAGGATTATCTAATCTTATAATAATTCTAATAATTCTACTGACGTCACGGGAAAACATGTTCCACGTGAAAGCGGAATAATGACGATAAGAATTGGAGAATCATTTAAATAATAACAATATTAATAATATCAATCATACGTTTTATTTCAAAGCACCATTCTGGACACCTAAAGTTGTTGTACACAGAATAAAAAACTGTGAGATCAATAAAAATAGACGATAACTATAATAGAGTGAAAACAAAGTACAGTAAAGAGGGGGAAGTTTCGCACATTTTAAATATTATTTTTCTTAATTTAATGTAGATAAGGTTCATTTGAGTATAATCAAAGTAAATTAGAAAAACATAACTAATGTAATTAATAATTATTAGAATACGTCTTATGTTTTGTGTTTTTATTATAAGATAAGTCACACATGTAGAAAAATAAGAAAAGCATTTTAAAAAAAGCACCGTTACCCTCCAACAAATAAATCATTAATTTATTTATGTATTCATGTTTTATTTTTTCAATCCAATTATTTAATACGGAATCTGTGCCAGGACCAGAATGGAGACAGGACCCACTTGCATTGTGTTTCTCAAATTTTATTGGAAGAAACAGAATGGGTTACGCCCACGATCCGGTGATTGCTGGACGCGGGAAGCAGGTCGCTGATACTCGGACTCTGCTCCAAACGCGGAAGTGGATCTTCCGTGACGAGCGATGGCGGTGTCTGGGACGGAAAAAGCGGGTTGGTAGCCGGGACAAGAAAGCAAAAACGTGGTGGGGGTCGTAAGCGAGTCGTAAGCCAGAATAGGAAAGAAGACTTAGTCGGGGACAAAAAGAGGTCAAAAGCCGGGACGGAAGAGCAGACGTGGTCAGGATCAAAAAACGTCTCGAAACCAGGGACAGATGGGAGCAAAAAACGGGACAGGTGGGAGTCAGGGTCGAAAGAGGCTTGCTTAGTGCTTACTGATGTTCGCAGACGGACTGAAAAGAGGGGACAGACAGGACTGGGTTTAAATACTGACCGAAAGCCAATCAGAACCCGTTGGCGCCAAATGAGCAAGGACAGCTGAGTCACAATAGTAATCATGACAATCTGGAAAATTTTGTAAAGTAATTATTTCTTAAAGTCACGTTTTCTTCCTGTTAGGATCGATCGTAGTTTTTTGTTTTTAATCAAATCAATTGAAACCCAATCTGAATTGTTTAAAAAACATTTTTCTGAGTATTCATAAATATGAATGAGAATAATCATTGAAAGTAGCAGATCATTTTGCACATTTTCCACACATTTTTCTTATTTTAGTCCTGCAGGATTTTGGTAGTTTTGGTAGGGAAAAAAACAGTTATTTTGCATCCCTGTGTAAGAAAGATAACGCCGCTCCGGAGATCTCAAAGAAAAAAGGCCCATTTATTTAAATCTGGTAACTTTTGGGCTATTTGCTTACTTGTATTATTTCATATGAACGAAAAGTAAACATTGCTACCTTTTGCCAATGACCCGGTGAATCGAGAAAATAATCTCCAGAGTCAACATTCAATGGCGTTGTGCCCAACTACAGGAAAAGCAGTACTAAATTGTTCAATAAAATGATTCCAAGTGCCTGTTAAGTGAGCCTGATCACGTTTTGCATATATATCAGGTAGTAAAGTAACCTCACGCTGCGGCGATGCGTTCCCTCTTGCTAGTGTGATGCAAACTTCGGTTTACAACCTTCTAATGGGATGGGATTATGTTGCTGTATTAAACATCATAACGACTGTTTGAAAACAGTCTTTTGTACAAGACATAAACAGACACAGCAAAATTGCAAATCTCCTAACAGTGGCAGAAAAATAAATGATTTTGTGTGGGGTTTTTTTCAGTTTTTAGATCATTGTGAGAATGCTGGAAGCAACACGTACTCAGGGTTGGGTAGGGTTACTTTAACTGGATTACTTTCAATTACTTTTGGATTACTCCAATACCAAATATGCTAATAAAAGAAAAGAGAAACTAAATATGAATAAAATGATGACTCACAACACGTGGTAAGCTTTCTCTCCTGGCTTTGATTTCTTTTATCTCCGGCAAAACTAACATAAAATGCGACAGAAACAAAATAAACCAAAATAAACGAAAATAAATCCAAACAGCTTGCCAACATCATTTTTGCCGTTCCATGTATTCCGTTACTCCCCAAGCCTGCACAAAATGTAGTCATTTCACACGTGTAGTCATGTTTTTTTTCTATTCCAGTATTAAAATGGTGAAAGTTATATCAAGGTAATTTATGTTTATTTATATACTGTAGCCCTTAATCAAAAGAAGTCTCAAAGGGCTGTAGAGACTACAGACTATTATTACACCATCCCCTGATCTACATGAGGGCAAGGAAAACTCAAAACCTAGATACATAGATAGAGAGAAAGAGAGAGACACATAGATAGAGAGAAAGATAAAGATAGATAGATAGATAGATAGATAGATAGATAGATAGATAGATAGATAGATAGATAGATAGATAGATAGATAGATAGATAGATAGATAGATAGATAGATAGATAGATAGATAGATAGATAGATAGATAGATAGATAGATAGATAGATAGATAGATAGGTAAGTAGGTACTTAACTTGACATTCTTGTACACATGTATACCGAACGAAACATCCATACATCTGACCCACAGTCTCTGAAAATATATAAATAGTGCTTATTTTAAGTGTTTTTTCTTATTTATCAGGAAACAAGAACATCAATACTTGAAATGAGCAGAATGTTCTGCCAATCGGGTAAGAATTTGTTTGTGCATTTGTGGCAGCACCAAAAAATTCCTCTCAAGACACAGCAGCGCATTCCCCGGAACAACAGCTAGCAAGAAGAACGGCCAAGGTTGGGTAGGGTTACTTTAACTGGATTACTTTCAATTACTTTTGGATTACTCCAATACCAAATGTGCTAATAAAAGACAAAAGAAACTAAATATGAATAAAATTACTCAATTTTGTGCAGGCTTGGGGAGTAACGGAATACATGGAACGGCAAAAATGATGTTGGCAAGCTGTTTGGATTTATTTTCATTTTGTTTCTGTCGCATTTTATTTTATTTTTGCCGGAGATCAAAGAGATCAAAGCCAGGAGAGAAAGCTTACCACGTGTTGTGAGTCATAATTGTATTTATATTTAGTTTCTTTTGTCTTTTATCAGCATATTTGGTGTTGGAGTGATCCAAAAGTAATTGAAAGTAATCCAGTTAAAGTAACCCTACCCAACCCTGATCTTTCGTACGGAAGATTACGATAACGCAAACGTACGATTAGCCTGGGTTAGCTTTACGTTAAACATTCAAGGTAAACATTCAGGGTGTTGGAACGGATTAAAACGATTTACGATTATTTTTAATGGGAAAAACGATTTCGATGATCGAACAAATCGGTTTTTGAACAGGGTTCTGGAACTGGATTATGGTCGAGAACCGAGGTTCCACTGTAATGCTTATTTTGAGTCTTTTTTCCTGTGTATCGGGGAACAAGAACATCAATTTTTTTGTGCATTTGTGGCAGCACCAAAAAAATTCCTCTCAAGACACAGCAGCGCATTCCCCCGGAACAACAGCTAGCAAGAAGAACGGCGTTGTTAATATTAAAGTAAAGGGCAGCGGGTAAAGCTGTCAGACCGCTTGGCAGCTATTTTAATTATACACTTTGGTCAATCTGTTCTTCCTGATGTGAGACGTGCCGCCCTACATGAAACAACATCTGCGGAGCCGTGTCACAGAGCTTCAACATCTGCCGACGTTTAAGGGGTGCCAATCATCGTCTGGTCGCGTTATCATATCGAAAAAAAATCATAACGCTGAGCCGCGACGGCGTGCATCTGCTCGGCGGTTTCGCGACAAGACCGTTTGTCTCCTGACGTTGTCATTCCAGGTGACAGCGGAGATTATTCGCTTAACCGACACGGACCACAAAGGAGCGTGATGGTCCAAAACATCTGGAAAGATAGGTCCGAAATATCAAGCGAAAGCAATTGTACGGGTGAAATCGATGCAGCGAGACGACACAGTCTATCGATTGTCGTTAGTTGGTCAAATGAGGCTGAACAAATTCAAAAATTGGACGTACATCCTGACGCGAATGTCGCTTCAAAAAAAAGATGATGGTTTTTGAATCCATAGGTCGTGCTACGTTTCCTTTTGTAAAGGTGCGGGGTCCTTTTCTGTTTCCATGGTGATTTGCACCTCGCCAAATAGTGAGCACATTAGTGGAGATGAGTGAAAAGGGAAAAGGAAGATACAAGGCGAATGAGTACTCGATTTTGAGAACATCAAGGTGTTAACTCCAAGTCGTAGCATTAATATATTTATCCGAGGGTTGTCTATCTTAATTATGTGATGTCACTTGTATTTTTATCCCTTTTATCCATCCATCCGTCCATTATCTGCACCACTTATCCTCAGTAGGGTTGCAGGGGGTGCTAGAGCCCATCCCAACCATCTTCGGGCAGTGGGCAGGGGACACCCTGAACTGGTTGCCACCCACTCGCAGGGCACACAGGGACAGACAATTCACACCTAGGGACAATTTGGAACAGCCAATTACCGTAAATTCCGGACTATAAGCTGCTACTTTTTTCCCTAACTTTCAACCCTGCGGCTTATTCAGTGATGCGGCCAATTTATGTAATTTTTCTAACGGCCGCCAGCGGCGCTCGAGTGTTGCTACCATTAACTGCCCTGTCAAAGCTATAATATTATTATTAAAGCTTTGAAAACTCTCTCGGTGTATCCTCTTTCTTTGTAAATATGTGTAACCCATGTATAATATGTATTTGCAACTGGATATTTTTGTAATGTATTTAATTGTATTTATTTTAGACACTTATTCTGATATGTTTTGCACGGGTGAAGGAAAAATGAGGGGCGGAACAAACGCGGGGTGCCGAGTTTAAGTGGGGACCGCTAGAGGTGAGGGACAAACAAGGAAAGAAGAGGGGGTAAAAAGTTGGTTAAAGAAAAAGGAGTTGCGTGAGTAAATGTGTTCATCTGATATTTTTTTCCCACCCTTACTTTTGGAATTATACTCTTTTTTCCTTGGATTACTTCAACGGGACCCGGACTCTGCAGGTCTGCATCAAACCTTAAGTACCGGTATCATTTTCCGTTCATTTTGCCGGCTGTGATTTATGGACAGTGGACTTTAGTGAAGGACACTTAGACTTGAAGTCGGGTTTGGGTTAATTTTGTGTTTGTGTTACATGTTTAATACAGGTGCGGCTTGTGTATGTACAAAATCGGTTTTCCTCTTAAAATGTGGTGGGTGCGGCTTATAATCAGGTGCGCTCTATAGTCCGGAATTTACGGGTAGAACATGCAAATTCCACACAGGAAGTTCGATCTCATGACCTCAGAACTGTGCCCCACACGCGCTAACCACTGCGCCGCCATGCTGCCCTGTATATATTTTTTTATCAATAATTATTAAATATAATCTACAGTCTGTCAGCTTCCTTCCATTGCTTCTGCCTGAATGCGCCTCTTCCAGATTTCCGCTTTAATATTTAAGCATTTGACCAATCACATTTCAGCCAGTAGTTGTAACTAGGCTCAGAAATATATTAAGAGGCCTTCGCTATGTACCGTGTCATCAGTGTTTGATAAAGCTTTTGGTTTAGCCAATCGGATTTCAATTTGGAGATTCAGCGCCTGCTAGCGGGCCTTGGGAAACATCGCCAGTTAAGCAAACCATGATTGGCTAGGGGGCAATAATCCACCAAAGCGATGGAGCCAACAGTCGTTAGACTTGTTTGTCGCAATCCCCCTCCCACTTTTGGGCAGTCCGCATTGCCGGCTCTCCGAGGGGACCGCGCTTAGCGGCGGCGGTGGCAGGCGCTGTCAGTCCCAGCGAATCAGGCGCATGGCAAGGGCTGGGGTCGGTCCAAATAAACTCTCCACCACCCCAGGTCCTCACGAATAAAATAGGGAAATTTCACTTGTAACAGCCGATTCATAGACTTAAGTTTGTTTGTAAATGACACATCACTAATTCAGACTGGAACTGAAGGCCTAGGTGAGAAATGCACGACCATCCACAGTTATTTATATAAGCAAAAACAGCAATGTGACAGGAACTGTTATGCTCATTTTTAATTAGCAATGAATTAATTGAAAGGGTTTGATAAATCTGAACCCATTTATGACGCATTGGTGCATTTGTATTAATTCTGCTAAAAAAAAAAAATGAATCATTCCTTTTTCGGTGGTAAAAGAATAATTCATTTCTTAGGTTTTTTAGCTCAGGAGGTAGAGCGCTCGTCTTGGGATCAAGAGGTCGCTGGTTCGATTCCCAGGTCCTCCGTGTTATATGTTGACGTATCCTTGGGCAAGACACTGAATCCCTAATGCCCCCAATTAGCAGGTAGGCGCCTTGCATGGGTGACAACCTATTGGTGTGTGCGTGTGTGTGTGAATGGGTAAGTGTGAAGCACATTGTAAAAAGCTTTGGGAGGTCTTCATTGACCTGAAAAGCGCTATATAAATGCAGACCATTAACATATACCTTTTTTTTTCCAAGTTTGCATACAGGTAGCTACAGAACATATCATATTATATATTATATTTTGGGGATCTTTGAAAACTTTAAAGGTTCTTAGCCTGATCCCCTTTTTATGGCGGTTAATGGGGACCAAAAACTACAGCAATATGAATCCGCAAAGTAGCCTCTCCCCGCTAACGACCCCCATTCGGAGCAATAGTCAACCGGGGATAGTGGATTGCGGCAGCACGGGTACTGTTCATTCTATGCAGAAAGAATGAAATACCGCTGTTCTACTCCAGTGTCCTCAAATAGGAAAATTCGGGGTTTGCTACCAGATCAGCCCCTTAAACAAAGTTGATTGGACAGGCTCAAGCCGGATCTGGCTTTTTTAGGTCCGATCTTACCTCTAGGCCACATGTGTCAAACAGGCGGCCCGCGGGCCAGATCAGGCCCGTTGAAGAATTAAATCCGACCCACGAGACAACACTCAGTGAAGCCCAAGAGTAAAACAAGCTGCAGGTTGAAATATGTCAACTTGATGTCGCCAAAGTCAGGTGCCTCTCACAAAGACACTGCACTTGTATTTCTTTCTCTCTCTCTCTCTCTCTCTCTCTCTCTCTCTCTCTCTCTCTCTCTCTTTTCCACCCCTTTTCTCCCTCTCTCTGTCTCTGTCTCTTTCACTTTCTGTGTCTCTCTTTTTCTCTTCCTTTGTTGCTTTTTGTCTCTTTCTCTTGTGTTTTTTAACTTCTTTTGCTCTAACATCATTTTTCCTTTTCCTCTTTCTCTCTTCCTACCCGTTGTGCTTTCTTTTCTCTCCTTCTGTCTTTCTATTTCTCTTTGGATTTCTTTCTTCCTTTCCCTTTCTTTTTCCCCTCTCTTACGACTTTTTATCTCTTTTGTATCTCACGCTCTCTCCCTTTCTCTCTTTTTCTTTCTTTGTCCAGCCCTCTTTCCTTTCCCCTCCCTCTTTCTCTTATTTCTTTATCTCTCTTTTTATTTCTCTTTAATCTACTAGTCCGGCCCCCGACAGAATGTTTGTTCTATCGTGTGGCCCCCGAGTTAAAATGAGTTTGACACCCCTGCTTTAGGCAGAGGCAAAACTATCGAATAATCGGCCTGTATTTGTCCTCTCCTTATGATTCAAAAGAAACATAGATATAGACAAGTCAGGGCAAGTAATTCCATAGTCGATGCTAGGTTTTTGTAATGTTCCATACTCTGTGCTTTCTTCCTTAATGGGTTAAAATGAGTAATAGTTGAAAAGGATGCTGTGTGACCATGTACTAGAAAGTGTGAGCTGGATACACCCGGAGCGTTATAAAAGCGCCAATAGTTGGAATTGTTTTTTTCTTTTCGTCACAACAATTTTGTTCAATTGCCTTACCTGTTTGTTGTACTTGGTCTTGTAACTGTAATCAGAATATTGGTCAGACCCAGTAGAGTTGTCATCCCCTCCGGTCCCGACGAAAGTATTGGCTGCCGGAAGGTCCTGGACTGCCTGGTGTTTTTGCGAGCCTGAGGGTGATTGCGCCTGCAGCTGAATGGAGGGTAACGGAGAGTTGGAGCGGTAGTGCCGACCGATATCAGGACTTTCCGGTGAGTAAGTCAGGGGCAGATGTATCCTTGGGCTGTCATTGACTGCATCAAGGTTGAACTTGAGGTTCTTCTGGAGGCTGACCTCCTCGTCTTCCCCGAGTGGTTTGGGGGATTTCTGAGGTTTTCCTTTCCTGCATCGTTTACCTTTGGCGTTTTTGGGTACCTGTTTGGGGGCGTATAGGTCTTTTGTTTCCTTCTTGCCTGGCTGATATCCGCTTTTCGTTTCTCCTTGAAGGCGGTGGCGGATAAAAACCACCACCAAAATAAGAAGGACTACGCCTGCTATGCCAGCTAGGCTTCCAAACAAGATGTTGCTCCGTTGTGCAGCAAAGCCATGGTCGGGATTGCCGGCGATGTCCCGGTCGAGCGGAGTGTAAAGACTGTGTCCCACTAGAGCCTCAACTAAACTGGCATTTGAGATGGTTTCATTGGCATAAATGTGGACCAAAGCAGTGGTGTGACGCGCTGGCTTCCCTCGGTCGCTCACTTTCACAACCAGTCGATGTAGCCCGCCATATTTTCGGGCCATCTCTTTTGCTAGGGTAATCTCTCCACTGGTTGGCGAGATGCGAAATAACTGGTAAGGGTTACCGCCTGCAATGCTAAAGACCAGCTCTGCATTGAGCCCACTGTCCAAATCCTCAGCTTCAACCATCTCCACGTGGCTATCGGGAGAAGCGAGAGGTGATAAAAGCCTGTAGGATGAGTTGGTGGGCTTCGTGACTACGGGGTTGTTGTCGTTTTCATCCAATACGTTGATGGTAACTCCAACGTAAGAAGACCGAGGCGGTTCCCCGCCATCCACCGCTTTCAGACGGAACGTATAGGTGCTCTCTTTCTCTCGATCGAAAGATATGCTTGAAAGAATGGTCCCGGTTCCGTTCTGAACGACAAACTTTCCTCCGTCTGCCTCAACGGAGAGGTGGACTTGAGCATTTTCACCTTTATCAACGTCCATGACTGTTACCATGCCGACGGGGCTGAGGGGAGGCATGTTTTCTAAAACCGAGAAGCTGTAGCCACTGAGCATGAATTTCGGGTCGTTGTCATTGCGATCAAGGACTTTTATCACAACGCTTGCTGTTCCTTTGTGGACAGGGGATCCCTTGTCCACCGCGACCACCCGGAAATCGTAGTGCTCTTTGTACTCACGATCCAGAGGATTTCGTGCTCGGACTTCTCCTGTATTTGGGTCGATCTCAAAGAGCCCCTTGACGGATGTGTCCGCCACAATGTTATAAAGAAGTTCGGCATTCGTGCCGCTGTCGGCATCCGACGCGACAACATCTAAAACCTTTTCGCCGGGTTGGTTTTCTTCAGCGAAATCGACCTCGAAAAGGGCCGGGGAGAATATTGGAGAGTTGTCATTCACGTCAGTTACCTGCACCTTCAACGAGTTAGTTCCAGAGAGTGCGGGATTTCCAGAATCCACAGCCACTACTTCCACCCGATAGTCTTTTACTCTTTCGTAGTTGAGGGGAGTGGTAGTTTGCAGGAAATATTTTCTCTTGTGGTCACTGGATGAATCACTGATGGGACGAAGCTGGAAGGGGACGTCCCCTGCCACCACACACGTGACCACGGCGTTCTCGCCCTCGTCCTTGTCAGATACTTGCACGAGAGCTACAGCTGTTCCCACAGGCATGTCCTCAGAAATGTTGGCTACTCCTTCGCTGTGTGTCACAAGACCGATCCCTCGAATCTCCACGGCCGGAGGATTGTCGTTTTGGTCAGTCACTTCGATGGTCACAAAGGTCTTGGAGCTTTTTGGTTGTGGGCCCTTGTCCCTCGCCACCACGTAGAAAGACAAGCTGTCGATCTCCTCTCGGTCCAGCGATCCTTTGACGTAGATGATGCCGGTGGAACGATCGATTCGCAAGAGCTTTGGCACAGGGTCTCCTGCTTGATGGAGTGTGTATTCAATTTCTCCGTTTGGGCCCATGTCTGAGTCGTTTGCTTTGACCTACGACAACATCGCCAAAATAAAGTGTTAATGGATTTGAGTTATACTGATTTGTTCCATCAACTGAACAACAAAACAAAATCAGTGAAATATGATAGTCGTGGCATTGCAGTAGACCCCTAATGCGACATTATTCCGTTCTAAAGTTGGGGATCACAAAGTGATATTGCCGTACAGCCAAGGTTGGGTAGGGTTAATTTAACTTGATTACTTTCAATTACTTTTGGATTACTCCAATACCAAATATGCTAATAAAAGACAAAAGAAACTAAATATGAATAACGGAATACATGGAACGGCAAAAATGATGTTGGCAAGCTGTTTGGATTTATTTTCATTTTGTTTCTGTCGCATTTTTTGTTAGTTTTGCCGGAGATCAAAGAGATCAAAGCCAGGAGAGAAAGCTTACCACGTGTTGTGAGTCATCATTTTATTCATATTTAGTTTCTTTTGTCTTTTATTAGCATATTTGGTATTGGAGTAATCCAAAAGTAATTGAAAGTAATCAAGTTAAAGTAACCCTACCCAACCCTGCGTATAGCTGGGGATAGAAACTTGTGGTAATAAGTTCTGAATCCCTTGTACCTCTGATAAAAACATTAATATACAAAAATATTATATAGTAAGTACTATATTCAGGAAATATACGTGTATATGATTAGATTACATTTTAGGTAAATATACATACAAGTGACTTGAGCAGGTCATGTAGAGTGGATGTTGGGGGTTGGGGGGTTGACAGATTAAAATTGAAACTGATTTAAAACGTCTAATAAGCGTTAGTTTCACTAAAGATTTTTTTGCATTTATAAACTCATTTTCTAATGCTACCAATCATTTTGTCACCGCCATTCAGCTCAGGGAGGATAGCTATTCGTGTTTCTTCTTTGTATTTCTTTCTAATAACAAGCTTCATTTACATGGTTAGCATGTTTTTGCTTCTCCCTTTAGCATCACTGCATTCCTTGGGACCGATGGCCAATAAATGCATCACAAAAATCCAGTATTGTTCAGCCAATAGAATATCAGTAGGTTCTTGATGCCGTGCTGAAACCAATAGCAGACCAGCATTTTACATGACGTTGACCAATAGCAGAAAGGCATCTTAGGCACCTAACTCGTCTTATGCGTGAACACCGTTTTTGAGCACACAAAAAAATGTGTTCTTGATGTTGTAAAGAAAGGTCTGGAAAAACATCTTATTCATACCGTCAAGCAGGGGTCAGGGAAGCAGGATTCACAAGCTCTTTTCATGAGTAAATCTGGCTCAGAGATCAAATAAGTTATCTTCTCTGTAAGTTTCCTATTTTAGTATATGCGAAGCAACAAAGTAGCTATGTTGTTCAGTCCAAAATATATAAGGCAACATTCCAACTACAGTTTACACTCATGGTGTTACACCAACATACTTTTGGCTGACCAAATGTAATGAATCTTTTATATGGAAGCTCATTAAAGAATGTATGTTCACTGTTTAAACACTTTTCGAGGAAAACTCACATAAAAAACTGTAAACACCCAGAAACACCAGCCAAGCATCCAGAGCCAGTTGCTTGGGAGACAGTGGGCGAATCTCTGGAGTCCTGAATATTTCTTGTTTGCAGTAATTTGAGATATTTTTACAAAATATTTCAGATCGTAACTTATTTTAAAACCATTAATGATGACGAAAAATTTTAATTTTCATTTTTAATTATTATTATCATTCCATGGATTTTATCAGATCATCAAACGTCACAGTGTGAAAAAAAATGTGTTGAATAATTATCTTTTGTCTGGAGAGTGGGTTTTGTGGTTTTGTTTAATTTTGTCCGTCTAAAGCACAGGTGTCAAACAGGCGGCGCGTGGGCCAAATCAGGCCCACCAATGGTTTGAATCCGGCCCGCAAGACGACAGTGAGAGAATCGCAAGAGGAAAATGAGCTGCAGTTTTAAATATTTCCACCGGATGTCCCCAAAGCCAGTTAACACTTGCAAAACAATTGTGGTCGTATTTCTCCATTTCTCTCTGACTCACTTCTTTTTTATTTACCGGTATTTATCCCTCTTTTTCTTTAACCTGTTCACTCTCTCTTTCTCTCTCTTTTTCTCTTTTCTCTTTTTCTCTCTCACTCTCTAACTCTCTCTTTTTCTCTGTCTTGCTCTCTTTTGATTTTTTTCTATCTAATTTACACTTTAATTCTCTCTCTTTCTATTTTTCTTTCTTTCTCACCCTCTTTCTTTCCCTTTTTGACCTCTCTCTCTCTCTCTCTCTTACCTCACTTTGTCTCTTTTTCTCCTGCTGACTCTTTTTCTTTCTGTCGTTTCACTTCTCTTACTCTTCTTATCTTTCTCTTTTCTCACTTTCTTTTTCTCTCTATGTTCATTTCCCCCTTCTTCTCCATTCATATCTCTATTCTGCTCTCTCTTTTTCTCTCACTGTTACTCTGTCTCCCTTGTTCTCGCTATCTGTTAATTGCTCTCTCTTTCCCTCCCTCTCTTTCTCTCTCTTTTTCTCCCTCTCTCTTTCTCTTAAACTTACTAGTCCGGCCCCCCTGAGATTTTTTTTATAGCATGTGTGGCCCCCAGCTAAAATGAGTTTGACACCCCTGGTCTAAAGTCTTTGGGTCCTGACCCCTGTCGTAAAGTGAAAACGTCATATCCTAGGGGTCTGCTGTATTTACGATTACAAACAAACCAAAACAAAAATCAATATAACTATAACCTTATCCTGTCATGTCCAGCATGGTCGCCATGACAACCAACTGGTCCTGCCCCTTGACACCGGCTGTAACAGATTGTCTTAATTGCGTGTGTGATTCTTAAGGGCGGGTTTGGGGACTGCCGGTTGGGAGATCATTGCATTGTTCTGCATTGCTCTGTTTTGCTCTGTTCTGTTTTGTTTGACTCGAAGAAGACCTGTCATGCCCGTTTGTCTGAGTTAGTAACTTTAAGCCTGTTTGTGAGTATTTCCTAGTCTAAGTTTCTGATTGCCTGTAAGCCTGTTTTTGTTTTGTTTTTGTCCCTGCGTGTTGGACAACTTTTATTTTCTAAATAAAAGTAACTGATCGTTACGCAATTGAATTCACCCTTCCTGCCTCCCTGGTCCGGTTTCGTGACATATCCTCCTTGTTTTATAACATTATCTTCTCTGTTCCTTTATCTTCTTGGTTTTTTACCTCACTGTGAATGTGTGAAACTGGAGTGTCATGCCCAATTTCGTTGTCACAATATGTTAACCCATTTTGTAACAATGATAATAAAGGTATATTCTATTCTACTCTATTTTTTGCCTTACCTGCAACACAGAATGTCCCACCGGACTATTCTCCAACACTTCCGCCTCGTAATTCGACTTTTCGAACTTGGGCGAATTGTCATTGGCGTCGGTGATGACCACTCGGAGCAAAGCACTGCTGTAGCGCTGCGGGTTCCCTCCGTCCATCGCCTTGATGGTGAGGTCATAGGAATCCTTCAATTCCCGATCCAAGCTGCCCAGAACTATAAGCTGCGGGAGCTTGCCCCCCCTATCGTCCGCCACTTGTAAACCAAACAGGGTCGTTGCGTCTTCTCCTGCCGTCAGGGCATAATCGCTCACCCCGTTCCGTTCCGAGTCTCTATCGGTTGCTAACGGTATGGAAAACAGCGCCCCCATGATGGTGTTCTCCGGGACGGATATGGTCAGCACCGAAGAAGGGAACTGAGGAGTGTTGTCGTTGATGTCCTGTACTTCGATGCGTCCTTCAACCAGTCTCGGGCTCAGGTTCTGTATCAGATCTGTAACGGATACCTCAAATTCCAGGTAGCAGGGTTTACCCCGGACGAGCAACCGGCAATCTCTTAGCGTCTCTCTGTCGATGGGAATCTCGGTGGTGAAAATATCCCCCGTCTTGCCGTCGACACGTAGATAAGGCGCGCCGACCTCCAGCTTGTACAGATGACCCGAGTCCGGCAGGCCTTGGTCTGCGGCCAGACTGCCAATAAGAGTGTTGGGAGGTTGTTCCTCCTGGACCCTGTACAATATGCTGCCTTTGCCAATGCTGCAGAGCAGCGCCAGCAGCCAAAACAGTTTCATGGATAAATGTCCCATTTGGTCAGGAGAGGATCTTCCTAGAATAAACAAAGAAAAATCCACATTTAAATCAATTAAAATAAGAAATTCGTAACATTATTTCGGGTGATCACATATAGAACACAATTCATTTTCTTAAGATTGCACCCTTAAACAGGGTTGGGTAGGGTTACTTTAACTGGATTACTTTCAATTACTTTTGGATTACTGTCAAGGTGGCCGTTTTGGATGTTAAATCTCTCAGAATTTTCTATTATGTAAATAACTTGTTTTTATATTCCTAAATACAAAAACAATCTTTCTCCCACACACACACACACATAAAACAACGTTTCAATAATCAGTCTAATTATATCTCTTGTACGTTTATCAATCTTATATTCTTTTATTTTGAAGTCGTGCTCATGTGTGGGCTGTTTACACTGACGAATAATAAACCAGGCCTCTTTGGGGGCGGTCTCTTTTTCTCTTTCAACGGACATGGAAGCCTCTTGTAAGTACTTGCTCCTGCTATCAAGTTTTAGTTTTTAACATTATATGTATTATATCTGTGTAAATATAGCCACGAAATAGTCTTAATAATGTCTATCTCTGACAATTACTCTAATACCAAATATGGTAATAAAAGACAAAATAAACTAAATATATATAAAACTACTACATTTTGTGCAAGCTTGAGGAGTAACGGAATACATGGAATGGCAAAAATGATGTTGGCAAGCTGTTTGGATTTATTTTCATTTTGTTTCTGTCGCATTTTATGTTCGTTTTGCCGGAGATCAAAGAGATCAAAGCCAGGAGAGAAAGTTTACCACGTGTTGTGAGTCATCATTTTTTTCATATTTCGTTTCTTTTGTCTTTTATTAGCATATTTGGTATTGGAGTAATCCAAAAGTAATTGAAAGTAATCGGGTTAAAGTAACGCTACCCAACCCTGCCCTTAAAAATAAATTAAACCAATTTGGGCAAGAGATGGTGAATCCACTAATTGGGTTGATTTGTCTAAAAAATAATCATTTTGTCATTTAATGCAGAATGTCTTCCAAAAACAAAAATAAGCATTATTTTTATTTGAAATAACCACGAAAAAATGATTTCAGTTTAAAACCACATTAAAAGTTTTAATCATCTGGTTTCAAACGCAAATGAGACAGACGTAATAAGAGAATATTACTAATTAGACAATTTCTGCCCGAGTTAAAAAGTCCGCGCATAGCAGGTGTTATATTTTAAGTCGAGTGGAAAACTCAATCAGTGAATATCATTTATGTGGTAACAGTATTAAGCCTGTCACTTTTTGGCCTTAACGGTGTTGGATTTTGAGTGTAGCTGGTGACAATTTGAACCCACCGCAGGTGAGGAGCACAGATTTATCCGCCATCCTTTCTATCTGCGTTTGCCCTTTTGTACAATTCAAACGTATTTCCATGTTTCACTGCCGCAGATAAACCACACACCGGAGTCCTTTTGTCAATTCCAACCTTTCAACGTTCGTAATTACAGCGCCATATCTATGGGTCTTTGATCCCTTTTCCCTACAGCCGTTTTTTTCCACTCTCTCTCTCAGCACGATGCAATCATTTTCCTTGTGAGCGAGTGAGGTATTTGTGCTTTAGGACCAGTGTTCCCTCTAAGCTGCGCGCGTGCGCAATTGCGCACTGCTCGCACATTCTCAGCGCACAAGAAAATCTAGCCAGCGCACAAAAATGAGGGCTTAAAATGACTAATTAAGAAGCGACTCAAGTCAAAGTTACAGTGCATGAAGGTAAAAATACACGGGTTCCCCCGATGTTGTGTCCTGAATGCGGTATTTTGAAGTCGAGTCGAAGTAGAACGAAATTGAATAAAGTTAGTAGAGTTTGTCGGGAACCGGCTTCTTCGGCTCGGCTCACTAAAAGGAATCGGCTCTTTCGGGTCCTAAACGGCTCTTCAGGTTGTTTTTGCTTCTTTAATCCCAACATGACCAAATATTATGTAAAACTATGCACAAAATGACTTAAAAGAAGGGGGGAATAGAAGAAAAATGAAAAAAAATACCAAATTGAAAAAGTAGTGAATAGCTGAGAATAAAAGAAACAAAAGGAAGAGAAAAAAACAAGGAAAAATTTAGAAAAAAACGAAAAAAAGAAAAGAAAGAAACGTAGGAAAAAAGTAAATAGAGAACAAAAAGAAAGAAGTAACTCGGAAAAAATAATCACACTGAGACTGTTTTTTAAATAATTTTTTAAAAAGTAGAAAAAAAAACACGGAAAAAAGAAGAAAAAGTTTGTGTTGCATTCAAATAATTTCCAATTATATCAAGTGAATCTTGTTGCCGACATTGTACTTCCACTAAAAAATGTGATTAAGTACAGTTCTGTATCTTGCAACCGACTAAATAAGCCCTCAAAAATGTTAATATCTCATCTCATCAGCCGTACCGCTTATCCTCATCAGGGTCGCGGGGGGGCTGGAGCCCATCCCAGCCATCTCCGGGCAGTGGGCAGGGGACACCCTGAACTGGTTGCCAGCCAATCGCAGGGCACACAGGGACAGACAACTCATTCGCTCATTCACACCTAGGGACAATTTGGACCGGCCAATTCACCTGAAATGCATGTTTTTGGAACGTGGGAGGAAACCGGAGTGCCCAGGGGAAACCCACGCAAGCACGGGGAGAACATACAAACTCCGCACAGGAAGTCTGGAGCTGGATTTGAACCCACAACAGGTTCCCATGACTACGGGACAAAATATATCAGGAAAAAAAAAGAAATGGATATCTTGTGAAAGAATTGTAAGAACAAACGACGTTTGCAATAGTACATGAGTCAATTCATTCAAAAGAGAATTTTTTTTTTTTGCATTGCCGGAAACTCAGCAAAATGTAACTTGATGTCAAGTTTTGGAAATGTTTGATAATGATTTAGTTGCCACACTTGGGATTATGGTTGCTCACTGTTGTTTCAAGCGTTGCTCACCCACTTTGTGTGAACGCTCAGACCCGTAAGGAAAATTAGAGGGAACATTGTTTAGGACTAAGGGCCCGTTGAGGGTGAGGTAGGTTATCAAGGTCCGAGGTTATGAAAAACCGTATGCGGACAAAGACCAGCTTTAAATAGGCCTGTGGGTTTTTTAATCGTAAGATCGTTAGGTTTGATTTTGCCTCACTTCACGCTATTTCAGCTGAGCACCACACGTTAGCGATGCATTCAGCCTTTAAACGATCCGGCGGGGAAAATAATCGACCTGCCCGTTATAAGTACAGCTTCTTTGCCGATGATTTGCCAGGGATGTAAAAGCGCTGTTCCGCCCCCCGTTTGGAATCATTTAGCCACGCAAAGTCATTCATTATTCATCAGCTGATGAAAGTAAAACCAATGCAATCAATTTCCATTGGTGTGACAGCAATTAAGGACCGGAGATGTTTTGCTCCGTTTTGCTGATCTGAAACTTGATTTTATTTCTTTTTAACTGGTATGAGTGAGTTTACACTGCATGTTGCTTCCAGATTGTTCAAATCGGTGCTTGAATTGGGTGTAGAAGTGGTCCTGGTTTGATTTAGCTGACCCACATTGCCTGATCAGAAATTTAACATCACCTAGTGTTCAGGGTTGGGTAGGGTTACTTTAACTGGGTTACTTTCGATTACTTTTGGATTACTCCAACACCAAATATGCTAATAAAAGACAAAATAAACTAAATACGAATAATATCGCATTTTATGTTAGTTTTGCCGGAGATCAAAGAGATCAAAGCCAGGAAAGAAAGCTTACCACGTGTTGTGAGTCATCATTTTATTCATATTTAGTTTATTTTGTCTTTTATTAGCATATTTGGTATTGGAGTAATCCAAAAGTAATCGAAAGTAATCTAGTTAAAGTAACCCTACCCAACCCTGCTAGTGTTGATTCTGAAGGATGAGAGTGCTTTATCTCTCTCCTCCCATCATGAACCAGACCAGGATCAGGACTCAAATCCGCGACGTTTCTCACACAAGCCTTTTATATTACGGGAAATGGGGAGTCATGTACGTTAGGCAGCAGTCTGGCGCGGATTGATATGAAGCCAGAGGCTGACGAGATCGATACCAATTGCCTGAGCGGAAATCGAGCAGTTGGGGTCGATACCGGACAAGACGGGACAGACAGGATTGATATCAAAACAGGATATCGAAAATAAACAGGACAAACTAGATGGGAACGAAATTGGAAACCGATATTAAACAACGGGACAGACAGGATTGATATCAAAACAGGATATCGAAAATAAACAGGACAAACTGGAAACGGTTATTAAACAGGACAAAATAAACGAGAACAATACCGGACAGAAAATACCAACAGGAAACAGGACCGAGTCATAACCCACGTCTTGCGGGGCAGAGGTTCGTTGACGGACTGACAAAGAAGAGTGAGAGCACTGAGATTAAATAGACGGAAAGCCAATCTGTCAACGGGCCACAGCTGGTGCCGAAGGGCGGGGCCGATTGGGCGCCATGGCAACCGTGACACCTCAGTGTGTTCAGATCCACACGCAGGTTCCAAAAGACTTGAAAGAGTGAAGCAAGAGCTGGAGCAAGGAGATCTCTTTGAGATTTTTTATTACAACAAAACAAATGAAAGCAAAAAAGAAAACACAATATACTCTAGGCCTGTGAAATACAGAATGAATTGGGTGTGTCTCAAGGGTCTCTGCAACATGGTTGTGATTGCTTATACAGTATACCCAAGAAAGAAGAATAAAACCTGCGCATAGAGCAAATTTCCCCAAATCCTTTTAAAGAAGTTCAAAGGTCGTCTGGCAAGAGTCACACCCCCACCTCTCAGTAAAATAAATACCGGAGCCCTATCCCCCTAGTGTGAGGTGGCTAGAGTCAAGAACACATTCACATTTTTGACTCTTTCTGGGAGACTCTTTCTGGGACAGATGATCCAGAGGAGGGGATTCCCAGCCCCCTCGCTCAACCCAACTGATGTGTTGCCACATCTCGTTGGTGGTCATTAGGTGACCAAACCCCGGGATTCCAACCCCTAATGCCGAGCGCCAAGCATGGAATGTCATGATTACTGATGTGTTCACCTGCTCCCGCTCATTTGGCGCTAACCGCCGCAGGTTCTGATTGGCTCCCTGTCACTATTTGAACCCAGTCCTGTGAGTCCCCTGTGGTCAGTCCGTCGGTGTATACTAGGCAAGCCTTTTTCGACCCTGACTCTCACCTCTCTTGTTTTTGCGCCCGTCTGTCTCCAGCTACGACCCGTTTGGATCCTGACCACGTCTGCTCTCCCGTCCCGGCTTACGAACTCTTTTTGTCCCCAACTACGTCTACTCTCGCGTTCTGGCTTACGACTCGTTTCCGACCCCGACCACGCCTTGCTTTCCCAGTCCCGGCTACTGATCCGTTTTTCCGTTCCCTGACACCGCCATTGCTCGCTACGGAAGATCCACTTCCGTGTTCGGATCACAATCCGAGTACGGGAGCGACTTGCTTCCCGGGTCCAGCGAACACCCGATCGTGGGCGCAGCCCTTCCTCTTTCCTTCAATAAAACTTGTGAGAAACATAACGCAATTGGGTCCTGTTTCCGTTCTGGTCCTGACAGTGAGGCAATGGGTACTCAGGTATGCAACCGTGACAAACATGGACGCGGCCAATTGGGTGCCATGGCAACCATGACATATCTATAATTAAAAGTTGGGTTAAAATAGGCTGTATGAGGGCACTGAGGGGTCTACACATAATACAATAATAGGCTGGGGGTTTTTTTATAATTTGTGACAATGTAAATAATTTTTCATCCCATTTAGAGATCAAATCTTGTTGGAAATCACACTGACCCATGAGTTAGCAGGCTACTTTCAGAACCTACCACGTTGGTGACCCCTACTTTATTCTATTCTTCCCAATTTTCTGTGTATTACCTCACATTTTAAAACCTGGTTCTTTTAAATAAAGCACAACAACAAGAAAAAACAGTTCTCGTATTAAAATTGCTTTAATTTTCCTCATGTAGAGACCAAATCCTCCCGATTTTGCTTTTATCTCTTTACAGAGCTAATAGGCATGCCTTGATTGTGACATGATTGTTAATGGTTGATGACACTCGTAGCTTAATATCTTCCAGTTGGCCTCTTGCCTGTTTTCCAGATGGCACCATGCCTTGCAGTCACACAAAACTCAGCTTATTTTTCTTCCCTTTGTTTACATTTGAATTCATTAGTGTGTTGTTCACATCCTGTGTCTAGACTGCTTTAGAAAATGCTTGTAGTCTTGCAGCTCTTATACCCTGTATAAGTCAAGTCAAGTCATGTGGATTTATATAGCCCTTAATCACAAAGAGTCTCAAAGGGCTGCACAGATTATTGCAAACTACAGACTATTATGACACCATCCCCTGATCTAAAACCTACATGAGGGCAAGGAAAAACTCAAAAACCACAACATGAGGAAAATGACTGAGAACGTGCCGAAATAAATAAAAGACTACATAAATGAATACATGAATTCCAAAATGCATGAAAAAATATTCAAATAACTAATTGTTTCACAAGCGGCTGGGTGGTTAGCGTGCAGCCCCACGGTGCAATGTTCAAGTCCAGCTATCGCAACCCCCCCAGTTGGAGTTTGCATGTTCTCCCCGTGCCTTTGTGTTTTTTTCCCACATTCCATAACATGCTTATCGGGTTATTTAGTCGGTTCAAATTGTCCCTAGGTGTGATTGAGCGAGTGAATGGTGGTCTCTGTTTGCCCTGCGACTGGCTGGCAACAACCTCAGGATGTCCCTTGCCCACTGCCCGAAGATGGCTAGGATGGGCTCCAGCATCCCCGTGACCCTATTGAGGATAAGCGGTGCACATAATGGATGGATAATTGTTCAACAGAGAAACAAAATAAATTACAAACCGCATTTAAAAACCTTTGGATAGTTCATCTTTAATAAATAAACAGATACATACATCCATAAATACATGTATACATACATACGAATGGGAAAATTAATTGTAAAAAAGTAATTAAAGTAAAGACTTTAAAAAGAAGAAAAGAGAAAATTCTATTAGAACTTTCATTCATTCTGGCAGAAAATTATATACAGAGACGGCCTGGAGAGGGGTGGGCGCCACCAGGCTGTACTTGCCCAAGACACACCACATGAAATGGTTACCCTACAACCCGTGTGGTTAAGGGATCCAACCAACCACCCATTCTTTTTTCTCATACAGACACAGCTTGGAAAAGGATGGGCGCCGCCAGGCTGTACTTGCCCAAGACACACCACAGGACATGGTGCTCCTACGACCCATCTGGTTAAGGGATTCAACCGACCAACCATTCTTTTTTCTATATACAGACACACCCTGGAAAAGGATGGGCGCCACCAGGCAGTACTTGCCCAAGACACACCACAGGACATGGTGCCCCTACGACCAGTGTGGTTAAGGGATCCAACCAACCAACCAACAAACCAACCATTGTATTTTTTTATATACAGACACAGCCTGGAAAGGGATGGGCGCCACCAGGCTGTACTTGCCCACGACACACCACAGGAAATGGTGCCCCTAAGACCCTAGTGGTTAAGGGAGCAAACCAACCAACCAACCCATTCTTTCTTTATACAGACGTGGCCTGGAGCGGGATGGGTGCCACCAGTCTGTACTCGGCCAAGAGACACCGCTGGTACTGGTGCCCCTACAACCTGCGTGGTGAAGGGATCCAACTAACCAATCAACCTTTTTTTTTTCATACAGACACCGGCCTAGAGAGGGATGGGCGCCACCAGGCTGTACTTGCCCAAGACACACCACAGAAATTGGTGCCCCTACGACCCGTGTGGTTAAGGGTTCCAACCAACCAGCCATGCTTTTTTTCATACAGACACCGGCCTGGAGAGGGATGGGCGCCACCAGATTGTACTTGCCCATGACACACCACAGGACATGGTGCCCCTACGACCCGTGTGGTTAAGAGATCCAACCAACCAACCGACAAACCAACTATTGTATTTTTTTATATACAGACACAGCCTGGAAAGGGATGGGCGCCACCAGGCTGTACTTGCCCACGACACACCACAGGAAATGGTGCCCCTAAGACCCTAGTGGTTAAGGGATCAAACCAACCAACCAACCCACCATTCTTTCTTTATACAGACGTGGCCTGGAGCGGGATGGGTGCCACCAGGCTGTACTCGGCCAAGAGACACCACTGGTTCTGGTGCCCCTACAACCAGACAAAGCCTGGAAAGGGATGGGCGCCACCAGGCTGTACTTGCCCACGACACACCACAGGAAATGGTGCCCCTAAGACCCTAGTGGTTAAGGGATCAAACCAACCAACCAACCCACCATTCTTTCTTTATACAGACGTGGCCTGGAGCGGGATGGGTGCCACCAGGCTGTACTCGGCCAAGAGACACCACTGGTTCTGGTGCCCTTTCAACCTGTGTGGTGAAGGGATCCAACTAACCAACCAACCATTCTTTTTTTCATACAGACACCGGCCTGGAGAAGGATGGGCGCGACAGGGCTGTACTTGCCCAAAACACACCGTACTTGCCCAAGACACACCACAGAAATTGGTGCCCCTAATACCTGGGTGGTTAAGGGTTCCAACCAACCAACCAACCAACCATTCTTTTTTTATACAGAGACGGCCTGCAGAGGGATGGGCGCCACCAGGTTGTACTTGCCCATGACACACCAAAGGAAACGTTGCCCCTACGACCCATTTAGTCCCTTATATTTTACTGACCCAAAGTCATTGTGGATTTGAAAGGCTCATTTAAATGATGTTGAGTAGACTATTTTTTACAATAATTATAAAGTTTTTTTAAACACAAGATAAAAACTGCAACAACTGCAAGGACTCTGGATTTCCTTCAACTCAGCACTTTATTCTCCCTAAAAAAATATGATTATCATCTGCCGACCCAGATGGCGTGGTCGACCTGGGCACGTCAGAGCTGATTCAGGCAAATTTTGCCACAAAACTCCGCATAAAAGTTGGGGGGGGTTGTGGGGGCTTGCTTCTAATTGTTTCGAGATAGTTGATTTGAGTATGACTTGAATCGAATGTTTCATCCTTTATTTTATGCGGAAGGAACTTTAAAGGCGCATTGTGTATTATACGACCACTAGATGTCATTGTTTAGTGTCGTGAGAACGAGTGCTACAAAACCCAAGGAAGTGAGTAGCGAGAAACCCTGACTTTGGGTGTGTCATTGGTCTCTGTACTACAAGTCCCAGAGTGCTTTGCGGCACCAGAATATGCGGATAAGCGAAGCTGTTCGTAAGAACAACTAATCAGACTACCCGAATGCCTACCATCGCAATAGGAATACTCAGACTAAGACTCTAAAGCCCCGGTGTGTAATATTTGTCCACTAGATGGCACTGCGTAGTCTAATTTGAACGAAAGACTAGTGCACAAGAGCACAGCATAGCAGCAAGATGCCAGAAAAACATGGCGACGACCTCTAGGTAGGATTCCACTTAGTAAAAGAAATACAAAATTCTCGACCTAGGTTTTTTTTAAATAGAAATTAACATTTATGTATTTTTGCCATACAAATCAATGTTTTTTTAGCTCAGGAGGTAAAGCGCTCGTCTTGGGATCAAGTGGTCGCAGGTTTAAATCCGGCTCCTCCGTGTTATCTGCCGAAGTGTCCTTGGGCAGGACGCTGAATCCCTAATGCCCCCGATAGCAGGTAGTTAGCCGCCTTGCATGGCTGACGTTGCTATCAGTTAGTTAGTGTGTGTAAAAGGTAAAAGTGTGAAGCACATTGTAAAGAGCTTTGGGCGGTCTTCATTGACTTTAAGAGCGCTACATAAACAATTACATTCAGCAAAATAACCTAAATAAATAAATAAGTACATTACTTTAAAACAAATAAATAACATAAAACACTGCCGTGAGGTGTGGAATTGATGAAGAATCATGATATAAGGAAAAAGCATGTGTTTATTCCAGTTTATATGCAAGTTCATGCATTTTCTACTTCAACTTTATTGTGAAATTTGCTATATGAGTCAAGAACCGGAACAGGAGGAGGACCCAGATGCGTGACGTTTCTCACACAAGCATTATTTTAGGGGACATGTGTCAAACTGGCGGCCCGTGGGCCAAATCAGGCCCGCTAAGGGATTGAATCCGGCCCGCCAGATAACACTCAGAGAAGCGCAAGAGAAAAACAATCCTGCAGGTTGAAATATGTCAACTTGATGTCGCCAAAGCTAGGTGCCTCTCACAAAGACACTGTAGCTGTATTTATTCTCTCTCTCTCTCTCTCTCTCTCTCTCTCTCTCTCTCTCTCTGTCTCTCTCTCTGTCTCTCTCTCTTCCTCTGTTGCTCTTTGTCTCTCTCTCTGTGTCTTTTCAACTTCTTTTGCTCTAACTTCCGTTTTTCCTTTTCTCTCTTTTCTCTTTCTGTCTTCCTACCCTTCGCGCTTTCTTTTCTCTTGTCTCTCCTTCTGTCTTTCTATTTCTCTTTGGATTTCTTTCTTCCTCTCCATTTCTTTTCCCCCTCTCTCACGACTTTTTATCTTTTGTTTCTCACGGTCTCTCCCTCTCTCTCTCTCTTTGTCCCGCCCTCTCTCCTTTTCCCTCCCTCGTTCTCTTATTTCTTTATCACTCTTTTTCTTTCTCTTGAATCTACTAGTCCGGCCCCCGACAGAATGTTTTTTCTATGGTGTGGCCCCGGAGTTCAAATGAGTTTGACACCCCTGTTTTAGCGGAAATGGGGCAGTCATGCATGTTAACCCAAACGCCAGTGATTTGGCAATCGTTGGTGGGAAGACGTAAGGCAGCAGTCTGGCGTGGAATGACAGGAAGCCAGAGGCCGACGAGATCGATACCAATTGCACGAGCAGATATCGGACAGATGGGGTCGATATTGGACAGGTCGGGACAGATAGGAGTGATATCAGGCACTGGAGACTGGAGTCCAATAACAAGCAGGACGAGATAGACGGAAACGATACGAGACACTGGAGATCGAAATTAAACAGGACAAACTAGACGGGAACGCTACCAGACACTAAAGATCAATATCAAACAGAACAAAATAGCTAGGAATGATACTGGAGATCGATATTAAACAGGACAAAATAGACGGGAACGCTACCAGACTCTAAAGATCAATATCAAACAGAACAAAATAGCCAGGAATGATACTGGAGATCGATATTAAACGGGACAAAATAGACGGGAACGCTACCAGACACTAAAGATCAATATCAAACAGAACAAAATAGCCAGGAATGATACTGGAGATCGATATTAAACAGGACAAAATAGACGGGAACGATACCGGACAGGAAACACAAGCAGGAAACCGGACAGAGTCAAAACACAGGTCTTGCGGGTGCAGAGGTTCGTTGACGGACTGACAAAGGGTGAGTGAGACCACTGAGCTTAAATAGGAGGGAAGCCAATCAGTCAACGAGCCGCAGCTGGCGCCAAAAGGGCGGGGCCAACTGGGTGCCATGGCCAACCGTGACAATATGGACAACATGCAGTAGATATACTGCACAATAAAAATAGCCAATACCACCAAGAATAAATAGCAAGTTTTCTTTTGTCTTTTTGCTTACTATTCAAATCAATAGTATTTTTTGTAATGAATGAGGGGTTCTTTACCATTAGGAGGCGCTCAATAGTACCCAATGTCCCTTAAAAAAGCTTTTTAATAGGGATAGCCAATAAATGAGAAGTAGTCTAACACAATAACTTTGCCGGCCAACTTTTGAAAAAACATCCTATTATTCGGGGTTGCCTTGGCAATTAGATAAAAGCCATGCACCTTATTACAATCCAGCCAGCTTTCTTTTCATAGTGACGATAGTTTTTTTTTTTTTGCAAAGGGGAAAAAATCACTTTTGTCTGACTTTATTAAAATGACTCCAATATAATATCCTCGCCGCCATCTTCCGTTGCAAAAACACAATGATAATGTTGAGCGTAGGAGAGAGGCCGTGCGCTACACGGCTTTCTTTTTTTCTTTTTCTTTTTCTCTTTTTTTTCGCTTTTCCAGAGCTCGGTTTAACTTGGTAGAATTCATTTGCCGTTTTACGTGCCACCGAAGTTTAACAGTGACCCGAAGAAGTTGAACAGTAAAAACAATATGAAATACGGTGCCAAGTATAACAAAACGCTGTTTGACTTGGAATTCACCCACAGGAATACGATTGATCTTAATACTAGGAGGGCACGATGACTGTTTCCTGCCGATACGATGACTGATAAAACGCCGCGTCCGTAGATTGACATCAATACTGCTAAGCGATAACATATTTAAAAGGCATTCTGCTGCTACACTTATGTGTCTTTATTTTAGTTTAACATTAAAATAACATTTTACAACTTTGGTAAACAAAAAAAGAGTATACCTGTGTCCAATGTGGCCAGTGAGACAATACTAAGGGAAGCACAAGAGAAAAATTAGCTGCAATCATGTCAAACAATGACTTGCAGTTTTCAATATATCCACTGGATGTCACCAAAGCTGAGCGTCACTGTAGCTGTTTTTTCTGAATACCATTTATTAATCAGAGAATATTGAAGAAACTCCATCTCCATTATCTGCACCGCTTATCGTCAGTAGGGTAGCTGGGGTGCTGGAGCCCATCCCAGCTATCTTCGGGCAGTGGGCAGGGGACACCCTGAACTGGTTGCCAGCCAGTCGCACGGCACACAGAAACTCACTCACTCATTCACACCTAGGGACAATTTGTAACGGCCAATTAACCTGACATGCATGTTTTTGGCATGTGGGAGGAAACCGAAGTGGCCGGAGGAAACCCATACAAGCACAGGGAGAACATACAAACTCCACACAGGAGGTTTGATCTCATGACCTCATAACTGTGCCGCACACGCGCTAACCACTGCGCCAATGTGCTACCCTTGAAGTAACTCATCCTGATGTAATTTTACTTAAAATAAAAGTCACAGACATGCTGTTTAACACATGGGTGACTTTACACAGGTTTCTATATATTTTCTAGTACCGTCCACCAAAATGTGAAAAAATGCTCTTTTTCTCTTTTTTGACCCCATCTCATCTCATTAGCTGCACCGCTTATCCTCAGTAGGGTGGCGGGGGTGCTGGAGCCCATCCCAGCAATCATCGGGCAGTGGGCAGGTGGCAGTGGGCAGGGGACACCCTGAACTGGTTGCCAGCCAATTGCAGGTCACACAGGGACAGACATCTCGCTCGCTCATTCACACCTAGGAACAATCTGGACAGGCCACTCCACCTGAAATGCATGTCTTTGGGTATTTCCTTATTTTTTTCAGTCAATGGAGAGGGGAAAAGGAGTAGATGGGTAAACCTGTCCACATGCCTGGGTTTTGCCAGGCCTAATGGCCAAGAAGACAAGGCCTCCTTTGTCTCCATCGTCCAAAGGGGGGAAGGACTTCCCCTTCGAATGCGCGTGAAGGAAAAGAGAGCAGAAGCCTTCGCGCCTATCTTTTAAAGACTGTTGATGTCACTCCTTGGAGGCGTGTTCTGTCACATGCGGGAGTTCTTGTTGATACTTTTCAAAATAAAGTTTCACTTAAAGTTACACTTTGGGGTTTCAAATTATACACCTGGTCGCTTCCTGTGAATGAATTGTGAGTCTTTCGAGGTGTTGGCAGAGTCAGTGGTTAGAAAAAAGGTTAGGGGAAATGGATTTGTGGCAGTGTAGTTCCTCTACAACAAACTGTACCTTTAACTTTCTTGTTACAGACGATGATCTGCATTTATATAGCGCTTTTCAAGTCAATGACTTCCCAAAGCGCTTTACAGTGTGCTTCAAACTATCATCCTGAGGGCTAGAAATGGACCACAAATCTGATAACCCTGATTTAACTCATTTTCAATAAAAACAATATTAATCAAAGTGCCAGAAAAATCCTTTGGAATGACGGGAAATTAACTTTTTTGAGCTCCCATATTAAAATGCCAATCCCTCATTCAAGTGATCATTTTTCATTTTGCCGAACCCAAAAAAAAAGAACAACATATTTGATCCTATCGGATGAACATTCATCACGCTGCATAATCTCACACTGCGATCATGCAATTGTCCAGATGATTCCCTTTGAGCGGTTTGGTGGAATACTATGGAAACATGCAGTTTGAATTCAAAATGTTATCTATCTCAAAACGTGCTATTTGCGTTATCTTCTCTGGAAATGTTTAGCTGTGCTGTGAAATCTGATTTTCCTCTAAAAATGGGGTTTCAGGACCCTGGAGAGTGCAACCGGGAGGCTTTCCATACAAAGAAACCAGAACCTGAGAAAAAGCGAACTAATTAAAAGTATGAGGGTGGTAAACCACAAGAGACAATATGGCACAGCGCAACCGTTGCTGGGCTGTCCCGCCGTCCCCCAAATTCACCTTGTCACCAATCGATGATCTGAATGGATCAGGATCGCTCTGAGTGGGAGCAAAGTATTTTCTGGCTGCCTTGCTATGTGTCACTTGAGAGGCAATTGGTGAAAGCGCTTTGACTGATCCACAAACTGCCAGGAATAATAAATATCCAATGTACTGACGCCTTCACTCTAACCGGTTTAACTAAGAAAAGTGAGTACCGGTAACTCGATACACGATCACATGAAGTAAAAAAATAATAATACTCAATTACTTCATCAAATATATACATTTATAAAGCAGAATTAACAAGTGTGTTTCATTTGACCATTAGACGTCGCCATATTGAGTAGTGCAACCAAAAATAAGTGCTAAAAAGCACAAATAATAATACAAACTCCAGACATTCAGTGTCCAAAATGCACTTTTTTACCTTTCGTTTTTGCACAGCCTTTTTTAGGGATTTGGGGAGCAGCAAGATGGTGGACAGGTATGTCAGCTGCCTTTAGGTGAGGCGCATTTTATGTAAAATTATTGCATATTTATCAATTAGATTTTTTTTAAAGCACATTTCAAAAAACGGATCTATGTATTTTTTAAATCAATGAAATTTCTTTGACGAAATACGTTTTTTTTACCATGGCAAAAGTTATATACATTGTCCGTTGAAAAATTTAAAATTGTATGTTTCTTATTATTTCAAATGATTTTAGCCTATTTTATTCTTGATATTTATTTTGAATAGAGATGCAGATGTTATGATACCCGAATTAATAAATCCATATAAATAAATCAAAACCAAATTATAATAAACACCAAAGTATTCAAATACCAATATTCCACTCTTAGATCAGTTTGAAAGAAAATATACAAAATGTGTTACAACCCTCGAATAATAATAAGATAATATATATATATATATATAAATATATATATATATATATATATATATGTATATATATATATATATATATATGTGTGTATACAGTATATAAGAGAATGCTAATTAACCTGGTACGTTTGTTTTGTCTTTGTTTTGTTTATTTTTTGTTTCTGTTTCTTTAAACGGTGTTTTGGGTCTAACCCCCTCAGAATAAACTAAAAGATTATATTGAGATTAATTAATCCAGAAAAATGTGATCACCTTGACATGAATACAAGATTAGTCCATTTTAACCCATTTTGGGCAATTTGGGGGTTTACTATGGTAAACATATGCGTTGTTAGTGTAAAATAGTGAAAAAAGAACATTTTTAAAATGGTTAGGTTAACATAAATAAATGAATAAATAAATAAATAAATAAAGTTTTGGTTTTTATATGCAGTTCTTTTTGAGTGTAAACTCTAAAAACACTTGGGTCACAAATGTGACTATCGCAAAAATTGGGTCAATATGACATATTTTTGGGGTCGTTTTACAAAGTTGACCCAATTAATTGAGTTGTTCTAAACAAAAGGACTTTATTTTAATTAGTATAAAACAAATCCGTTTCGAGTGGTGTTATTTTAACCACTAAAGAATTTGTTCAGTCAAGTCAAGTCATGTTTATTTGTGACGCCCTTAATCACAAGGAGTCTTAAAGGATTACACAGACCACAGATTATTGCAAACCACAGACTATTATTCCACCATCCCCTGATTTAAAACCTACATGAGGGCAAGGGAAAACCTCAACATGAGGAAAATGAAAAAACGTCGAGAAGGGACTGCACAAGAGGTAATTCCCCTTCCAAGATGACCAGGCCAAAATTGATGTTGCAATAACAAATAATACACAGATATTGTCAACATAAAATATAGGTTATTCATAAGCTATAGAATGGAAGTGTGTTTTAAGCCTAGATTTCAACAGTTCCACTGAAGGTGCCGATCGAATCTCAGGGGGGAGAGCGTTCCACAGCACCGGGGCCCGAACTGAGAACGCTTTTGAACCTGCGGTTGTCACGAAGCGGGTCGGGAAGCAGGAAGTTGGAACTCATTTGCGTAGACGATCCGTCATTTTAATTGAGAAAGAAAAGTTGTCCAACACGCAAACGGACCAAAAACAAAACAAAGCAGGCTCAAATGCAGGCAAAACTTCAGACTAGGCATTTAACGGGATTAAACAGAAATTGCAGGAATCTCTCAAAATGTTACACTGAAGTGCAACAAAGTCCAACAAAGCACAACAAGAATTAACAGGTATCAACAGGCAGGTTTTCAAAAAGGGTAAACAACGATCTCGCAAAGGGCAGTTCCAAAAGGCGCGTTTAAGTACCCATAGGAGCAATAAGGAAAGCTGGTGTCAAGGGGCGGGGCCAGCTGGGCGCCATGACAACCGTGCAGGACATGTCAGCGGTTCTCTTCTTGGCTCTTGGGATTACGAGCACCGGAACATAGGGGAAATTTCAAACATAAACATTTTTTTATGTTCACTTTAAAAATAGTTTGGGTTAAAATTGGACGAACCCAATAATTGAAATGAAATGAAATGATCTGCATTTATATAGCGCTTTTCAAGTCAATGACTTCCTAAAGCGCTTTACAGTGTGCTTCAAATTTCCCAATAGCGGCCTTGTATTGCAGCCATGTAAGACGCTAACCTGCTTATTGGGGGTATTAGGGGTTCAGTGTCTTACCCAAGGACACTTCGACATGTAACACGGACGAGCCGGGATTCGAACTGGGATCCCTTGATCCCAAGACGAGCGCTCTACCTCCTGAGCTACTGCCGCCCAAATTAAATAGGACTGATTAACCCAACGCACTGTGTCCTTTTACAGAAAATAACCTTTGCATTTTTCCATCCATACATCCATCCATTATCTGCACCGCTTATCCTCAGTAGGGTCGCAAGGACGTTTGCGTTTTTGTATAATATAATTCTGAAAAAAAAGAGTGTTTTTTTTGTGAAAATATCACTTCCCCAAATTGGTCAATTTTTTTTAATAAGAACTCTCGGTCATTCTGTTTAAAAAAGACCCAACAGGGGTCATTTTGTAACAAACAACTCGGAAAATTCGTTTTGGGTGGGTCCCATTTTTGACCCAACTGTCTTTAAAGTGCAAAAAAAAAAACATTATAGGGAACACACACAAGCTATTTCCCTTCTATCTTCCTCACAAATTCCTCGTGAAAACACAAACACTGTGAACACTACCACTCCACTTGTTCAGCGCCTGGAACAACGCCAGGCCTCCCCCAAGGCTTCTGTGCCTCCGGTGTTGTCTCTAACAGCTACGTTCCTTGCAGCAACACATCACGTCGGCTGCAGACTGATTGATTCTCACCCGGGGCCCTTGCAGGGGAGCGTGACTGCCGTGACCCCGGGGCCCGGAGGCACGTTTCGAATCCTAACCCGGAGTCTATCATCAACTTTTAACAACGGATCACACTGGCCACTGTCGGTGTCCCGGGAGAGATCCGCTTTCAAAGCCTTATTGCGGGGACGGGGCTGACCTTGGTGGTAACAAGGAGGCGTTAGGCGAGTGTGTAAGCAATATTGATACTCTGGAGTTCTTTGCCACCTTGGTAAGTCTTTTGTTTGCAATCTTATAACGGACTCATCAGAAGAGCGATAAAAAAGAACATAAAGATTTTGCAGCACATTTACTACGTTGACATGGCCGATAGTCCGACTGGGATCAGAAGTCGGAGCAATCCGACGTGTTTCATGCTTAGAGACAAACGATTAGAGTATATCGATTCCATCATCGCATAATAAATGATGCTCCCGGATTTAGAATAGAATAGAATAGAATAGAATAGAATGGAATAGACAATAATAGAAAATGATAGAATAGAATAGAATAGAATAGACAATAATAGAAAATGATAGAATAGAATAGAATAGAATAGAAAGTAATAGAATAGAATAGAATAGAATAGAATAGAATAGAATAGAATAGAATAGAATAGAATAGAATAGAATAGAATAGAATATGGCTGGCAACCAGTTCAGGGTGTCCCCTGCCCACTGCCCGAAGATGGCTGGGATGGGCTCCAGCCCCCCCCGCGACCCTAATGAGGATAAGCGGTACGGCTAATGAGATGAGATGAGAATAGAATAGAATAGAACAGAAAAGAATAGAATAGAATAGAATAGAATACAAATGAAAGTAATAGAATAGAATAGAATAGAATAGAAAAGGAAAGGAAAGAATAGAATAGAATAGAATAGAATAGAATAGAATAGAATAGAATAGAATAGAATAGAATAGAATAGAATAGAATAGGAAAGGAAAGGAAAGGAAAGGAAAGGAAAGGAAAGGAAAGGAAAGGAATGGAAAGGAAAGGAATGGAAAGAATAGAATAGAATGGAATAGAATAGAATAGAATAGAATAGAATAGTATAGAAAAGACAATAATAGAAAATGATAGAATAGAATAGAATAGAAAATGATAGAATAGAATAGAAAATGATAGAATAGAATAGAAAAGACAATAATAGAAAAAGATAGAATAGAATAGAATAGAATAGAATAGAATAGAATAGAATGGAATAGTCATTATTGTCCTTGATAAAACCATTGCAAACATTGTCTGCAATAATATTACACATGGCATTCCAACAAATACACATAATAAAGGGAAATACATTTGATCAAAGAATGTCAGGATAAATAGGTAAACATATTCATAAAGTAGTGCTTGGAGACTGGTTGTAAGTGCCATTTTTTTGTCATGAATAATAGTGCAGTGTAGAAATAGTGCGAATAAAACAGTAATATTTAGCATCAAACTCATTTTTCAAACAATGGTTAGATATAGATTTTTCATATTGTTGCTCGATGACTTCATAAATGTCCCTCCTGTTTAATCCAAATGGTAGCTTCATTGCTGCGTCCTGTCTATTAACAAGTTGTGCTTGTATGTAGCTTGCCAGAAGCATAGGCTGACACTAACTATGGATGGATACAACTGTGGCATGTTTTCTCTGGAGGCAGTAAATGTAATAGAAACGTCCCAGTTGAATCAACCAATACACCTGATGCTGTTTCAGCAAATAAACCAAAGTTTGCATGTATCATTTTTCTCCGTACTACATTCCCACAGTGCTTTGAATCATCAAGATATCCTAAAAATATCAGATTACCTGTATTCGTATACACACAGGAGAAACTGGAAAACGAAAGGACTAACTTTACCTTTGTAATAGAACTACTTGCAGTCAGACTTAGACCTCAAAGGGACACTGTGCAATATTTGACCACTAGATGTCACTGTAGTGTGTAGTGCAACCGAAAACGGCTGCTACAAAGTTCAAGGAAGAATACAAACTGCAGATACTCAAAGTGACCAAACCGCGCCATATATCTTCTCAATTTTTGCCCCAGTTTTACGCAAGGTTTTTGGTGGTACTCTAAGCAGGAAAATGGCAGAGATTGATTTCAGCTCCCTCTAGGTGAGCCTCATGTGATGTCAAATAAAGACATTTTTGGGGCCCACAACTATTTTGAATAATGCATAGTATATGCTAGTCCATGGATTTTGGCTTATTCTTCATATCAAACCTTTTTATTTTTACACAATAGGGCCCTAATAGCTCAAAATGTCCCTTTAATTGGATTTCTGAGGGCATTCACTTTATTGTAATACTGAAAATGTTCCTTTTCTAATCGGATTAGTGCCAGCATGTAAATGTACCTATTGTTTGTTTTTTTTGTCATAGTTAAATTTAAGTGGTTAGTAGAGGGCCTCCCAGTGAACAAAACAAGCAACTGCAGTTCATTGTAGTGTTTAAAACAAGGATGTCAAACTCAGTTTGGCTCTGTAAAATACTGCAAACTCTTAATATTTATCCTTGGCTTTCATTTCTATGCTCTATCATTCGGCCTAATTAAGTAGCCTACCCTACATATTATAACCGCTGTCAGGAACCGGAACAAGAGGAGAACCCAAATGCGTGACGTTTCTCACACAAGCCTTTTATTTTACGGGAAATGGGGAGTCATGCACGTTAGGCAGCAGTCTGGCGTGGAATGACAGGAAGCCAGAGCCCGACAAGATCGATACCAATTGCTCGAGCAGATAACGGACAGATGAGGTCAATACCGGACAGGATGGGACAGACAGGATTGACATCGAAACAGGATATCGAAATTAAAGAGGACAAACTAGATGTGAACGAAAACTGGAGAGAATAATAAACAGGACAAAAATAGATGGGTACGATACCGGACAGGCAACGCCGGACAGAGTCAAAACCCACGTCTTGCAGAGCAGAGGTTCATTGACGGACTGACAAAGTGAGAGAGAGAGAGAGCACTAAGCTTAAATAATAGGGAAGCCATTCTGTCAACGAGCCGCAGCTGGCGTCACACCGGCGGTGCCAAATGTTCGCCAATGCAATAGTGAAAACCGCAGATGACAAGTGGTATTTTCTAAGCACAACAGATTTATTAACAAACAATGGGAACAAATGGTTTTGAATGCAGGTTTTCACCTGAACCAACTCACCACGCTATACAAACTCAAGTTTGTAATTTCTGCCTTCTTTCTCATGCTGCTTTGATATAAATAAAAAACATATACAAAAAATAAGTTTTGACTTGAGCCCTTATGCACATGGACGCCCTCTTGTGGCCGAAGGGAGCATTTGGTCTGGATTTATTTTGATGGAAATGATCTGGAGACTCGCTTTATTTGACATGATCAGAAATTTATGGCGATCTAGATTAAATCAGGTAACGGACCGGGTTCAGCCTGCGGACGGTGTGTTTGACATACCTGGTTTTAAAACTATTCATTCGTTTTAGTTCTAAAGGACCAAATGAGACCCCCTGACGGATGGATTCTGTCCTATGTTTGACACGGCAAGTAAATGTATGCCGCTTTATCCTTTTGTTTGAAACTCAGACATTCAAAAGAAAGTCTAGGATAATGATGCTGCAGCCCGTATGCACCTGTCCCGGTTACCATAGAGACGGATGATCTATGACTCGATGGGCTGAGTCAAGGCGGTGACTGACTGGCTGACATTTGCGATGTTGCAGGTGCGGCCTCGAATCAGCCGAGCCGAAGACCGACCCCACCGTCTCTCGCTAAATTCACAATATGCTGCCGCCGGGGCTCGGCTGGCATTCAAAAAAAAAAATAACATTCGAGGAATCAATTAATCACTCCGCGCTTTCAAGAAGCTACCGAGGCGGATCTTGAAAAGGTTAAAACAGCGGTCTCGGACTCGTGGCACGCGGGCGTTTGCGAGACGATAGTTTGTGGCCCTTGGCTTAATATGAAAGGATTGTTAGTGCTGTCCATGCGAGTTTCATATGGATGCAATCCGGTGTCGGGACTGACGAGTCACAAACGAGTAGGGATACAATTTTGTAACTCGACTGGTGTGTTACTCGGCTGCTTAGTAAAATGAAATGAAATGATCTGCATTTAAATAGTGCTTTTCAAGTCAAAGCGCTTTACAGTGTGCTTCACATTTCCCAATAGCGGCCGTGCAGCCATGTAAGGCACTAACCTGCTTATTGGGGGTTTTAGGGGTTCAGTGTCTTACCGAAAGGACGCTTCGACATGTAACACGAAGGAGGCGGGATTAGAACTGCGATCTCTTGATCCCAAGACGAGCGCTCTACCTCCTGAGCCACTGACTCCCCTAAAAGCAAATAATGCTTTACAAAGTAAGCTAATTGCTAACTGATCCTCCTTCGCTCACAAGGTAACTAATGATATCCAAATACCAGCAACGCGTGAGAAGCATACGCAGCAGTACTGTTACAGTGGGGCACTCTCAAGCACACTGTATGGTGAGGTCTCTGAATTTTTCAGCATGGAGATATTCCCCCTATTATACGGTATATACTCCCATCTTAGCTTTATTCACAACTATGAAATAAAATACTAAAATCAAGGGGTGTCACGGTTGCCATGGCGCCCGATTGGTCCCCGCAGTGTGGCGCCAGATTCTGTCACAGTTGCCACGGCGCCCAATTGGCCCCGCCCATGGACACCAGCTGAAACGCGTTGACAGAGTGCTGCCGGACTACTTAAACGCTGTCTTGTGAGTCGCCTGGTGTGAGAGCGTCTGCGAAACTCCGTGTTGTATGCCAAGTCCTGTGAATCTCCGTTTTTGCCTGTGTTTGGATCCTGTTTTTATCGATCTGTTTGATTTTGACCACTCCTTAGTTCTGATCTCAATCTACTTCCGCAACCATCGAACCCCGGATCGAGTGGGTGCTCATTCCTCCTCTCCCCAATAAACTGTGAGTAACGTTATGCGATTGGGTTCTCATTCCTGTTTCCTGTCCTGGTTTGTGACAACGGGGGCAGTTTTTATGCGTGTAATGGGCTTTGTGGCTCTAGTTCCGAACGGTAAGCAGCACGTTGGGAAGATGGAGTGGCTTACAAAGGAATAAGAAACCAACTCAATCAATGAGGCAAACATGAGCACAGAATTCATCATAAAAGTGTGCCTTATTTTGGTCTTTTTATTTGAAAAATTATTGTTGGAATGCGCCATTCCTGTTGGGATAAAAAAACCATTTTGGACAGTACCTTGAAAATGAAAATGAAATATTTTAGTGGTTTGAAGCCCGGAGACAAATTAGATATAGTGTGTCTCAGTTAAGTGTTTGTTTTCAAGCTCTCAAGACTGTACAAGCCAAGAAATATTGGGTTTCACCACTTCCACAGATTGTTGTCTATGTTTTCTTCTATATCTTTTATTATGAGTCTATTTCGAAGCAGTTTTTAGGGGTCAGCTTCAGTGCTAGTATATACGATAATTTGTAACTAGATCATGTAATCATTTCAGAGTAATGTGCTACTTTTGGGTGTCAGTAATCTGGGGAGTAACAGTATTACTTTTTCGGTAAAATTTCTCGTTACTTCTGGGGTATTCCAAGAAGATTATCTCCACTGTTGTACTGAAGCTTAAAAGACAGTGAATGCACCTTACGTAACTTTTGGGGAATATCTGGCTTTGAACCAACTATGTTAATTCGATTTTTCCGACTACATAATTAGAAACTGTGAAATCCATCCATTATCTTCACCGCTTATCCTGAGTAGAGTGTCGCTGGGGTGCTGGAGCCCATCCCAGCTATCTTTGGGAAGTGGGCAGGGGACACCCTGAACTGGTTGCCAGCCAGTCGCAGGGCACACAGAGACAGACAACTCACTTTTTCACACTTAGGGACAATTTGGACCAGCCAATTCACCTGACATGCATGATTTTAGAATATGGGAGGAAATGTGAGAACATGCAAACTCCACACAGGAAGTTTTGATCTCATAAGCTCAGACCTCACTCTCTCATTCACACGTAGAGACAATTTGGACTGGCCAATTAACCTGACAAGTATATTTTGGGGAATGTGGGAGGAAACCGGAGTGCCCGCAGGCACGGGGAGAACATGCAAACCCCACACGGGAGAGGCTGCGGACGCTGGACTTGAACACTGAACCTCCGCACTGTGGGGCTGCATGCTTACCGCCCATCCGCCATGCTGCCGATACTGTGAAATTTTTGACCAGAAGATGTTGCTGTATTGTGTATTCCGACCAAACCGAGTGCTAAAAAGTGCCGGGAATAATGCAAACTACGGAGACTCAAAGTGACCAAACCCCACTTTTTTTTTCTACTTTTCTTGTGTAGCCTTTTATAAGGATTCTGGGGGTTTTTGCAGCTACTCTTAGCAAAATGACGGAAATCATATCAGCTCTCGTTGAACTTCATGTTATGTTAAATAAACTGAAATTCATCCACCTACGTGTAGTTTTTTTTAAAAGAATATTTCGTGGTTTTCTTGCTTATTATCAAAATAAACATTGTGTTTTTAATAAAATACGTCTTTTACCACTAAGAGGCGCTCCTCCTAGAATACAAGAAGAATACAAGTCCCTTCAAGTCTTATCATTTGCTGTATTGCCATGTTTTCTATTGTTTCATTTTATCACACTTTGGTTTTCTTATTCATTCTTAATATTTTCTTTTTCTTTTCCTTTTCTTATATCCTATTATTTTGTGTGAAAGGAGATCCTAGAGAACAGTAGATGGCTTTTATTGGAACTTTTATTGTAGAAATAGAGTTATGGACCGACATTACCGAGACCTTAACTCCAGTGACACCCACTAGTTAATATGAGTTTGTGACTCCCGGGTTAAAGAGTTGCTAGTGGGGCAGGGGTGTTTTCAACAGGATAATTATCTATATTATCTTTTAAAATGGGTCGTTTTATTGGAAAATCTGCCTCTATTAATACATCAAAAAAAATGTTGAAAGCTTTTGAGAAAGGGCAAAGAGGCAGGAGCCATAGCACCACCTAGTGTGCGTCTGTGTGCACCATTGTTGATCCACCTGTACTGTTGTGTATTCTGTTAACTTCCATTTTAGGGAAGGAATCGTCACTTAAACGAAACCCGAAAGACTTTTTTCCTCTCTTATCTAAGCTGGTCCAGATCTCATCTGGCATCCAGCCGACTGCCTCCAGCTCTTCACAGATGAGATCACCAGCTTGAGAAAAAGGTTCCGGTTCCGGGCAGTTTGTGAGCTATGAGCCCGAACGCTTTACGGCCAAGTTGTGTTTGTGGACCCCCCCTTCCCTCTTTTGACGACGGCCTTGTAGTGAGTACACGATGCGGCTGGCAGACTATTAAAACGAGGGGATTGCTTGGTGGAGTGGGGAGAAACAACACCCAAGACTCTCACTTATTGGAGAGTGCAGGAGGGGAGGTTTTGGGGGTCTTATTTCCCATGTGCACGAACTCCAACGCGTTCATTTGACAAAATGAGCGTCAAGAACACAGAATTGAAATGGGAAGTGGGCGAAAAAGAAGGATTGAAGAGCATAATTTTCTGCTGCACACAATCCAGGCAATGCCTGCATAGCGTTCGATGGAATTTGCGCGTGTGCAATTCTGCGTGCATTGCCAGGGGGGGGTCTTTTTTCTGTTTCTACTTGCAGTGCATGTAACAGTTACGATGCGTTGTAGCTGGCAACTTGTTGGAAGTGGGGAATAAGCTGCAACCAATCGGAGTGTGAGATAGAAAAACACATTGAAATGATAACGATAAGTCATTTGTGCAACGTACCTTGACGAGACACTCGGGTGGGCGCTTGCACGTTAAAATCCGTGAAAAAGAAGCTGCTACATCCGACAAACTGCGATATATCCTCAAAAGAACTTGCCGTCACAACTTTCCCGCATTAACATTTACAAGACTGCAAGGTGGTCTCCTCATACTGATGAAGAGGAATCGATGTCCTCCTCCCCCACTTCGAACTCCTCTGAAATGTCCAAAGTTTGCAGTTTGCTCGGAAGAATTTGATGATTCAAGTCAGAAAAGGGGGAGATGCATTCCGATTGAGGGCGCGGGGGCGTCCCTGCGAGCCATCTTCAAGTCTTCAGCCAAAACGCACTTGCTGGCGCATCCCTTTCCGTTCCAAGTTCCGAGAGACCTGCGGCGCACTCCAAAGACGCACCAGTGGGTTAAATGAGAAGAGATGTGAAATGTCAGTCTAGGAAGAATAAAATGATCATAAAAGAAGGAGTTCCACAGAGCAAGTGGCGGCGGGATGCTGAGACAGGCTGGCTTGCTCCCTTTGCTGCCTCTCTCCTCTCATCACATCGTGGAGGGAGGAGGAGAAGAAGGGGGAGGAGGATGAGGAGGGGCTCCCATCAGCAGCATAACGCGCCAACTTCACACTTAACATCACGTTATGCGCGCACTGGCCACCGCGAAATGGGTTCGATTCCTGGACTTGAACGATATTCCAGCATCAAAGTGGTTCGCCCGCAAAATGCACATTAACGCCTGAGCTCCTCCGCCCCGGATGCGTTTTCCTGCACGCTTAGCTTCCACGTGAGCTGCTGTGGGAAGCGAGAAGCACGCCGAGGAAGAGCAGCAGGTCTCGGGCGCTGAGAGTTGTACTTTTTTGATATGGAGAAGCAACCAAAATGAAGCTGTGCCGCTATTTGTTCATTTGGCGCCATCTTTGGGCTGGTAGTAGTAGTGCGGCAGCAGGTCGTCTTTCAGGTTGTTTTGCTATGGGATATATAATGATCCACCGAGTTATAGATAAATAAATCGTTTGAATCTGCATAGAAATGAAATGGTTGCTTTAAAAATGTTTAAAAATAAATGAATCGATTACATACGGCAACCAGATGATGAAGCTGCCGTATCTGAGTCAGATCAGGACGTTTATCCAAAATGTTGTATATTCCCTTACAAAACACAAAGTAATCTTATACCATATTTTTTTTCAAACATGTGTATTTATGTAGTTTAACGTGTTATATTGTACATGTGTTTCGTTATGTCATATATTGTTAATTAAAATTTTATTGTGAGATACTGAGTTGCTCGAAATGAATAAGGTTTATTCTAAAAAAAAAAGTTAAAAACTGAAGTAGCTTGGACGATCACTGAAGAAGGAAAAAAATACATGCAAATATAATTGAGTATAATAATACATTTTGGTATTCAAATTATGAATTCATTTTCTGCATTAAATTATTGTTGGTAATATACTGCTTAAAGGGATAACCACAAACCTGTCTTTTTTCATTTTCTCCTTGTATAGTTCCTTTTTTTCTTAACTTCTTTATACAACAATAATGATTCGTTATATCATGCATCAAAGCAAGTGAGCCGTTTGAGAACCGACTCTCTTTAATGAGTTGAGCCGAAAAAGCCCGTTCTCTAAAAAGAGACGGACTTCCCTTCACTACATAACTACCACATGAAATCCGAGGCGGCAGACGCATGCGCACAGTAGCTTCAAACCGCTCGCTTCGTTTACATTGGAAAAAAAATCATACCGAGATAGAGGCTACCGCGGCGAACTCTTTTGACTTGATTGATTTGCCGTTTCGTCATAGTCGGTGTATACCGGATGGTACCCATAAAAGACAAATTTGCGTTTTTCATAATAAAAGGAATTTGTACGGCAAAAACGTACAGGTTGACACTTATGGTATATTTTAATGTGACGGAGCAGACCCCTACCCAAAAAAATGGCCTGGGGAGGGATGGGTACTTGCCCAAGACACACCACATGACGTAATGCCCTGACCACCCTGGCAGTAAAGTCAAGTCATGTTTATTTGTATACCCCTTAATCACAAGGAGTCTCATAGGGACGTACAGACTACTCTTACACCACATCATCACTATGACATATCGGTAATAACAGAATGTCCTGTTGACAGCTTCCTGAGGTCCACAACATTCATAAACTATGGAATAGAAGTGTGTTTTAAGCCTAGATTTCAACAGTTCCACAGAGGTTGCAGATCGAATATCAGGGGGGAGAGCATTCCACAGCACCAAGGGAGAAAGCTCTCCAACCTGTGGATTTCTTCTTGGCTCTTGGGAATATGAAATATTCAGGCAGAATATCAGGTTGAGTACATGTTTAATTTAGGACTCTATATACGTAATATTCAATAGCAGCAAAAATACATCATATGACAAGATCAAAGTAATAATGTAATAATAGTGGGAAAAAACAATAAGAAATATGAATAAAAAATGATAATACATTTCAGATAACAATTTTATCCCTGGGGTTTCCACGGGATCCATGAACCCTGAATGAAAATTGATTATATACTGTACATTCCGTTTCATACACCAGCGGTGTCAACCTCATTTTAGGGACCACGTGGTAGAAAGATTCTCATGGGGCGACGGACTAGATAGATAGATAGATGGATAGATAGATACTTTATTCATCCCCGTAGGGAAATTCACACTTCCAGCAGTCTACCTCGTTGTTTATTAACAGATTAACATGATGCCCTAGGGGTGCTTGTAGCGGAGTGGATGACGTCACGCTAGTCCAAAAGTTCGACATCCCTGCGGCAGATGGAAATCTTTTCTTTGTGAAAATCCAGGGATACACCACCTCGTGTTAGCAAGTGCGCCTCCTCTCCGATTGCCCCCGGCTTTCGTGTCTCTGTTTAGTGGCGTTGAAGCCGGATAGCTCCGGGTAGCTCCGGGTGGCTACACATTAGCGTCCGGAATGCTAGCCACGTTTCCGCAAAACACAGCAACTGTGCTCCCTGTGCGCTTCGATGTTTTCCACCAGCACTCGATGATCTTATTTGGTCGTGAGTTTCGCATTTACCATGATTACGGATGGTACCGAAGACTTATAACGCCGCTAGCCGCTTAGCTAGCTCCGGCTCTTCTTCCACGATAGGCCCCTTCATCACGCCGGCACGAGAATTCTTCAGGGCAAGGAGTTGAAATTCCTTGATTAGACGCATTTTTGTGCGCTAAAACCCATGTCCATAGGATAGAAGTAATCCATAGTGTATTATTAGCATAAATAGTATGCCTTAGCTGGAGGGCTAGGGGTCTTTTTAGAGTCTGACAGTAAATTATGATTCAGGGATTGAAGATTTGTTATTACTAAGGGGGCTTAGCTCAATATTTTTGTCTTTCACCGAGATTTAATCCATTGTAGTGTTTATCAACCGTGCATTTTGGGAAAAAAGGAAAAACAACAATTGAATAAAAATCCAATCCTTAGAATAGAATCGAATAGAATAGTGATCATGATTAAAATATTCTCCCATTTTAAGAATATTTGAATCTTTTTCATTGAGCAAAGTCTTTTACCATCTTTTCTGTCCATCCATCCATTATTGCTTATCCTGAGTAGGGTCGCGAGGGTGCTGGGGCACATCCCAGCCATCTTTGGGCAGTGGGCAGGGGACAATTATTATAAATAATAGTAGTAGTAGCAGTAGTAGTAGTAGTAGTAGTAGTAGTAGTAGTAATAATAATAATAATAATAATAATAAAAAGAAGAAGAAGAAGAAGAAGCAGAAGAAGCAGAAGAAGCAGAAGAAGAAGAAGAAAAATAATCATACTGTTTTTTTGTTTTTATTTTGCTTTTAGCACTTTTTTGCTCCTTATTTTGTGGTATTTACAGCCAGTTACATTATAGAAAAAGTTTTTATTGAGTGAATGGTAGAAAATTGAATTCTTTTTTTCTTTTAAGTCAATTTCGCCCACATATGCTCAAATAAGCTAAACGCCACTGATTGTGTCTGAATAATACTGGCTATTGTCCTTAAGGCAGCTTTTAGCATCTTTATTCTCATGATATTGGAAAATTAAAAACAAATGCACATAATATGCCACACAAATAATCTTTTTTCTTCTATTATAAGTAGTGAGTACTTCTTTAGCTTTATTTATAAGCGGTTAGCTTTAGTATCTGTATTGTTATCGCTTTAGTTCTCTAGCTGAGACAAGCACGTTATTAAATAGCATTATCAGTTTCTTTCATTTAGTGTTCACGTTTTCATTGAAAATAAACGTGCCACTTTGTGCTTATTCTTAAGTTCAAACTTCAGTCGACACTCAAAATATTGCTAGAATTCCATGAGCGGATTTTGAATTTGCACGGAGGGCCTGGAGAGCAGCATTCAGATAGGAAAATTCCAGATTAATGGAGTCGGAGCTTGACATAATGAGGACACATTTGTTTAAGACAGGAAATTCCAGGCTTGTTTCTCAGAGTTTAAATGTCAGCGAGTGTTATTAATAATAACATTCGCCTTGCAAGCTGATAGGAATTTAGTTGTGTCAGGCCGACTCCAACGATTTTCTTGGAAATTGTGTAACTTTGGAGAATTAAAAGAGGACGAAAACATTCTGAGGAAAAAAATTGTCAATTCCTGGTAGCATGCACTTTGAGAAAAACAATTGCTTCATCGCAAGGGGACGCACTAAGCAACATGTGCTATTTCTGACGTGATGTTTTTACTCCGGAGGGTATAAGAACGCTGATTGTCTCTTGGACGAATGAGATCGTTGTTTGGACACTGATGAACATCAATAAACAGCTTCTCCCTCTCCTATGAAGATTCCTCTGCTCTTTGTTTATATTTCTGGGGAATATTTAACGGCCTGCTCCGAAACCACCCTTTAGAATAACTAAACAAGATTTTTTATCCGTTTTCCTGACATTGTCAGACGGAACGGAAAGAAAACTGAGATCACTTGCACTCGTTTCTTGGTTTTTATTGAAAGGAAGGAATGACAAGGCGTGATTCTTCGATCCGTTGTTTGACGGATTGACAAAGCTTGACAGGCGGGCGAAGGCTTGGCAGGAATGGTCGCGGACAGGCGGAATCGTCATGTTGTTGGTCGGGGCTGGAGAAGAAGGGCGTCGTCGTGTTCGGAAATGTGATCAGGAATCAGACGGGCAGGGCAGGTCGTAGGCAAATTCGGAAACGGGTCGGCAACGGAGATCAAGTATAAGAAAACAGGAGGCAGGCAAAGAGTCGGAGGTACGGGCTTTCTGAGCAGATGGCAACAGGTAACATAGTACAATCAGACAGCTTGTTTCCGGAAGCTGAGGATTTAAATGGACAGGGTGCGCCAATCAGCTGTCCTGGCTGTTGGCGCCAAATCCTGAGCACAGGTGTTCCAGATCCGGGTGATTGTAACAGACATAATGATCTAAAAACGTATGTGGTGCTCCAAAAAGGCCAGATGAGTTTTGAAAAGAATAAACTCGGCTCTTAAATTTACTTGGTCAATAAATTGTTGGAATAATTTATTTACGACCCATATTCACTACAACTGACAGCCATACAAAAATATTGCTTTACAAGTTTTCAGTAAGTTCAATTAGGTCCACTAGTATAGATGCGTTGTTTGAAAAATGTTCAACATTCAGTCAACCTGACTCTCGGCTTGTGGTCAAAATTTGGATTCGGCCCTCCGTCCATTCGACTTTGACGGCCCTGCAGTGAATCATTAGTGCCCGAAACTACAGTACATCATATTTTATAAGCCTGACTTTTTGTATACAAAGATTGGGATTGATTTTCTTGTATCTTCGGGTACCTTGGTTCATCCGAGGCACAAACGATGATGATGATTATGAAAACTTAGTCACAAGCTTGGAGCCATGAGACAAACGCAAGTGCCCTGAGCAGCACCCTCTGGAGAAAGTGATATGTTCTATCTTCCCCTGCGCCGTTGTGAGCGCAGACTTTATCAATTGTCTACAATTTTTTACACCCCTTCCCCTCCCTTTTCTCTCTCATTAGCTGCAAACAAGCATCTGTTGGGTTAGCTCTCCTGGGCTCCCATTAAGGGCTGCCACTCAGACTTCCCATGTTCCAGAGCCAATCATCTTAGAGCAGCCACCTACGCATGACTACAAAGCCGATCCTAACCGGCTGTGTTTATATCATCAGGTGGTCTGTTCCTATGTTGAGAAACATACACAAAAAAAGGAAGGTAAGACCCCAAAATGAAGCAACAGAGGTTCCTGCAGAGTGGATTAAGGCAGGATTTCCTGTGCATCCTGGATTAATTTAGCCGCAATGCGATTTCATGAAAGTGGAAGAAGAAGCATTTCAATGACCGTGGAGAGTGCAGGTAGACTGCCTCCTGACAAGGGTTTAGAATTCCCGAAGACGGTGTCTTCTGAGACCAAGTCAAATGCAGTTCAATAAAACTGGGATTTGAATCAAAGAAGAAATATAATCCGCAAAGTAACCCGATCCCTTATTACTATCATGCACTCTGCTGGCCCCTGCTCACGGCATTAGTCGAGAGGGATAAAGGATTGTGGCCGCGTGGGTGCTTCATGTTTGGGAAATGGAGCCGGCACACAAGACAGAAATGTCATTATCTTGACCCCCGCTCTCAGGAATAGTGGATTTGGGATAAAGGATCCCATCCATAATAGTGCAATTCATTTTAGACAACTGTGAACGACACGCCTTCCGGCAAGAGTGCCGTCAGCCGGTCTCTGCTTGTAGTCAATGGGATCAGGGATAATGGATTTCATTTTGTGCAAAAATCTAAGCACAAAAGTGCGCTCTGATGGTGCCTGACAGAGCCACCGCGCATGACACAAATATTCCCTATCGGCCCCCACTTTCGGAAATAGTGGACTGATGATAACAGATCATAACCAAAAAAGTACAGTTAATTTTAGGCAAGCCACAATGGCATATCTTAGCGGCACCGTCAAAAAAAAAGCCCTCTGGAGGCCCCTTGCTCAGCATAGTCGACCGGGGATAACAGATCGCAGGCACAACCTTGCATTTCATTTTAGGTGCGGCAAAACGCCACACCTCTCGAAAAAAGTGCCTTCTTATGGTCACTGCTCCCAGGAGGTTAAATCCGTGATAATGGATCGCGGACCCATGAGTGCAGTCTGTTTTAGGAACACAAAAAACAGCAAAAAAGCCAGCAGCCCTGACAAAAGTGCGCTTGGACAATGCCTTCACACAGATATAGTCGACCAGGGATAATGGATCATGGATCATGGCCACAACCGTGCATTTCATTTGAACAGAGCCAGAATAGCACACCTCCATTCAAACCTCCCTTCTGCTGGTCACCGCTTTCAATATATGGGATCAGAGATAATGGATTGTGACCGCACGAGTGTAGGTTATTTTAGGTGGAAATAACAGCAGACAAGCTGCCAGCTCTGACAAAAGTGTGCTCTGATGGTGTTTGCTCGCATCATAATGCGCTCTGGGATAATTGATCACGGCAGCATGCGTGCAGTTCATTTTTGGGGGAGATAACGTAAAAACAAAGGCGTCAAGTCAGAAGAAACTGCACTCTGTCTGTCCCTGCTTGTAGCAATATGTGATAAAAATGCTGATCTACTAGTCATCCCAAGAGTCAAGAAGATTTCCGCAGGTTCCAGAGCGTTGTCCATTCGGGCCTCAGGGAATGACCTCATGTGCGGTCCTTTGTCAAGGTTTCTTCATTTTCCTCATGTTGAGGTTTTTGAGTTTTTCCTTGCCCTCATTAAGGTTTTAGATCAGGGGATGGTGTAATAATAGTCTGAAATAATAGTCTGTCCAATAACCTGTGCAGCCCTTTGAGACTCTTTGTGATTAAGGGTTATACAAATAAAAATGACTTGATTTGACTTAACTTGATGACTCTGTAATTTCACCTGTGCCCGCTCATTTGGCGCCAGCCGCTGGGAACTATCTGATTGGCTCCCTGTCCCTTTATAACTCAGTCCTGTCACTTTTGTCAGTCCGTCAGCAAACCTCTGTTGATTCTGGGCAAGCCTTTTTGACCCTGACTCCCGCCTGTCCCGCTTTTGCACCCGTTTTTCCCCCTGCCTGTTCCTGATCTCCCCATTTGTCTCCGGCTATGACCTGTTTTGATCCCGACCACCTCTGCTCTCTGTCCCGGCTTACGACCCGATTTTGATCCTGACCATGTCTGCTCTCCCGTCCTGGCTTACTACCCTTTTCTGTCCCCAACCACATTTTGGCTCTCCGTCCATGACACCGCCATTTCCCGCTACGGAAGATCCACTTCCGTATCACGATCCGATTGCAAGAGCGACTTGCTTCCCGCGTCTGGCGAGCACTGGATCGCGAACGCTGCCCTTCCTCTCTCTATCTCAATAAACTTGTGAGAAATGTTACGCGATTGGGTCTACCCTTTGTTCTGGACTTGACATAGATTATCTATTACGAATAGTATCAGTTCAAAGTAAAATCTACCTGTAATAGAAGAGGTGATTTTTGCTTTGTAACTCATATACATAAGGTCTTCTGAACATGTATTTTCTAAACGCCTTTCTTACTTTTTTAAAAATGTGTATAAAAGCTATAGCACCACCTAGTGTCTGTTTGTGTTCGCCCCAGTCCACCAGGCATGAGGTCCACGCCAATTCTAAAGGACGAGGTGTGAAGCCCACAGAACAGATATTGGTGAAAAGACGTGCCCTCACTTTTCACGGTTTGTCTTTTTTATTCTATATTCGAAAAGTTCGATGCGTACAAAGTCGATCACCAAAAAGGCATAAAGCCCAGAAATGGTGTCTAAATTTGTGTTTTTTGTGTTGTTCCTTCTGCCTTGTGTAAAAGCAGTCAGTCCGTGACAGGTTGCATTTAATGACAAAGAAGTGATCCTCTAATGATGTGTGAAATTAAGTTCCATGCGGAGTGATAGCACGTAATAAATATCCGCTACGCGATCTCAAATGAGCGAAATTGAATAAAAAAGAAAACAAAAAATAATGTGGCTGCGCTGAATTTGGTGTTATCGAATTTCTCCACACTAATTCGAAGGAACTAAAAAAATATAGATAGATAGATAGATAGATAGATAGATAGATAGATAGATAGATAGATAGATAGATAGATAGATAGATAGATAGATAGATAGATAGATAGATAGATAGATAGATAGATAGATAGATAGATAGATAGATAGATAGATAGATAGATAGATAGATACTTTATTCATCCCAGTAGGGAAAATCTCACTTCCAGCAGTCTACCCCGTTGTTTATTAACAGATGAACATGATGCCCTAGGGGTGCTTGTAGCGGAGTGGATGACGTCACGCCAGTCCAAAAGTTCGTCATCCCTGCGGCAGATGGAAAACTTTTCTTTGTGAAAATCCAGGGATACACCACCTCGTGTTAGCAAGTCCGCCTCCTCTCCGATTCCCCCCGGCTTTCGTGTCTCTGTTTAGCGGCGTTGAAGCCGGATTGCTCCGGGTAGCTCCGGGTGGCTACACGTTAGCGTCTGGAATGCTAAACGTGAGCCACGTTTCCGCAAAACACAGCAACTGCGCAACTGCGCTCCCTGTGCGCTTCGATGTTTTCCACCAGCACTCGATGATCTTATTTGGTCGTGAGTTCGCATTTACCATGATTACGGATGGTACGGATGAGACACACATCTCAGATGGATTGGTCGGTCCAAATTGTCCCTAGGTGTGAATGAGCGAGCGAGTTGTCTGTCCCTGTGTGCCCTGCGATTGGCTGGCAACCAGTTCAGGGTGTCCCCTGCCCACTGCCTGATGATTGCTGGGATGGGCTCCAGCACCCCCGCGACCCTACTGAGGATAAGCGGTGCAGCTAATGAGATGAGATGAGATGAGAGATTTTGGACACAACATCCTTAATTTCATCTTTAATAGCAATACCACATACTGATACTGTCAGGACCAGAACGGAAACAGGACCCACTTGCGTTGCGTTTCTCACAAGTTTTATTGGAAGAAAGAGAAAGGGATGTGCCCACGATCCGGTGAATGCTGGACGCGGGAAGCAGGTCGTGGAAGTGGAAGTGAATTTTGAAGATGAATGAATGAATGAATGAATGAATGAATGAATGAATGAATGAATGATCACGGTAAACTTCGTTGTTCATTTTTTGAACACTGTCCGAAACCATATTATTTTCTGAAAATAAGTCATTTTCTAAAATCCTATTTTCTGTATCCCCTCATGTGCGGTCCCTTCTCAAGGTTTCTTTATTTTCCTCATGTTGAGGTTTTTGAGTTTTTCCTTGCCCTCATGTAGGTTTTAGATCAGGGGATGGCGGCATAATAGTCTGTAGTTTGCAATAGTCTGGGGTCTGTGCAGCCCTTTGAGACTGTCCCTTCTCAAGGTTTTTTCATTTTCCTCATGTTGAGGGTTTTTGAGTTTTTTCCTTGCCCTCATGTAGGTTTTAGATCAGGGGATGGTGGCATGATAGTCTGTAGTTTGCAATAGTCTGGGGTCTGTGCAGCCCTTTGAGACTGTCCCTTCTCAAGGTTTTTTCATTTTCCTCATGTTGAGGGTTTTTGAGTTTTTTCCTTGCCCTCATGTAGGTTTTAGATCAGGGAATGGTGTCATAATTGTTAAAGTTAAATTTTATATAAACTAAATGGTGGCAGTATTACCCAAGTAAAAACAGATATTAAGTTATAAAATCACCCTCGAGGATGGCATGTTGCCAAAAACGTGTCTCCGACAGAACTCGGGACTTCCGGTCAGGTGTGGTTTTATTGACACAAACAGGAAAAGGAACACACATGAACGCGACTTCAAAATAAAAGAATATAAGATTGATAAACGTATAAAAGATATAATTAGACTGATGTTTAAAACGTGACTTTATGTGTGTGTGAGAAAGATTGTTTTTATATTTAGGAATATAAAAACAAGTTATTTTCATTGCATTGAATTCTGAGAATAGCACATATCCAAAACGGCCAACTTTACAATAATGGTCTTTGGTTTGCAATGGTCTGTGGTCTGTGCAGCCCTTTGAGACTCTTTGTGACTAAGGGCGTCACAAATAAACATGATACCGCCTTATTTGCAGAGTCCAACCAATTGAATTCACAGCGCTGTAATTGATCTAAATCATAGTTATTGCTACCACAGCTTCTTGAAAAATGCAAAAGCTGACGGCAGCCAAATGTATTCTTCAGAGTGACTGCAGAGCATCTGGCCTTCACATTTTAATTAGATCCAACCACATTGAATTTTTCCATTTTACATACCATGAGGTGCCTTTCTCCCAAAAGACTACTCGGAATTAGACATACATTTTTAATATACGCCGGCTGGTTGTTTTATATTTAACAACTTAACTGCTGCTCTTCAAACACGCATAAATAAAGAAAAACGCGCTTTTAGAGTTGAAGTACGATTATATAGTCTCTGTTGGCGAAGGACCAATTTTGCCAGGTTGTTTGCTCGATCCGAAATTCTTCCACATGCGAATTAATCCAGTTCATTGGAGGTGCAACCGGCAACTGAGCGAGAAAGAAAAAAATGACAGCACACAAGGGGGAGGAGAGCTGCTCGCTTGACTGCCCTAAAAGGCTTCGGCGTTAGAAACATCAATTTTTTCCCTCGGCTTGGTTCGGTTCACTCAATATCGTGCGGGGCATCGCAAGACTCGGACGCTTTGACCTCGTCAGCCTGAAAACCAAAAAACCTTGGAAATATGCAAACAAACGGGTTCATCTTCAAACTTTTTTTTTCTTATCGTCTGAATGAATAGAAGTTTCGGAGTGACAATTTGCTGACAGTTTTGAGAAGTAAACAGAAGCTGTAGGAAAATGTGAAATATGACCTCGTAACGGTTGATATTATAGTCCTTCTGTTCAGCTGCTAAATGACAACAATTCCCGGCTGATATTTGATCTCCGGTGTATTGATTTGAAGAGAATTAGACTATTTGGGTATTTTGTTACACGAATATGAGTCCATAGAAAACCCCGCGAGATGATTTGAAATCAATTATGTTATCTGTGTGGTTGAAAACATGACAGTATCTATGATTATAAGCAGGGTTGGGTAGGGTTACTTTAACTGGATTACTTCCAATGACTTTTGGATTACTCCAATACCAAATATGCTAATAAAATACAAAAGAAACTAAATATGAATAAAATTATGACTCACAACTGTCATGTCCTGCACGGTCGTCATGGCACCCAGCTTGTTCCGCCCCTTGACACCGGCTGAGACAGATTGACTTGATTGCGTGTGGGATACTTAAGCGCTCCTTTTGGGACTGCCCGTTGCCAGACCATTGCTTAACTTGAGGAAAAACCTGATCATGCCCGTTTGTTCTGAGTAAATGCCTAGTTTGTGATTTTGATTGCCTTTAAGCCTGTTTTGTGAGTATTACCTAGTTTGAATTTTTGATTGCCTTTAAGCCTGTTTTGTTTTGTCTTTAGTCCCTGCATTTTGGACAACTTTTATTTTCTAAATTAAAGTAACAGATCGTACACACAAATGAGTTCACACTTCCTGCCTCCTGGTCCGTTCCGTGACAACAACACGTGGTAAGCTTTCTCTCTTGGCTTTGATCTCTTTGATCTCCGGCAAAACTTACATCAAATGTGACAGAAACAAAATGAAAATAAATCCAAACAGCTTGCCAACATCATTTTTGCCGTTCCATGTATTCCGTTACTCCCCAAGCCTGCACAAAATTTGGTAATTGTATTCATATTGAGTTTATTTTCTCTTTTATTAGCATATTTGGTATTGGAGTAATCCAAAATTAATTGAAAGTAATCCAGTTAAAGTAAGTCTATCTATCCATCTATCTATCTACATTGGTCATATCCCTCAAGTAGAGTGACCGACAGCAAGACAAACAAATACAATAACAAATAAAATAAAATAAAAGGAAAATAAAAACAAAATAAAAAGGGAAAAAATGGCGAAAACACACACAAAAATTTTTGGACTATGGTCATGTCAGGACCAGGACAAGAAACAGGAAGCAGAACCCACTCGCATAACGTTATTCACAGTTTATTGGGGAGAAGAGAAAGGAGCGCACACTCGATCCGGAGATTGTTGGTTGCGGGGAGTAACATTGCTCGCAAAGTGGAAGTGGTCCACATCAAACTGATAGTGGTGAGAGCAAAACAGGAGCAAAAACACAGGAAAAAAACGGAGATTCACAGGACTTGGCAAACAAGAACAAAAACACAGGAAAAAAATGGAGATTCTCAGGGCTTGACGTGTCAAAACAGATTTTCGCAGGAGATTCGCAGACGCTCCGACAAAAAAAGACTCTCAGGACAGCGTTTAAGTAGTGACAGGAGCAATCTGTCAACGAATTTCAGCTGGTGTCCATGGGCGTGGCCAATTGGGCGCCCTGGCAATGGTAGCAGAAGCTGGCGCCACATGGCGGGGGCCAATTGGGCCCAAACACCCAAACAAGTTAGGCACCTTGGCACACAAGTTGGTCATGCTTTTCTCCCCTCAGATGAAACTGGACACAAGAAAGCGGCCATGTCACTTGGGTCAGGGTGACACAACACACTTCTGTTCAACATCAGGGCCCGACAGCTTTCACTGGTTTACCCCTGCCGCATCATACAGGTGCCCTGCCCATCCTTCAGTCCAAACATCCCACTATCCTTTTACAACATTATAAGTAAATTAGTAAAACGCACCTGCTTTATTTAAACCTCTTCTGCCTAAATGTCTGCAAAGCAATGCGGAAATAATTGTCGTGCTTTCTACCTCGTTGTTGCAAAATCCAGTGTCGTGAACTTGAATTTCATGGGAGCCTCTCGGCACAGTCAAAGAGCTCAACTTGGGATCAATAGGTCGCAGGTTCGATTTCTGGCTACTCTGTGTTATATGTCGAAGTCTCCTTGGGCAATGCCCCCGATAGCAGGTAGGGACCTTGCATGGCTGACCCTGCTATTAGTTAGTTAGCGTGTAAAAGGGAAAAGTGTGAAGCACATAGTAAAGAACTTTGGGAGGTCTTCATTGACTTGAAAAGCCCTATCTATATAAATGTAGACCATTTACAGTTCCTTGTGAGCATGTTTGGCCCGCGCTGCTTGAAATGTAAACTACTGATTGATCGGTGGGAAACTATAGTCTAAGTGTGACTTTTACACTATATTCTATATTTTATATTATATATACATTATATAAATATATATACTGACCAGCTCGGTGGCCTTGGGGGTATGGCGCCCGCCCCGAGACTGGGAGGTTGAGGTTCAAGCCTCGGCAGAGTCATACTCATACTTAAACATTGGTACCCGTTGCCTCCCTGCTTGGCGTTCAGCATTAGGGGTTTGGAATTGGGGGGTTTGGTCACCTAATGACTCCCAACACCTCAGTTGGGTTGAGCGAGGGGGCTGGGAATCCCCACCCCTGAATCAATCTCCCAAAAAGAGTCAGAAATGACTCTAGCCACCTCCCACTAGGGGGATATGGCTGTGTCAAGAACACATTCCTGACCCTTCCTGGGAGATAGATACAGAGGAGGGGATTCCCAGCCCTTCGCTCAACCCAACTGATGTGTTGCAACATCTCTTTGGGAGTCGTGAGGTAACCAAACCCCCCAATTCCAACCCCAAATGCCAAGCAGGGATGCTATGGGTACCAATGTTGTAAGTCTTAGGTATGAGGCTTGAACCAACAACCTCCCAGTCTCGGAGCGGGCGCTCTACCCCCAAGGCCACCGAGCTGGCATATTCTATATTTTACACCGAGTATATACTTTATGCTTTTATATCAAGTCAGGTCAAGTTAAGTCATGTTTATTCGTATAGCCCTTTATCACAAAGGGTCTCAAAGGGCTGCACAGACCACCGATTATTGCAAACCTCAGACTATTTTAACACCATCCCCTGATCTAAAACCTACATGAGGGCAAATAATTCACAGATATTGTCAACATAAAATATAGGTTATTCATATGCTATAGAATAGTAGTGTGTTTTAAGATTAGATTTAAACATTTCCACTGAGGTTGCAGATCGTCGTGCGTTTGTGTTTCTGTAGTGCTCAATAAGGGTGTGGTTTTACGATTTCGCTTGGTGTTCAAAGACAAGCACCTCCAAGGTCAAAAGATGGCTTTTGATCCCAAATTCCATTCATCTTATCAGGTTTCGGTTCTGGGAGAGTTTGACTCCCAAATTCCAAGCCGAGAGCTTGCTTCTACACCAGTTTACTATCGCTATTGCTCATTTATTATACTCACAGGCTATCTAGCGACCAACAGTACACACTGCATTTAAATATGTGATTCCTATCTGAACCAATCAGAATTCTTTTACGTGCACGTGGTTATTCTATCCTCCAATCAGAATCCACAAGACCGTATAAAAAGGAGGTGGACACTTCAGTCCGCGGAAGTATTTAATTTCAATTCAAGAACGCAATTTTGCCTAGTTTCAATATGCTTGCTTTTCTTTAAAAAACGAGTTTGATTGTAACTTAAAAGTTTCTTATTTTATCCAGACATCGTTTTCAACCTGATAAAATGTATATTGGCAGAGTTGTTGCTAGCCTTTTGGGTGTCCTGAGCACAAATATTTAATGGTGCTTTATGGTGTAGATAGGCCAGGGCACGAAGTGTCAAGACCAGAATGGAGACTGGACCCACTTGCACGTGTTTCTCTTAGTTTTATTGGGAAGAAGGTAAAGGATAGTACACACGATGCGGAGACCGCTGGTCGCGGGGAGTAGGTGGCTCGGACGCGGAAGTGGCATTTCCGTGACGAGCGATGGCAGTGTCGAGAGCGGAGAAAAACAGGTCAGTAGCCGGGACAGGGGAGCAAAAATCGTGGTCAAGATCAGAAAAGCCAGGAAACAGACGGGAGCCAGAACAGGAGAGAGTCAGGGTCAAAAGGCTTGCCTAGCATAAGCTGAGGTTCCCAGACGGACTGACAACCGGTGACGGAAAGACGGTGGTTTAAAAAGTGACAGGGAGCCAATCAACGTCTGAGGCAGTTGGCGCCAAAGTAATCATGTAACCAGTAATCATGACACAAAGCAGATTTACCCCTTTTCATGGGAAATTTGCTTTATGCTGCTTTTGTATTGTTTAACCATATTAGAGCATATTATTAACACTTTTAACGCTTTAAACCTTTTTCTCACGAGCCTGATTTCTTTTGGTGGCCTCCTGGGCACTCTATGTCCTAAGTAGTGCACGTTCTATGCGTTCGCGGGCTACGGCCCTGTAAATAGAGGTCCAACTCAATCCAGTGACCATTACCTACCAACACTGACTTGGTAGAGTGGAAAGGATATACACCGCATTTGGTCATGGAGGGCAAATCTTAACCGGAAGGCTTTTTTTCTCTTCCGATGAGGATTTTGAACCTGATTGCTTGGCAGAAGATGGACAAACGGAAGGGGGCTTCTGACGACGATGAACCGGGCGACGATGTGGAAGAAGAAGACATGGAGGAGGGTCTGGGTGACAGGAACGTGGAAAACGAAGTGGAAGAAGACGTGAGTGGATAAAACATTCAACGATCCAAAGTTGAAAAAAACCGTGTGGTCTCCATCACACCAAGTACCTGGCCACCTTATGACTCGACACTGCCAGACAATGTTCCCTCTAATTTTCCAGGAGTCTGAGCGTTCACACAAAGTCGGTGAGCAACGCTTGAAACAACAGTGAGCAACCATAATCCCTAGTGTGGCAAGATAGTTAATTATCAAACATGTCCAAAACTTGACATCAAGTTACATTTTGCTGAGTTTCCGGCAATGTATTTAATCACATTTGTTAGTGGAAGTACAATGTTGGTAACAAGATTCACTTGATATAATTGGAAATTATTTGAATGCAACACAAACTTTTTCTTATTTTTTCCGTGTTTTCTTCTACTTTTTTAAAAATTCCTTTAAAAAACATCTCATTGTGTTTATTTTTTCCGCGCTGTTACTTTTTTCTTTTTGTTCTCTATTTACTTTTTTCCTACATTTCTTTCTTTTCTTTTTTTCTGGCTTTTATCTAAATTTTTCCTTCTTTTTTTCCTCTTCCTTTTGTTTCTTTTTTTCTCAGCTTTTCACTACTTTTTCATTTTGGTATTTTTTTCTTTTTTGTTCTATTCCCCCATTCCTTTAAGTCATTTTGTGCATAGTTTTACATCATATTTGGTCATGTTGGGATTAAAGAAGCAAAAACAACCTGAAAGAGCCGGTTCCTTTTAGTGAGCCGAGCCGAAAAAGCCGGTTCTCGACAAACTCTACTAACTTTACTCAACTTCTTTCTACTTCGACGCGACTTCAAAATACCGCATTTAAGACACAACGTCGGGGGAACCCGTGTGATTTTACCCTCATGCACTGTAACTTTGACTTAAGTCGCTTCTTAAATAGTAATTTTGAGCCCTCATTTTTGTGCGCAGGCTAGATTTTCTTGTGCACTGAGAATGCTTAGAAGGAACACTGCTGCCAGACCCCAGGCCAACTTTGTACACCATTGCCCCCATCAGCAGCCCCGTCACGGCACTCAATTTGTTTTTTACAGAGGAAAGTATTGATCACAAAGTCGCAATGACTAATTTACAAGGCGAGGGAATAATAATGCGCTGGACCCTGATCACTGCAAGTCCACGCATACTTAGACCTTCTCATCTAAGCTGGAAAAAAACGAGTCTCCAAAGAGCTGTTGGACCATGAACTGGGTCGTCCAATGTTGACTGCAAATTTAGGCAATCGATAAATTTATCTATCCATCTACCCTGTGTCATGATTACTGATGTAACTCACCTGTGCCCACTCATTTGGCGCCAACCGCCGCAGGTTTTGATTGGCTCCCTGCCACTATTTGAACCCAGTCCTGTCAATCCCTTGTTGTCAGTCCGTCTGCGAACCTCAGTATTTACTAGGCAAGACTTTTTCGACCCTGAATCTCACCTGTCCTGTATTTGCTCCCGTCTGTCTCCGGCTTCGACCCGTTTTGATTCTGACCACGTCTGCTCTCCCAACCCGGGTTACGAGCTCTTTTTGTCCCAGACTACGTCTACTCTCCCGTTCTGGCTTACGACCCGTTTTTCCGTCCCTGACACCGCCATTGCTTGCTACACAACTTCCGTGTTCGGATCGCAATCCGAGTGCTTCCTGCGACCAGCAAACTTTCCTTTCCTTCAATAAAACTTGTGAGAACTGTAACGCAACTGGGTCCTGTTTCCGTTCTGGTCCTGACACCCTGGTCATATACCTTAAGAGGGGCGACCGACAGCAAGACAAACACATACACAAAAACAAAGAAAAGAAAAAAGGAAAAAGTTGCGAAAAACACAAAAAATTTACACTGGCCAACCCAAATGCCCAAACAACCAAAGTCACCCAAGTCGGTCATGCTTTCGTACCTCCAGATGAAACAGGACACAAGAAAGCGGCCATGTCACTCGGGTCAGGGAGATACAACACACTCTTCTGTTCACCAGCAGGGTCCGAAAGCTTTCACTGGTTTACCCCTGCCGTATCATACAGGTGCCCTGCCCATCCCTTTAAACACATCCAATAAATAAATAACCTAAATCTACATAGGTATAGATTGGTTTGATGCCACTGAACATTTTGAGTGGTTGTAGGTCAAATAACATTCATAGATGACTGAGTTAGTGGTACCACGCACATGGGCGCTGTTTTCTTTTATTCCAGGATGAAAATGGTGAAAATAAGAAAACGATTGTTTCTTATACAGTTCCAATGTCAACCTAAATTCCCAAAAAGGCGAAAGAGGAAGAGTTTATTTGACAAATTTCTACAAATTTCACATAATTGCAGTGCAACAAAAGGAGCTAATGTCATGGTTGCCGTGGAGCCCAATTGGCCGCACCCGTGTGTGTCATGGTTGCCATGGTGCCCAATTGGCCATGCCCGTGTGTGTCAAGGTTGCCTTGGTGCTCAATTGGCCCCGCCCGTGGGGCGCCAGCTCTGGCTCATTGAGAGATTGGATTTCTGTCTATATAAAGCTCAGCGCTCTCTTGCTTCGGTTGTCAGCCCGTCAAACGAACTTCTGCCCCAATAGACGTGGATTCTGACTCGGTCCTCTTTTGCTGTTGGTATTTCAAGTCCGCTATTGTTCCCGTTTATTTTTGTCCTGTTTAATTTCGGGTTCCAGTTTTGTTTCTGTCTGTTTTTGTCCTGTTTGTTAGTTTCTCCAGTTTTTGTTCCTGTCTAGTTTCTCATGTTAGTTATTGATATCCTGATTTGTTGTCAATCCTGTCTGTCCCTTCCTGTCCTTCCACGCCAGACCGGCTGCCTAACGTGCATGACTCCCGATTTCCCGTAAGATAAAAGGCTTGTGTGAGAACGTCACGCGATTGGGTCCTGTATCTGTTCTGGTTCCTGACCGCTAAAATGATGATTTCAGCCGGAAGATGGCGTTAGCAGTTAGAATATTTAGATTTTGTATACCACACCTTTGATAACGCATTTATATCTGTAACCTTTTATAACAGGGGTGTCAAACTCATTTTAACTCAGGGGCCACACGATAGAACAAACATTCTGTCGGGGGCCAGACTAGTAGATTAAAGAGAAATAAAAAGAGAGATAAAGAAATAAGAGAAGGAGGGAGGGAAAAGGAGGGGAGCGGGACAAAGAAAGAAAAAAAGGGAGAGAGGGAGAGAGCGGGAGAAACAAAATAGATAAAAAGAGAAGTCATAAGAGAGGGGGAAAGAAAGGGAGAGGAAGAAAGAAATCCAAAGAGAAATAGAAAGACAGAAGGAGAGAAAAGAGAAAAGAAATAGCGAAGGATAGGAAGAGAAAAGAGAGAAAAGGAAGTTGGAGCAGAAGAAGTTAAAAAGACACAGAGATCGAAAAGAGACAAAGAGCAACAAAGGAAGAGAAAAAGAGAGACACAGAGAGTGAAAAAGACAGAGACCGAGAGTGGGAGAAAAGGGATGGAAAAGAGAGAGAGAGAGAGAGAGAGAGAGAGAGAGAGAGAGAGAGAGAGAGAGAGAGAGAGAGAGAGAGAGAGAGAGAGAGAGAGAGAGAGAGAGAGAGAGAGAGAGAGAGAGAGAGAGAGAGAGAGAGAGAGAGAGAGAGAGAGAGAGAGAGAGAGAGAAATAAATACAAGTACAGTGTCTTTGTGAGAGGAACCTGGCTTTGGCAACATCAAGTTGACATATTTCAACCTGCAGCTTGTTTTTCTCTTGCGCTTCTCTGAGTGTTGTCTGGCGGGCCGGATTCAACCCCTTAGCGGCCCTGATCTGGCCCGCGGGCCACCCGTTTGACACCTGTGTTTTATAACGTAATCTTCGTACTTCAAAAACACAAGCAGAAAAAAAATCCAAGAAATAATAATGTCATTATTTTTTATTCATAAGTACTAAATGACAGTGTTGTGGCTTTAAATCCAGTAGTAACTATCAAGCAATTATTGCTTAAATAGTCTTATGAAAAACTAGTACATGTCTCATAAACTCTTAGACCGGCCTTTTAAATTTTATTTTTATAAATATTTCATCCAAGTGCATCACCCGGCATATTAGGGTTTTAACACTTCTCTTCAGCGCCTAATACAATCAGAATAGAGAATTATGAATATGAAAGAGAGAAAGGGGAGAAAAAAACGGATTTTTTTTTTTTAAATCACACTGGGGAATACAAATGAGTACCGTATTTTCCGCACTATAAGGCGCACCTAAAAGCCTTTATTTTTTTTCAAAAGCTGACCATGCGCCTTATAATACAGTGCGCCTTATATATGGATCAATATTAAGTCGCAAAGTCTTGCAACTAAGGCAAGCAGCCGCCGACTAGATTTTCCCCCGAAGGCGAAGTCGTCCGCGGTGTATGCTGGGATTTATATACCGGCGTTTCATTTCCTAACCAATGTGTCAATCATCATTTGAATCAGTCACGATTGGCTAAAGTTATTCGGAGGTAAAGGGGGCGGATCCTTATTATCATTTACAGGCTCGCATAGGCTAAAGGGGCGAAACAAAGCCTGCAATTGGCCGAAAAAGATGAATGTGAATCACACGTTGGGTTGCACTACGGCATAGAGAAAACATTTTTTACTATTCTGTATTTGTAAATATTTTACTCTCCTGGATTTACTACACTCACGGTTGTAAGAAGACCACGGTTACGTATCATTATTGAACGTGATGGCTGCAAGAGAACTTAGGTGAGCTATGCGGCTTTATATTTTCCCGGTATCTTGTTTTAGAACGATCTTGATGTTTCTGTGATGAGTCTATTTTTAAACTAAATTTAAATCAAAGTGTTTATTGTCATATGCACAGTAAAGAACCCCGTTTCCCTGCACGATAAAATTCTTACTTTGCTGTCCACACAGTTGCCAGCAAAAAATAAAATGGAAACTAAGAAATGTTTGGCATTTCTTGCATCCCAAGACTTTAACTTTCCGAATGATATTTGGAACGATGCATTTGAGTGATTGGTGACATTGTACAGACACTGTTTCCGTACATGTCTGAGACACGTATTTGCTTCTTTGGAAGCTTTCGGAACGTTAAGGGGGTAATAAGTTTGACTGAACTATCTGGCTAGGACCTTGACTCAGCCTCTTGGCTGGGAACAAGTGTCTCGGCCTCTTGGCTTTGCAGTGTATATTGATTTGACCGATAACAGATAATGGATAATTGATAAAGAATATAGAACAATAAACCTTACAAAATCCCCCCATCTGACTGTTTTGTCAACGTTCCCATTGTAGCGCCTTATAATCCGGTGCGCCTTATGTATGGAAAATATAGGACCGAAAACTATTTTTTTGGGGGGTGCGCCCTATAACCCAGTGCGCCTTATAGTGCGGAAAATACGGTAACTCATGTCCATAATGAGGATTGATGAGCAGAAGAGGACCAATCCCATGAATACATCATACGGAGGAAATTGCACGGCCAGACGTGTTCCATACCCGAGGAGGGGCGTTCGTGTGTCGGACCCTATTAGGAAAATCCAGATAGCGGACTCCTGTCACTCTGAAGACAGAAAGCGTGAGCTGTTTTTGAAGTGCAGGCCATGAAAGTGAGGAAATGAGGAGCTTTTCATGATTAATTAATCGTCCTAATGAAACTTAATTAGATAAGCTTATGAAAAATGCATTGAAAGGAGAGATAGGCTTTATTCTTAAATAACAAGGCTCCTGGTCTAGATTGGGCGTCCTATTACATGCTAATTAGACAGCGCTAGGGACTGTTAATGAGCGTGGTTCATCTCAATTTTAGCACTGTGTTACACGCACTCTCAACAAAATCAATCTGCATGCCAATGCTTGGCATTGTCGCGCCAGCTGTTTTCAGTTGGCAAAAAAAAAACTGCAATCACAGGACTTGGATTTTTATGGAGTCGTTGAAGACTTTTAAGCAATGCCGATGAAGATGGGGGACAGTTTTCGAGACGGTGGTGTGCACAAATTGACACTTACTGGTGCCGAAGGTCCTGCGCTTTTCACTTTCTTGTTTTTGTGTATGTTAAAGTTCAGCGGCTGTAGTACTTCCCCTTCTCAAGAGATGGCAGCGTTACCCCGTTTCCCGGTCTCCCTCTGAGCTTCCCTGTCCAGGTGACCCCGATCACACGATTAGCCAATCTGTGTTATAAATACTCCAGCCTCCTGCTCCACTTTGGACCATGCTCAAGAAGGTTGCTTGTCAACACAACAAGTGGGTCCTCTCAAGACTTTCTTCGTCTTCTTCGTCTTCTTCGTCTTCTTCGTCTTCTTCGTCTTCTTCTTCTTTTCTCCCTACTCGTCTTCTTTGTCTTCTTCTTCTTCTATCCCCCTCATCTTCTTTGTCTTCTTCTTCTTCTATGCCTCCTCATCTTCTTTGTCTTCTTCTCTCCCTCCTCGTCTTCTTCGTCTTCTTCTCTCCCTTCTTGTCTTCTTCTTCTCTCACTTCTCGTCTTCTTAGTCTCCTTCCCCCCCTCCTCGTCTTCTTTGTCTTTTTCTTCTTCTCTTCCTCCTCGTCTTCTTTGTCTTCTCTCCCTCCTTGTCTTCTTTGTATTCTTCTTCTTCTCTCCCTCTTTGTCTTCTTTGTCTTCTTCTACTTCTTCTCTCCCTCCTCGTCTTCTTCGTCTTCTTCTCTCCCTCCTTGTCTTCTTCGTCTTCTTCTCTCCCTTCTCGTCTTCTTCGTCTTCTTCTCTCACTTCTCGTCTTCTTTGTCTTCATCTTCTCTCCCTCCTTGTCTTCTTCGTCTTCTTCGTCTTCTTTGTCTTCTTCTTCTCTCCCTCCTTGTCTTCTTTGTCTTTTCTTCTTCTCTCCCTCCTCATCTTCTTCGTCTTCTTCTTCTTCTTTTCGCCCTCCTCGTCTTCCTCGTCTTCTTCGTCTTCTTCTCTCCCTTCTCATCTTCTTCGTCTTCTTCTCTCACTTCTCGTCTTCTTTGTCTTCTCTCCCTCCTTGTCTTCTTTGTCTTCTTCATCTTCTCTCCCTCCTTGTCTTCTTCGTCTTCTTCGTCTTCTTCGTCTTCTTCGTCTTCTTCTTCTCTCCCTCCTTGTCTTCTTTGTCTTTTCTTCTTCTCTCCCTCCTCGTCTTCTTCGTCTTCTTCTCTCCCTTCTCATCTTCTTCGTCTTCTTCTCTCACTTCTCGTCTTCTTTGTCTTCTCTCCCTCCTTGTCTTCTTTGTCTTCTTCATCTTCTCTCCCTCCTTGTCTTCTTCGTCTTCTTCGTCTTCTTCGTCTTCTTCGTCTTCTTCTTCTCTCCCTCCTTGTCTTCTTTGTCTTTTCTTCTTCTCTCCCTCCTCGTCTTCTTCGTCTTCTTCTTCTTCTTCTCTCCCTCCTCGTCTTCTTCGTCTTCTACTCTCCCTCCTCATTTTCTGCGTCTTCTTCTCTCCCTCCTCGTCTTCTGCGTCTTCTTTTCTCCCTCCTCGTCTTCTGCGTCTTCTTTGTCTTCCCTCCCTCCTCGTCTTCTTCGTCTTCTTTGTCTTCCCTCCCTCCTCATCTTCTTCCTCTTCTTCTCTCCCTCCTCATCTTCTTTGTGTTCTGCTTCGTCTCTCCCTCATTGTCTTCTCCGTCTTTTCCTTCTTCTTCTTCCTCCTCCTCGTCTTCTTCTTCTCACAGGTGGCCAGTGGGGAGGATCAGGTCCGCGAGACAACACTGAGGGAAGTGCAAGAGAAAAACAAGCTGCAGGTTGAAATATGTCCACATGATGTTGCCAAAGCCAGGTGACTCTCACAAAGACGCTGTAGTTGTATTTTTTTCTCTCACTCACTCTCTATTTCTTCCTCTTTTTTTCTCTTACTCTCTCTCTTTCTTTCACTCTCTGTCTCTCTTTTCTCTTTCTTTGTTCCTCTTTGTCTCTTTCTCTCTAAGTCCTTTTACCTTCATATGCTTTCTCTTCCTTTTTTCCTTTGCTCTCTTTCTCTCTTTCTATTTATCTTTGGATTTCTTTCTTTCTCTTTCTTTCCCTCTCTCACTTTTCCCTTTTTTTCTCTTTTGTTTCACACGATTTCTCTCTCTTTTTTTTCTCTCTCTCTCTCTCTTTCTCCCTTTCTCTATTTCCTTGTCCCACGCCCTCTCTTTTTCTCTCCCTTTCTTTCTCTTATTTCTTTCTCTCTTTTTTTCTTTTTCCTCAATATACTAGTCCAGCCCCCTAGAGCATTTGTTAAAAACAGATCTGAAAAATGCTGTGCTCAAAAGATAACAATCAAACCTTGAGGAGATTGAGCTGTTTTGAGAAGAAGAATGGGCCAATATTTCTACTTCGCGATGTGTAAAACGAGGTTGTACTAGGTATTAACTCGAAGGGAGAGAATATTTTTGCAATACTTACTTTTCAATTTCTATCTAATAAGTTTGAAGTCGTGGGCAGCACGGCCGGCGCAGTGGTTAGCGCGTGAGCGGCAAAGTTCTAAGGTCATGAGATCGAACCTCTTGTGTGGAGTTTGCATGTTCTCCCCGTGCTTGCGTGGGTTTCCTCCGGGCACTCCGGTTTCCTCCCACATTCCAAAAACATGCATGTCAGGTTGATCGGCCGGTCCAAATTGTCCCTAAGTGTGAATAAGTGAGTTGTCTGTCTCTGTGTTCCCTTCAACTGGCTGGCCACCAGTTCAGGGTGTTCCCTGCCCACTGCCCAAAAATAAGCTGTGATGGGCTCCAGCACCCCCGCGACCAATGTTCCCTCTAATTTTCCAGGGGTATGAGCGTTAACACAAAGTTGGTGAGCCACGCTTGAAACAACAGTGAGCAACCATAATCCCAAGTGTGGCAAGATAATTTATTATCAAACATGTCCAAAACTTGACATCAAGTAACATTTTGCTGAGTTTCCGGCAATGCAAAATTATTTTTCTCTTTTGAATGAATTGACTCATGTACTATTGCAAAGGTTGTACGGCCTACATACGTCGTTTGTTCTTACAATTCTTTCACAAGATATCCATTTCTTTTGATTTCCTGATATATTTTGTCGCATAATATTAACATTTTTGTGGGCTTATTTAGTCAGTTGTAAGATACAGAACTGTACTTAATCAAGTTTTTTAGTGGAAGTACAATGTTGGTAACAAGATTCACTTGATAAAATTGGAAATTATTTGAATGCAACACAAACTTTTTCTTCTTTTTTCCGTGTTTTTTTCTACTTTTTTTAGAATTCCTTTAAAAAACTTCTCATTGTGTTTATTTTTTCCGAGCTGTTACTTTTTTCTTTTTGTTCTCTGTTTACTTTTTTCCTACATTACTTTCTTTTCTTTTTTCTGTCTTTTTTTTCTTTTGATTTTGTTTCTTTTTTTCTCAGCTTTTCACTACTTTTTCATTTTGGTATTTTTTTCTTTTTTGTTCTATTCCCCCCTTCTTTTAAGTCATTTTGTGCATAGTTTTACATAATATTTGGTCATGTTGGGATTAAAGAAGCAAAAACAACCTGAAGAGCCGTTTAGGACCCGAAAGAGCCGGTTCCTTTTAGTGAGCCGAGCCGAAGAAGCCGGTTCTCGACCAACTCTACTAACTTTACTCAACTTCGTTCTACTCTGACTCAACTTCGAAATACCGCATTTAAGACACAAAGTCGGGGGAACCCGTGTATTCTTACCTTCATGCACTGTAACTTTGACTTAAGTCGCTTCTTAAATAGTAATTTTGAGCCCTCATTTTTGTGCGCCGGCCAGATTGCGAGCAGCTTAGAGGGAACACTGCCCGCGACCCTACTGAGGATAAGCGGTGCAGATAATGGATGGATGGATGGAAGTTCGAAGCCTGAAATATGACAATATGTCAAAAAGTACTCGGAGGGCCAATACTTTTGCAACGCTGATTGAAGTACGAAAAAAACCTCAGAAAATCATAGTTTACACCTCCTTGTAGCGCTCGTAAAATCATCAAGAAACTAAATAGCACCAACCTTAAGACTGAGCCTGGTTCTGTAGAATATATGCAAAAATAAGAGCCTGATTGGGAGCCTATACTCATAGCAGTAATTATCATAAGTGGGCGTCGCCTGTGTGAATAATAACGGCACCGGTTTTGAAAACAAACGCCGTGTTTGGCTTTGATTCGTGATTCACGGCGGCGCCAGGTACTCAATCAAGTACATTTTCAGGCTCCTTTGAGACGGGTGCCTTGTTATTGCCTGTCGAGATTGAAATTACCACCTCTTTCACAATCAAAGGAAAGGTCAAGGACGGATAAGAAACGGCAACAAGTATGCGAGAGTGTGGAGTGAGAAACGCGCAATTTTGAAATCAATTATGCGCTGGAATTCAATGCATGCGCAATTAATCGTTCTCGGAGGAAGAAGGACGTTTTTTTTCTTATTCAAAGTGAAAAAAAAGAAAGTTGTCATGAACCGGAACAGGATCAGGACCCAAACGCGTGACGTTTCTCACACAAGCCTTTTATTTTACGGGAAGTGGGGAGTCATGTGTAACAGAGTTGAAATTTGATTGTTTTGAATGTTTTTTTGAATTCTCACAAAATCTGTGTTTTTGTTGTATTCCTGTTAATATTCCGGTACCTCATTCAGTTGTTAAGTCATGGCCGTCTGCGACTGTCTTTTTCGTTTGGCACTTTATGGGCTTCAGCTCTTGCCGTAGCTTAAGTGAATTTGTAAGCGCTGAAGGTAAGATGTGCCCAATATCAGTTGGATAAAAAAATGCATATTTTGCTAGACTTATGAGCTGCTTTCGCAAATTATTTTTGTTTATAAAGATATATAAGTTGTGCTAAATGATGTATATTAAGAAAGAATTAAATAAGAAGTAAAGCAATACAGCTTGAAATGAAGATGCAACGTGTTTTGATGCAAACACGCCACGAGGTGCGGCCTGTTGAGTGATGACCCGTTCTTTTGTATCTTTAATATTTTAGATAATTGCAGTCGTGAACAGAGGCCCCTGACTTTTGTATTGTTTTGTTTACTGAATGCAGGTACGTGGGAAAGTTATGTTCATTGTTATTATGGAAGTTTCATTATTATGTGCTCGCATGTTGTCTGCTTGCCGTAGCTTAAGTGAATTTGTAAGCGCTGAAGGTAAGATGTGCCCAATATCAGTTGGATAAAAAAATGCATATTTTGCTAGACATATGAGCTGCTTTCGCAAATTATTTTTGTTTATAAAGATATATAAGTTGTGCTAAATGATGCATATTAAGAAAGAATTAAATAAGAAGTAAAGCAATACAGCTTGAAATGAAGATGCAACGTGTTTTGATGCAAACACGCCACGAGGTGCGGCCTGTTGAGTGATGACCCGTTCTTTTGTATCTTTAATATTTTAGATAATTGCAGTCGTGAACAGAGGCCCCTGACTTTTGTATTGCTTTGTTTACTGAATGCAGGTACGTGGGAAAGTTATGTTCATTGTTATTATGGAAGTTTCATTATTAATGTGCTCGCATGTTGTCTGCTTGCCGTAGCTTAAGTGAATTTGTAAGCGCTGAAGATAATTGCAGTCGTGAACAGAGGCCCCTGACTTTTGTATTGTTTTGTTTACTGAATGCAGGCAATAAACCCAGAGATTGTGAAACCTTGTGTCGTGCATGAAAGAGGGTCGCTACACATGCACGTTAGGCAGCAGTCTGGCGTGGAAAGGAAGGAAGCCAGAGGCCGACGAGATCGATACCAATTGCCCGAGTAGATATCGGACTGATCGGGTCGATACCGGACAGGACGGGACAGACAGGAATGATAATGAAACAGGATATCGAAATGAAACAGGACAAACTAGATGGGAACAAAAACTGGAGAGAATAATAAACAGGACAAAAATAGACGGGAATGAAACAGAAAACCCATATTGAAATGAAAAAATGAAAAAAATGAAATGATCTGCATTTATATAGCGCTTTTCAAGTCAATGACTTCCCAAAGCGCTTTACAATGTGCTCCACATTTCCCAATAGCAGCCTTGCAGCCATGTAAGGCGCTAACCAGCCGATTGCGGGTATTAGGGGTTCAGTGTCTTACCCAAGGACACTTCGACGTGTACCACGGACGAGCCGGGATTCGAACTGGGATCCCTTGATCCCAAGACGAGCGCTCTACCTCCTGAGCTACTGCCGCCCGTTTAAACAGGATAAATATAAACTGGAACAATACCGGACAGGAAATGCCAACAGGAAACAGAACGGGGTCAAAACCCACGTCTTGCGGGGCAGAGGTTCGTTGACAGAACGACAAACGAAGAGTGAGAGCACTAAGCTTAAATAGATGGAAAGCCAATCTGTCAATGAGCCACATCTGGCGCCACACGGGCGGGGCCAATTGGACGCCATGGCAAGCATGAAAAGCGTTTTGATATTGCGATAATAATATTGACACGATCAATATTGTTGTCGTGTCATGGTCGGCGGCATATGTGTTTTGAATAAAGCAATTTGTGACTTTTGCAGGTTAATTTGATGTAGGACTGTTTTTGCACATTTTCTACGGAATAATTTAACACTTATTATTTCCGGAAATCTAAGTAACTGGTTAGAAGTGTTGAATTTATTTATTTAAAAAATATATATTTAAATTGATACCTCGGGAGTATTTGTAGTAGTGAGCATAATTTTATGTTTACAATGCAATCAATATTAATAATAATATTGCTAAAGATTTTCTGCAAATAGTTGTATTCAATTTATGTGGGGGGGTAAAGTGTGAAGGGCATTGTAAAGCGAGGTCCTCGGTGACTGGTTCAAGCGCTATATAAATGAACTCCATTTCACATTATTTAACATTATTATTATTTATTTATCTCATTTTAGAGAGTAGAATCAACTTTTTGTAACATTTTATTATTTTCTGAAAAAGAATTATTAAAATTAAATCAAAGTATAGGAACATTGTTATTTAAAATAATTATACTCGCAGCGAGTCAATTTAAGTATTAACTTTATTTCGGGGGAAATTGTTTTTTTTAGAATAAAACCTAAAATGACATAGAAAATACGTACTTAATATGAGCAAAAGGTGATTATTTTACTATTTTTACTACATTTCTTCAATTCAGTTCCAGACAGACTTGTTTTATTCACTCTTGCTGCTGCTAGACCTTAGTGCTTCCTTTGACACTGTGGACCATAAAATCTTACTAGAACGGTTGGAAAAATTGATTGGTCTCCCAGGAATCGTCCACTTATGGTTCAGATCCTACCTCTCAGATAGGACGCACTGTGTTTAAAATGGCGAAATTACATCTGAGCCCTTTAGTGTTACCTGTGGTGTTCCCCAGGGTTCAGTACTTGGTCCCCTTCGTTTCAGCATTTACATGCTTTCATTAGGTGATAATATTCACAAGTGTAATAATAGATTCCATTGCTACGCAGATAACACTCAACTGTATCTTCCGATGAAGGAATCTGCCATATTAAATTGTGGAAATTTGGAGGCCTGCCTCACTGAAATAAATGAATGGATTTCACTCAACTTCTTGCGCCTTGACTCTGAAAAGACAGAAATGTTATTTATTGGTCCGTCTAAATGCCGTGACTTGTTCTCTTAGACGTCCCTGAACATTGACAAATGTAATATCACCCATGGTGACTCAGTCAATAAAACACAACTAAAGTAACATAATCATGACGAAGTTATAGAAAAAATGACTAAATTTTGTCAGCTGCATATTCCAATATTACAACAGACTGCCCAACAAAAGAAAGGGATTAATCAGGAAAGCGCACAGGCTTCGGACAATTCATTTGATAAATATGGTGAAATGACATCTGAGCCTTTTAGTGTTACCTGTGGTGTTCCCCAGGGTTCAGTACTTGGTCCCCTTCGTTTCAGCATTTACATGCTTTCATTAGGTGATATTATTCACAAGTATAATATTAGATTCCATTGCTACGCAGATGACACTCAACTGTATCTTCCGATGGAGGAATCTGCCACACAAAACTAAACACAACTAAAGTAACATAATCATGACGAAATTATAGAAAAATGACTACATTTGGTCAGCTACATATTCCAATATTACAACAGACTGCCCAACAAAAGAAAGAGATTAATACGTGAAAGCGCACAGGCTTCGTACAATTCATTTGATAAATAAAAGTGTGACTTTTTCATGAAAAACACAAAATTGTCTGGGTGACCCTAAACTTTTAAACATGAGTATATTTATTTATTGTAACAAACAGGAGGGCATGACATTGGCACGCTCACAAATTCAGAGCAATGTGTTATTATTATAGGTTGAAATGATACCGCCATGAATCATCTCCGGCAAAACTATGGCACAATTCTCATTAGGGGCCGTGCGACTGTGCAGTTATTATTCCATCTGACAGCTCTGTGCCGCCTTTGGCAGAGCCTCATTCTTTTCCATAGCCGAGTCTGATCATTAATTGTGCCAACACTCCTGGCCTGTGACAAAGGGGAGAAGAAGAGAGAAGGTTACTGCCACCTTCTCCGATCTGGACAATGACAAGAGGGCCTCATTAACCCTGAGTGGCAGACACCAATATGGACACGCTGTCTCAAGGCTCCGGCAGGACCGCGCCGCCTTGTAGGAAAACGTCGGGGAATTGGAATGGAGGATTTGTTAGTCTGTAACAAAAAGACGATGTCAAGTGGCTAATTCAATTTCACGGTCCGTTACTGCCACCATTGTGAAGAAACATCACAGTTATTGGTAGAGCAAGTGAACAGTGATCATGTTATCCTTTTACGTAAATAAGACTAGAAACGCGAACGATAGGTTCACACCCCCAAGACTATAGCAAATCGAAATTAGAATGGCTGTGCGCTATTAGAGCAATACCCGTGTGGGGAAGCGAAATCATTTTTGGGTGTGTGTGTATGCAGTGAAGAAAATAAGTATTTGAACACCCTGTTATTTCTCCCACTTAGAAATCATGGTGCATCATCGAAGGTGCACGACCACTATGAGGGAGATAAACTAAAAAGAAAAATCCATGATTTTTTTAACGATATATTTGTGTGATACAGCTGCAAATAAGTATTTGAACACCTGAGAAAATTAATGTTAATATTTTGTACAGTAGACTTTTTTTGCTATTACAGAGGTCAAACGTTTCCTGTACTCTTTCACAAGATTAGCACACCTTGCAGGAGGGATCTTGGCCCACTCCTCCCAACAGATCTTCTCTAGATCAGTCAGGTTTCTAAACTGTCACAGAGAAACACGGAGTTTGAGCTCCCTACAAAGGTTTTCGATTGGGTTCAGTACTGGAGACTGGTTGGGGCATGCTGGAACATTGACATGCTTCTTACAGAGCCACTCCTTTGTTTTTCTGGTTGTGTGCTCCGGGTCGTAGTCGTGTTGGAAGACCCAACCATGACCCATCTTTAATGCTCTGACTGGCGGAAGGAGGTTGTTCCCCAAAATTTCACAATACACGGCTCCAGTCATCCCCTCTTTAAAGCAGTGCACTCGTCCTGCCCCATGAGCAGAAATAACCCCAAAGCATGATCATACCACCCCCATGCTTCACAGTAGGGATGCTGTTCTTCGGATTGTACTCTTCATTCTTTTTCCTCCAAACACGCTCAGTGGAATTATGACCAAAAAGTTCTATTTTGGTCTCATCTGACCACAAAACTTTCACCCATGACTCCTCTGTATCATGGTCATATCCAAACTTAAGACAAACCTTGACACGTGCTGCTTAAAGCAGGGGAACCGTTTGTGCCATGCATAATTTCAAATCATGACGTCTTAGTGCAGGGATGGCAAACATGCGGCTCTAGAGCCCCATGCGGCTCTTGGCCAATAAGAATGTGGCTCTTTGCCTCATCATTTTTTCTATATACTGTGGCTCTTTGCCTCATTTCATGTTTAGTTATTGAAATCAACACGAGAATAATACTTGTTGTATTGTAAGGAGAAGAGTGTGTAATGCAAAATAATATGTTTTTAAAGTGTGTGTTTGTGTGTGTCTGTCTGTCATGGCAGGTCAGTGCATGGTGTGGCTCTTTGACTCTCACAGTTAAAAATTTCGGGTCTTTGTGTCAAACTTGTTCGCCACCCCTGTCTTAGTGTATTACCTACAGTAACCTTGGAAACGGTGGTACCAGCCCTTTTCAGGTTGTTGACCGACTCCTGTCGTGTAGTTCCGGGCTGATTCCTCACCTTTCTGAGAATACTTGAGACGCCACAAGGTGATATCTTGCATGGGGCTCCACTCCGATTGAGATTGACCGTCATGTTTAGCTTCTTCCATTTTCTCATGATTGCTGCAACAGTAGACCTTTTTTCACCAAGCTGCTTGGTAATTGCTCCGTAGCCCTTTCCAGCCTTGTGGAGGTGTATGATTTTGTCTTTGGCGTCTTTGGACAGCTCTTTGGTCTTCAAGTCAAGTCAAGTCATTTTTATTTGTATAGCCCTAAATCACGAAGAGTCTCAAAGGGCTTCACAGATTGTTACACTATATTACACAAACTATTTTCAACCGACAAGAGGAGTAGGTTATTCGTATGCAATGGAGTAGAAGTGAGTTTTAAGTTTAGATTTAAACATTTCCACTGAGGTTGCAGATCGAATCTCAGGGGGAAGAGCATTCCACAGCACCGGTGCCCGGATGGAGAACGCTCTCGAACCAGCAGAAGACTTCTTTGCTCTCGGGATCATCAGAAGACCAGCACTCTCAGATCGTAGGCTTCGGACCGGGACATAGTGGCAGATCAGATCTGAAAGATAAGAGGGAGCAAGTCCATGTATGATTTTGTACAATACTAAGAGAACTTTGAAGTCACATCTTTGGCTAACTGGGAGCCAATGCAGGTTAGCCAAAATCGGTGTTATGTGATCGTACTTTTTTGTCCTGGTTAAAAGCCTCGCTGCGGCATTTTGTACTAGCTGAAGAGACTTGATTCTGGACTTCGGGAGACCGGACAGTAGTGCATTGCAGTAATCGAGACGGGAGGTAACAAATGCATGAATTATTGTTTCTGCATCAGACTGAGACAGTATTGAACGGATTTTAGCAATGTTGCGAAGATGGAAGAAGGCAGTTCTAGTAATTTGCTTTACATGCATCTCAAAGGATAGATCAGGGTCAAATATGACACCTAAATTTTTAACTGAGTCACTCTGTGTGATGTGACATTTGTCAATGTTCACAGCAGTTTTTGAGAATAAGTCCCGGCATTTAGAAGGACCAATGACTAACATTTCGGTCTTTTCAGAGTTAAGACGCAAGAAATTGAGTGACATCCACTCTTTTATCTCAGTGAGACAGGCCTCCAAATTTCCACAGTTTAGTGTGGAAGATTCCTCCAACGGAAGATATAGTTGAGTGTCGTCTGCGTAGCAGTGGAAGCTGATATTGTACTTGCGAATAATATCACCTAATGGAAGCATGTAAATGTTGAAAAGTAGGGGGCCGAGCACTGAACCCTGCGGAACACCGCAGGTAACATTAAAGGGCTCAGATGTCGTTTCACCATATTTAACACAGTGCGTCCTATCTGAGAGGTTACAAGTTAAAGTCTCACTGATTGTATGGGGTGGGCAGGTGTTTTTATGCAGCTCAAACAGGTACATCTGATTCAGGATGATACGTGGAGTGCAGGACTTCTAAAGGGCAGACTCACAGGTCTTTCAGGGTCAGAATTCTGGATTATACACAGATGTTCAAATCCTTATTTGCAGCTGTGTCACACAAATACATTTTTAAAATCATGCATTGTGATTTCTGGATTTTTCTTTTTAGTTTATCTCTCCCACAGTGGATATGCACCTACGATGAAACTTTCAGACCCCTCCATGATTTCCAACTGGGAGAAATAGCAAAATAGCAGGGTGTTCAAATACTTATTTTCTTCACTGTATATGTGTGTGAGTGTGTATGTAGGGCAGATAGTGAAAGTGAAAAGTGTCACCAGGGAACCCGCTTTCAGTGTGTATTGTTTTAGTATTCTTTTTCAATGGAAGCAGGTGGGGTTTTTTTGTCCATGTGGAGACCCCCCTACGTCTTCCTGCTGCGCCATTTTCCTTTCGTTTCTTTTGGATTCATAAGATGAGGACGTTTTCATTTGTTGTCTATGTAAAATATGATTTTAACATGCTGTGTATGAGATATGTTAGTAATTTAGTATTGTTAAGATATATTAACACGTTTTGTTGTGTAAGTTAAGTTTAGAATGTGAAGTGTTTTATTACTGTTGACTATTTTTTGTCAAAAATGTAAGGAATTAAAAGTGAACATCGCAGCCACATCTTGACCTTTTGTGCTGATTCCCTCCACACCAACATCAACAACCAAAAACATAACGCAGTACAGTGGAACCTCGGTTCTCGAGCATAATCCGTTCCAGAACCCCGCTCGAAAACCGATTTGTTCGATCACCGAAATCATTTTTCCCATTAAAAATACTATAAATCGTTTTAATCCGTTCCAACACCCTGAATGTTTACCTTGAATGTTTAACGTAAACATCAAGCTAACCCAGGCTAATCGTACGTTCGCGTTATCGTAATCTTCAGTACGAAAGATTACGCTAACATGAACGTGTAAAAATAAAAAAAATCAGGTCGTTTACAAGTCATTTAGCACCCTGGTCTCCACAACAAGTGGTGAGCGGTTCATTGGAAAGGGGGATGCGTCCCAACACCCTGAATGTTTACCTTGAATGTTTAACGTAAACATGAAGCTAACCCAGGCTAATCATATGTTCGCGTTATCTTAATCTTCCGTACGAAAGATTACGCTAACATGAACGTGTAAAAATAAAAAAATAGGATAAAGAAAAGAATTATGCATAGGATTTCTTACCTTTGTGGTGGTCAGCAGAAGGCACAGGTGGACGGTGGGGAGAGGATCAGACACTCGCACACCTCCTTCATATTTTGCTATTATTTCTTTCTTAAATGCAATAGTTGTACGCACTACTTTTCTTTTTTCACCTGCAGCAACTTTGCTGCTTGCACTGACTTTCTTCGGAAGCATAATTAGGGGCTAAAACACTTCGTACACCTATATTAAAAGCGAAAGCAAAACGAAGCACGTCCGCACGCGATAACAGTTGGTCACGAAAAGAGCGATCTACGCCCGTACGCCGCTCAGCATCGCACCCTAGCATACGCACTCACGCATTACCGGCATTCGAACTCCGATTTTTTGACCGAACAGCGAAGCAAGAATTTCTCGAAGTTTTTGGTCGGACTCCGATTTGTTCGAACTGAGAGGCGTTCGAAAACCGAGGTTCCACTGTATTACGAAAACATTATTCCAATGATGAGATTTACATGTATTATATGTTAGATATGGTTTGGAGACATGGAGAGGATGGATGAGGAGCGAATGTTGAAGAGGATCTACAGAGCAGAAGTCAATGGAAGGAGACCAAGAGGAAGGCCGCGATTGACGTGGATGGATGGTCTTATGAGTGCACTGCAGGAAAGAGGTCTAAATATAATGGAAGCTAGAGCTCTTGTGTGTAATAGGAATGAGTGGAGAGGTGTTGTAAAAGGATAGTGGGATGTTTAGATGTGTTTTAAGGGATGGGCAGAGCACCTGTATGATGCCGCAGGGGTAAACCAGTGAAAGCTGTCGGGCCCTGCTGGTGAACAGAAGAGTGTCCCGTTTCATCTGGAGGGACGAAAGCATGACCAACTTGGGTACCGAGGTGCTTATCTTGTTTGGGTGTTTGGGCATTTGGGTTGGCCATGGTCCACAAAATTTTGTGTGTGTTTTTTGCTACTTTTTCCCTTTTTTATTTTCTTTGTTTTTGTTTATGTATTTGTCTTGTTGTCGGTCACCCCTCTCGAGGGATATTACCAGGGTCATAATTATGGTGCAAGGATGATTAAATATAGTGCATTGTGACAATAATGCTTTTTTTTTTTCAAAAGTGCAATAACATTAAGCAGCAACAACAAAAACTAATAATTTGCAAGGTATATATCTTCACAGTTTTGTGCAATAACATTTAGCGAAACACAAAAAAAATCAGTTGCAAGATATGTTTTCACAGTTTTGTGCGCGTATTTAGGGTGGTAATGGCCCTGGGGAATAAGCTTCCTCTGAGCCTCTTGTTTTAAAGCCTCAGTGTGTAATATGTGACCACTAGATGGCACTGTTGTCTAATGCGAACGAAAACCAGTGTCACAGCGAGTAGCAAGACCGCAGACAAACAGCGTTGACCTTAGCTATGGGTTCCATTATGTAAAGAAATACAAATTTCTTGACCTGTTATTAGTTAATTTTTTAAATTTACGTTTTGTACCACTAGGAGGCACTAAGTATTACTGTCTCTTTAATGGTCCTTTAACCAGAGGGCAACAGTTAAAAAAGGTCAATTCAATTAAAATTTTCTCTTAAACGTCGTTCATAGCATTAATATGCCAATTTTCTAAAGTAGTTTCATCAGGCATTGGTGTAGGAATTTTGCCTCGTTTTACAACTGGCCACTAGATGTCACTGTGAGGCTAATTTTCGAAAGTTCAATAAAATCGGGGGGTTTTTTTGTCAACCAAGTTTGCTCAATAATTCCGTGTTAAGAGAGAAAAAAATAAAATGTTGACGAAAACTGAATTTATCAATCCAAAATGAAAGACACAGGAAAAACAAAACAATAATAATATTAAAAAAAAATTTGCTCGACCAGAAGAAGCCCTCTCTTGGTCTGACTCACTTCAAAATAAAGGTTATTTTATTGGATTTTATTTTTTTAACATATTCTTGCAGTAAGCATTTACAAAAATGTCGTTAAAAGATGCCAGTCAAGGTAAATGTAGGTGAAAATATTCCTCAATATCAAATAACAATGATTTATTTTCTCTTATGAATTACATTTTTAACAGCCTATCACCCGCAGTCTCACTACATCAGGGGCCCGCACAATTTTTCAACATACGAGCTACTTACAATAAAACCAAGTCAAATCAATCTGCACAACAAAAGATTTAAATTCATAACCACAATTACATTTTCTCTAAAATTGATTTTATTTTGTGGAGTCATTTGTAGCGATAACGCTACATCCGGTTTCTACGTAAACACTTTTAATGTTTGTGCTTACTTCCGAATTAGCGTACTCAACATAGTGTTTTTTGTAGTTTTTGTTAGATTACGATTCAGTTTAGTATTCGATTTAATAGTTAAGTATAGTTTTCCTTTTGTATTCTTATTCTCTTCTCAGGTTTCCAATTTCAGTGTTGCGTCGTTACTGAGGAACGCGTTCCTGGAATCCAATTACATTGTGTTACCAGTAATGTAATGCGTTATTAGTAAAAAATTGTAACGAAACTGTTAGACATGGTGTCGATAAAAACCTCGATCCACCAACAACCTTGAAGAAGGTGTTTATGTTTACCCACAAAGTAAAGAGAAAGGGAACCCTGAATTTCTCCTCATGAAGATATTCTCCCAACTCACATCTAAGTTATATTTACAACTATGAAATAGAATACTCAATCAGCTTGTATGAAATCAAATCCAAATTTATTCATAAAGCACTTTTCAGGCGATGGATTCCAACTCAAAGTGTATAAAAACATTAATTGAACAATAGGAAAATAAAATCACAATTTCCCCACCCAACAACCTGGACCACTAAATAGACACACACCGTCTGCCCCTGGTGAGCACACATGCTGTTAAATTTTGCAGTAACCTTTTTAAAATATTGCATTGTGATTTCTGGATTTTTCTTTTTAGTTTATTTTTGTCACAGTGGACATGCACCTACGGGGAAATTTTCAGACCCTCCATGATTTCCAAGTGGGAGAAATAGCAAAATAGCAGGTTGTTCAAATACTTATTTTCTTCACTGTATATGTTGCCAGTTCAACTTACAAGACACATATTAGTTGTTTTTTTTCAATCCCAATGCACAAATTTGGTTGTGTGTGAACCAGTTTTATTTCCTTTAATGTCCCTACTTTATAGGATGCGTCGTGCGTACATTTGCTATCGATCCGATTCAAAAAGTAGTATCGATCAAGGCCTATCTGATACCAATAAGTTATGCTCGTAAATGTCCTGTTGAATAAGTTCCTAGCCTTTGGCTCTATGGGCGGCAGTAGCTCAGGAGGTAGTGCGCTGTCTTGGGATCAAGGGATCCCAGTTCGAATCCCCGGCTCGTCCGTATTACATGTCGAAGCGTCCTTGGGTAAGACACTGAACCCTTAATACCCCTAATAAGCAGGTTAGCGCCTTACATGGCTGCAAGAACGCTATTGGGAAATGTGGAGCACATTGTAAAGCGCTTTGGGAAGTCATTGACTTGAAAAGCGCTATATAAATGCCGATCATTTTATTTAATTTCATACAAGGAAGACGCCCTTTTGGCTCCGTTACCATAGGGACAACAGATTTACAGGTTTTTTGTTCAGGAACAGCAATATGTAAACATGTTGATTTAAGATTAGGGGATTGTGTGATTGTAATCCTGTGCAGCCCTTTGAGACATCTTGTTATTAAGGCCTATACAAATAAATGTTACTTAAACATTTTGGTTGCAGATCTTTGCCCTTGAAAGGGTGAGCTCCTTTTCGTGTGTTTATGTAAATATGAGATGTTGCAGCAGTAGCAGACCACTTGAAAAGTGTGAGGCGAACATTGCACTGCACTTCCTGTTTGGCTTTGTTCTTTTTTGCGTCTGGTAGGGGTCTAGTCATTCTCATAAGTCATTCTGATCTGAAAACAACAAGTGGGGTTGATTGAGTAAACTTAAAATACACGTGGTCTTAAAAAACATCAGATTTTGGGTGGTAGTTGTGTAGTGAAAGGAAGTCCGTCTCTTCTTAGAGAACCGGCTTTTTCGGCTCAACTCATTAAAGAGAGCCGGCTCTCAAATGTCTCACTTGCTTTGATGCATTATATTACGAATTATGATGTTGTATAAAGAAGTTAAGAAAAAAATGAAGTATAAAAGGAGAAAATGAAAAAAAGACAGGTTTGTGGTTATCCCTTTAATCAGTGTAATTACCAACAATAATTTAATGCAGAAAATAAATTCATAATTTGAATAAGAAAATGTATTATTATACTTCATTATATTTGCATATATTTTTCCTTTTACAGTGAACGTCCAAGCTACTTCAGTTTTGAACTTTTTTTAATAATAAACCTCATTTATGTCGAGCAACTCAGTATCTCACAAAAGGTTAATTAACAATAAATATGATATAACAAAACACATGTACAATATACCATGTTAAACTACATAAATAAACACGTTTGAAAAAAAATATGGTGTAAGATTATTTTGTATTTTGTAAGAGAAAATACCACAGTTTGTAAAGGCATGGAGCCCTGGAGCTTGACAGGTATGAGGATGTTCGTAAGAAGGAAAGGATGCTGGCGCAGGGATGAGGGGACAAGGCAGCAGAGGGGGGAGACGCCACGCGACGCAGCGCCCCCTTACCGAGCCGCAACGGGGAGGAGGAGGCGGGGAGCAACCCGGTCCTGGCCGCCCAGCCGAACCATCCATGGGTGGCTGTGTGGGGAGCCAGCACGACTCCTCGGGCAGCCTCAACGACAACTCGGACGGAACCGGAGGTAAACTCCATCCCCCTGTCCTGCCTTCGTTCTTTCAGGTACCCTTAGCGGGGTGGGCCCTCGGTCGCTTCCGCACCGGACAGTGTTGGGGGTTCGTATTGGATTCGTGTGAACCGGGCTGCACATCTCCTGCCCCGGTTGAGAAGTGTACACGAGGTCCGGTTCGGTCAAGTTGGCTACGAGGCGAAAGATGGCGTCCGGTCTTTGTTCACATGGGATGTGAGGCTGGCTAGCATGCTAGCTAGTTAGCATGCTAACCGGCTACATTATAATTTTATTTTTTTATTACGCGTTTTCAACTGTTAACGTTTTAAACATATAAATCTGTGGAGCACATTTTTATTTTTGTTTTATATCCATGAAAATCAAATTGGGTGAGTAGTAACTAAGTAGAAAATACTTGATTCCATTTTCAGTTACTCAAATTAATTCATGTGGGTGTAATCAGATTTGTTTTGTCGACTATTTTAGGCCATTCTTATGACAAAATATCTTTAAAATTGTCCTCATGTTTGACCATTTATAACACAAATTTTAAAGTGTTTTGCTAACTTTAACCAAGTTAATTTAGTCCTTAATATCTCATCAATTCCTTCAGCTTGCTTCTGTTGTAATATTAAGATATGTCACTTCCCATATTTAGTCATGATTGTATACCATCCATCCAATATCTGCACCGCTTATCCTCAGTAGGGTCGCGGGGGTGCCGGAGCCCATCTCAGCTATCTCCGGGCAGTGGGAAGGGGACACCTTGAATTTTTTGCCAGCCAGTTGCTGATGATTGTATACTTTATTCATTTTTATCACTTTCTCATTTATGTAGCCGTAACTTCTGTTGTGTTTTATTTTGTTATCCGAAGCGACTTTTGATTGGAATACACAATAAGACAGGAAACATCAACTCTAGCTCAAGAATGCTAGCGCAGACGATCACAAAAAGCAAAGTCTTACTGTTTTCCTTGTTAACAAAATATAGATGATTTCCTCAGGTAAAGGTTTAGCGGCCTGAGCAATTTTTCCCCATCAGTAGAACACTGCTTCGTTGAACTGTGTGACCCCCTTTAATGTTTAACTGTGTAATAGATAGATAGATAGATAGATAGATAGATAGATTGATACTTCATTCGTCCACGTCCAACAGTATCCTTGTGTTGAAAAATAAAATAATAAAAGAAATAGAATATTTTCATTTCAATACAAAAATACCCAATAGATTGCCAATCAGCTTACAAACTGTATTTTTTGCATAAGAATGATAGTAAATCACCTCAGTGTTTGCATTGGTGAACTGTAGCCCGTTTATGCCCAGAATATTCTGTAATAAAACCTTCAAAAGAACTCATCTATTAGATTTTGTTTAAAAACAAAAAAACGACTTCCTCCCCAACGGAAATCAAACGGACAAGTGAAAGGGGATGGTTTTCAAAACTTTTTCAATTTAATACAAAAAAAATGAGTAAGCTATTGTAATTTCAGATATCGTTTCATTTCCAGAGGAATTAAGTGAAAAGTACACATATAAACAGTTTAAGTTAATATATCAGCAGCGCGGCAGAACAGTGGTTAGCGCGTGTGCGGCACAGTTCTAAGGTCTTGGGAACCTCCTGTGTGGGTTCAAATCCAGCTACCGGACTTCCTGTGCGGAGTTTGTATGTTCTCCCTGTGCTTGCGTGGACTTCCTGTGCGGAGTTTGTATGTTCTCCCTGTGCTTGCGTGGGTTTCCTCTGGGCACTCCGGTTTCCTCCCACATTCCAAAGACATGCATTTCAGGTGGATTGGCCGGTCCAAATTGTCCCTAGGTGTGAATGAGCGAGCGAGTTGTCTGTCCCTGTGTGCCCTGCGATTCGCTGGCAACCAGTTCAGGGTGTTCCCTGCCCACTGCCCGATGATTGCTGGGATGGGCTCCAGCAACCCCGCGACCCTACTGAGGATAAGCGGTGCAGATAATCAGATGAGAGATGAGATATTTTCAGCAATAAAACAAGAAGTAAAATAGTGAGCTTTTAGCTTCTTGGCTAATTGACTTCCTGTATGCTAGGCCGGGTCGCTTATCATTGTCTTTGTTCTGGCTGCCAGTGGCTCTGGGCCGGAACCAGCCGCTGAAACGCGAGCGTCCCAAATGGAAAAGTGACTATCCCATGACGGTGGGCCAATTGCGCAGCAAGCGTGACGAATTCTGGGACACGGCGCCGGCTTTCGAGGGTCGCAAGGAGATTTGGGACGCGCTCAGGGCGGCCGCCGGCGCCTACGAGAGCCAAGACCACCAGCTGGCCCAGGCCATCCTGGACGGAGCCAGCATCACACTGCCGCACGGTCAGTTGCGCTCTTATTTTCATCGTACCATCTTTCATTCACCACTTTGAGGAAATCCCAAATTTTTCATCATGCAATTGTGAGGAAATAATACATGGATTTTGCAAAAAACTATATTGTTGCAGTGTTCATTTTACCTCTGAAAAGTGATGCTCAAAAATCTATGGGTCCCATCAGAGATCTATGGGTCCTCAAAATTTAGTGTTATCGAGGTTGAAATTGTAAATCGGTGACAAATGTATAATAAAAATCTAAATAGTCATTCAGTTTTAATCATCAAATTATTAATTCATTTTCTGCATCAAATTGTTGTTGGTAATATACCGATTAAAGGGATAACCGCAAACCTGTCTTTTTTTCATGTTTTCCTTTTATTCTTCCTTTTTTTTCTTAACTTCTTTATACAACATAATAATTTGTAATATAATGCATCAAAGCAAGTGAGCCGTTTGAGAGCCGGCTCTCTTGAATGAGTTGAGCCGCAAAAGCCGGTTCTCTAAAAAGAGACGGACTTTTCACCACACAACTCGAGATCGGCGTGCAGACGAAAACTCGAATCGCGAGACCAAAACAACATCTGCCGGATCTGCCTGACGAAATGTTTGGAGTGCGGTAAATCTTTGTTTAAAAAAAATGTAATCGGGTAATAATGACAATTTTGTGTCAAAGAAGTTCCGTCCCGGGGACGCACGTTGATTTGAGACAATGCGTCCCCAGCAAAAATGATGCGTCTAGGACGCAGGGACGCGGGCAAACGAGAACACTGTTGTTGGGAATTAAATATCAAAATGTACCGTTTACCAAATTGTTCGAATTAGTTATTTGACTCCATTAAGTAAACACAACCTACATTCACCCAACAATTTTTGCGCGCTCGTTTCTTTAGGGAAAAGAAGAACGGAAAAGCCGAAATTTCTACACGGGGGCAGATTTAATTTCATTAACAATTTAACTAAGTGTACTCCATCGAAAACGGCAGAATTAGCGGCGTTGGAGTCTCTGGGAAGCCTTTTTCTCAAGTCCTTTAGCTTTTTCTTATTGGCCATCTTCTCCCCGCATAATTGTGTGTCAGCTCCTCCCATGGGCGTGCCCAGTTTTCTCTACACATATCTGTCAAAGACCTTTTTTAGTTGTAATCTGCCATAAAATCAAGGTAAAAAAAACCTTGCTTGCTACCATTGCTGTCTGTTTTGGAGCTGGCATCACATGTTGTGTTAATGGGATTTGCCATTTTTAAAGTTTGTGTTACCTAATGACATACCGGCTCTACAGCAAACAAGCAAGATAGATAGATAGATACTTTATTCACTCCGTAGGGAAATTCACACTTCCAGCAGTATCCTTTTGTTGTTTATTAACAGATTAACAGGATGGCCTCAGGGTGCTGTGTTGTAGTTTAGCAACAGCAGAGTGGATGACGTCACACGCTAGGCCAAAAGTTCGATGTCCCTGCAGCAGATGGAAATAACGAAATAACACGAAGCTGCTGAAAAGGCTGCCGCTCGCGGCGACGCTTATGAGGTAGTTTAAATCTGAAACTAAAGTCCCCCAGCGCATGGAATATTTTGCAACATATTTGGGGAGGAACACTGTATGCCCTGTATACCTTTAAGAGCATATCAGGTAAAATGTTTGTTTTCATGGGGCGGCAGTGGCTCAGGAGGTAGAGCTCTCGTCTTGGGATCAAGAGATCGCAGTTCGAACTCCTCCGTGTTACATGTCGAAGTTTCCTTGGGTAAGACACTGAACCCCTAATACTCCCATTAAGCAGGTTAGCGCCTTATATGGCTGCACGGCCGCTATTGGGGAATGTGAAGCACACTGTAAAAGCGCTTTGGGAAGTCTTGACTTGAAAAGCGCTATATAAATGCAGATCATTTCATTTCAGGTGCACTTAGCGAATGCTACGACGAGCTGGGCAACCGCTACCAGCTGCCTGTCTACTGCCTGGCGCCGCCCGTCAACATGATCGAGGAGCGCTCGGACGGCTCCGACCAGGACTCTGGGGGTGCCGACGCCTCGGCCGGCGATGGCGGCGAGCGCCAACTGCGCTTGCGCCTTTCCACGGGCCGAGATCTGAAGTTGCGGGTGCGCTCGGCCGACACTGTGGGCGCCATGAAGCGGCGCCTCCACGCTCAAGAAGGCGTGCCCACCGCCACCCAGCGATGGTTCTTCTCGGGACGGCCGCTCACAGACCGATTAAGACTGGAGCAGATCAACATCTCGCGGGAATACGTGGTGCAGGTCATCATCAGCCAGCCTCCGCCAGACCGACCCTCGCCGCCAAGGGAAACGCACCGGCAACCTGCCCCTGTGGACGCTTAAAGGAGGCTTGGGAACTAGAGGTGAGATCAGCTAGACTGAAGCCAGGCCCGCGGGTATTAAATCCCGACCCTGCCCAACCCCGACCAACTTGATTTGAGGGGCCGAACCTGCAAAAAAGACACAAACTTTCATATTTCATTTGTAAGAACTCAGGAGTGGGAGAGGTGATTTATGACAACAAAGCCTGTACTCTGTAACGAAATCCAAGTTTAACAAGACCGTATTTGGTTAACCTTATGCGAAATTTCTCGTGAAGAATTGACAATAAGTGGGACACAATCATGAAGTGGAACACACTTTATATGGAGATTTTAAACTTTTTTAACAGATAAAAAAACGAAAAAGTGGGTGTGCAAAAATATTCAGCCCCATTGAGTTAATACTTTGTAGCGCCACCTTTTGCTGCGATGACAGCTGCAAGTCGCTCGGGGTATTTCTCTATTCAGTTTTACACATTGAGAAACTGATATTTTTGCCCATTCCTCCTTGCAAAACATCAAGTTTAGTGAGTTTGGATGGAAAGCGTTTGTAAACAGCAGTTTTCAGTTCTTTCCACAGATTCTCAATTGGATTGACGTCTGGACTTTGACTTGGCCATTCTAACACCGTTTCAATATTATTGCTTGCACAGTGCTCCTTGGGATGTTTAATGCTTGGGATTTTTTTTTTGTATCCAAATCCAGCTTTAAACTTTTCCACAACAGTATCTCAGACCTGCCTGGTGTGTTCCTCGTTCTTCATGATGCTGTCTGTGCTTTAAACAGACCTCTTAGACCTCAGGTGCATTTATACAGAGACTTGATTACACACAGGTGGATTCCACTTATCATCGTTAGTCATTTAGATCAACATTGAATCATTCAGAGATGCTCACTGAACTTCTGGACAGAGTTTGCTGCACTGAAAGTAAAGGGGCTGAATCATTTTGCACACCCACTTTTTCGTTTTTTATTTGTTAAAAAATATCCAACAAAGTGTGTTCCACTTTATGATTATGTCCCACTTACTGTTGATGCTTCACAAGAAATTACAGTTTTATATCTTTGTTTGAAGTCTGAAATGTGGCAAAAGGTCACATAGTTTAAGGGGGCCAAATAGTTTTGCAAGCCACTAATATATCCATAGTGTATTTTTTGGTAATGATTCAAGGAAATTAAACCTTTATCGCATGAGAAATCTGTAAACTGAAACTATAAGGCCACTATCGCATAAAGAAATGTTTCAATTAATTATTCGCTCGTTAACGATTGTTTCAACAAACTCATTATGTAGTATCAATACTCATTATTTGGCGCAACAATCGTTTTCAAAATTTAACAGTTTTTAGCCTTGTTCTCTCAAAGCATTATTGTCTGTGATGTCATTTTCGCATGAGGTTAACACATTATGAATATTTTCTATTCCCGTGTCTGCAGAGGTTACATTAACCAACAATTTCCCATTATTGACAGATTTTTAGAGTTGGCGAAAATTTTTGTGAAAATCCGTCATTTTGACAGGTTGAAAATTGGGCCGTAAACCGCAGCGGCAGTATATCCTTAAGAATTTGGTGTGGCACTTTAGGTGAAAGCGACGCAGGGAGACAAAAAAGAACAATATATAGAAAGAAGCCCAACCCGAACATAATGATTGACAGTTTAGCCCCGAACCGGGCCGAAATTAAGGTCGAAATGGACTCAGGCTTGGGCATAAGATCTTACCTGTGGTGGGAACTCTTTGGATTTTTTGTGCTGATCTGAAGGAACCTTGTCTTGGACTTTTCTTCTCCCAACAGCAACAAGAAAGAACAATTGAATTTTTGCTGGAACTTGTTGCCGTGACAATATGAAGACTAGCATGTGAGCTAGCTCTTCGTGCTAATCTCTGAGGACAATTTATCAATGCTGGATGAAACACTTTTGTTATCAATTGACCGAACTCTCGCGTGTGCGCTCGAATGTAGCGCCCGGGCCGAAATATAAAATTGCTGACGACATATTTTCTTTGACGCGACAACTTTTTCTAAATAAATGCAAATCTTTGTATCCCTCTTCAGTTCTTTTCTTTCTTTCAATTTTCTATTCATTTAAAAAGTAGTTATCAACAAAGAATCGCCACCCTTGATATTCAAATGCTAACTTAGTATCATGTTTACATTGTTTATTTCCCCATCATCAATTTAGATTATAATTAGAGTTGGGTCACATAGAATTAATTTTCCTTTAGATTTAAGGACATAAAACTGACCTCATGATGTACCAGCCATGGCCGCTTAAAATGTAAATAAATAAAGGGACAGTGTATAGTTTAGCATCTCCTAGTGGTAACAATTAACGTAATTATAAAAAAAAACAATAATGATTACAATTGAGATGCTACCCTACTTTCGAACGAGAGAGGTTCCAGACGATTGTTTGTAAGTTGAATTTGTTCGTAAGTTGCTTCAGTGCTATATTTTGTATGTTTAAGATTTATATAAGTATGTTTAAGGCTTGTATAAGTAACCTGTATTGTTTTTTACTAAAAAATAAACGTTTCATAAAATAAAATGCTTTATACAAATAAATAAAGTTAAGTTTAACTTACTTTTGGAAGATGTGCTTCAAAATGATTCCGGAGACTAAAGAGTGGACGGAAAAAAAGCGATGCAACCATTTTCTCAACCGCATCAAGCTTTCTTATTCCACTTTCATTTCAAAAGAAACCGCTTGCCTCTTCTTCACACTTTATATAGAATAGAATATAGAATAGAATTTACCTTTATTATCATTGTTACAAAATGGGTTGAACATTTTGTGACAATGAAATTGGACGTGGCACTCCAGTTTCACATTTTACTGTGAGGATAAAAAAAACAATTAAAAAAAGATAAATTACACAAGAAAGTGTGGGCATGTAGAGGCAGTAAATATTTACATAAAAGCAGAAGATATTTACAAGGTTCAAGATATATAAGATATATACAACAATGGTTCCCAAACTTTTGCAGGCTGTCGCCACCTTGGCTCACCCGTGAATTCATAGCGCGAATTTATAGCGAAAGCAAATTCTGCAACGGGTGTTTTCTTCTGTTCCACGTCCGCTTCGTCAAAACCAAAATAGGTCCAAACAAGTGATGTACCGCCCTTCTTTGGTGCAAGCTTCATTTCCTTCTCGTTTGTTGACTCTGGGACTATGTTTACGGAGTCCGCCATGACACTCAATGAGCTCACACAGTGGGTGTGGCATAGTGTGGTGCTTGCAAACTTTGAATCGCACTTATTGGCTTGTGTTGTTATTAAAACTTGCCTCTGATTGGTCAGCGCTTTTAAAACCCGAACGGTAACAATTGTGGTTGGACAAAATTCCATCACTCACTACAAAACCTTGAAAAAAAAAACAGTGCTTTGAGGTTTCACAACCGCACTACGTCACATCGCGATGTCGATTCGATTTCGGTTAATCATGCAGCCCTAACGTGTTGTGTACAAATCGTCAAACAAAAGTTCGAACTTCTGACTTCGGACTGCCGCCCCCCCGACCGCCCCCTTCTTCCTCACCGCCCCCCCAGATCCTTCCACCCAAGGGGGGCGGTGCCGCCCACTTTGGGAACCGCTGCTCTACACCAACCATATTGAATGGATGCACGAGATATTAAACAATCAAAACGTCAAAGAGATACAGTACACGTCGTACTGTATGTTTACACACAAACTAGGAAGTAGAAGCCGGATATCTTCTTCGGGATGGATGCTGGGTGACCTCTCACAGCGCCAAACGCCGGTAGTGGCGGAAAGAAGAACTACAGTTTTGTCCTGTAAAAGGTGCACACAATACTAAATCTAACTTACAGCAATGTCCGGATATTCTTCGACATCCCGATAAAAATGTTCGTATCTACCGTTTTACGTAAGTCGAATGGTCGTAAGTAGGGGAGCGTCTGTAATTGGCAACTATCTTATAAATGTGTGTGTTTTTTTAAGTACCCATAGGTCGATTTTTTCACCTTTATTTTACATATCATGGAGCTTACCTAGAACTAACATGATTACCCCCAAAAACTCAAAGGGTGGGCAAAAAATAAAGAAGAGCTGTGTGGTTCGGTCACTGTAGTTTGTATTCTTCCTAGTGCTTTTTAGCTCTAGTTTCCAGTTGCTCATCACATTACTCCAACATTTAATGGTCAAATAATACACACTTTCTCTTTAAACTGCTTAGTACCCCTTACAAGTACCCAGGGTTGGGTAGGGTTACTTTAACTCGATTACTTTCAATTACTTTTGGATTACTCCAATACCAAATATGCTAATCAAAGACAAAAGAAACTAAATAAGAATAAAATGACTAAATTTTGTGCAGGCTTGGGGAGTAACAGAATACATGGAACGGCAAAAATAATGTTGGCAAGCTGTTTGGATTTATTTTCATTTTGTTTCTGTCGCATTTTATGTTCGTTTTGCCGGAGATCAAAGAGATCAAAGCCAGGAGAGAAAGCTTACCACGTGTTGTGAGTCATCATTTTATTCATATTTAGTTCCTTTTGTCTTTTATTAGCATATTTGGTATTGGAGTAATCCAAAAGTAATTGAAAGTAATCATGTTAAAGTAACCCTACCCAACCCTGCAAGAAGGGTCGTAGTACCCTCATTTGAGAGGCACTGCAGTATATATATTTTATGTTTTTATCATTATGACTTATTTTTACACACGCTGCAACATAACTGACTAAACCACTATGACATCTTTCCCATTTAATGGTGCTAAAGAATACACAATGTTACTTTTTGGCCTTTCATGCTGGCTCTTCAATAAAACCAATCGCTAATACTTCATATTTTTCTTATCACAGCTAGCTTTAGCAGCATTCACAAGTGCAACACTCACTTCAAGGAAATAAGTTTGGTTTTGGCGCTCACTGTTTGAATATCCATGCTGCTTCACTTCCGTGTTAGGGTCTTTTTTCCCATGAGGTTTATCTTTGACCTTTAGCAATGGGATCAATATCCTTTTGTGCTCTTCTAACAACTTCCCTTTTTTCTTGCCCGCGCAGACTCTCATAGGAGAAGTTCATGTGTGTCATTGTGGAAATGGAAAAAAAAACGGAAAAAAAATTGTGAGTCAGTCTACATCAGGGGTGTCAAACAGGCGGCCCGCGTGCCGGATTAGGCACGCTGAGGGATTGAATCCGGACCGCGAGACAACGCTGAGGGAAGCGCAAGAGAAAAACGAGCTGGAGGTTGAAATATGTCCACTTGATGTTGCCAAAGCCAGGTGCCTTTCGCAAAGACGCTGTAGTTGTATTTCTTTCTTTTTTGCTCTCTTTTTCTCTCTCTCTCTATCTCTTCCTCCCTTTTTCTCTCATTCTCTATCTTTCTCTTTCACTCTCTCTGATTATCTTTTCTCTTTCTTTGTTCCTCTTTGTCTCTTTCTCTCTATCTTTTTTTACCTTGTTTTGCTCCATCTTCCTTTTTATTCCTTTTCTCTCTCTCTTCTCTTTCTCTCACTCTCTTGCTTTCCCCTTCTCTCTTTCTTCCTTCTCTCGATCTCTTTCTATTTCTCTTTGGATTTCTTTCTTTTTCTCTCTCTCTCTTCCTCCCCTTTTCTCTCATTCTCTATCTCTCTCTTTCTCTCTCTGATTCTCTTTTTCTCTTTCTTTGGTCCTCTTGGCCTCTTTCTCTCTCTGTGTCTTTTTTACCTTCTTTTACTCCCTCTTCCTTTTTTTCTTTTCGCTCTCTTTTCTCTTTCTCTCTTTCTTGCTTTCCCGTTCTCTGTTTCTCTCCTTCTCTCTTTATCTCTTTCTATATCTCCTTGGATTTCTTTCTTTCTCTCTCTTTCCTTCCTCCTCTCCCACTATTTCTCTTTTTATCTCTTTTGTTTCACGTTTGATGTATGAATGAATGAATGAAACTTTACTTTCGAACATGTTAAAAAGTCAAATAAAACAAACACAAATCCATGCATTGTTGCTTGTGTACTGCGGATGCATGATCACAGAGCGCATTTTTTATTTCACTTGTGGAACTCCTAAATGAACTGCACCCTGTGGCCGAGTTCCAATGTCCCAGGTCGACTATTGCTGAGAGAGCAAATTTTTGTCACTACTACGAAAATTTTGGCATATAACGTAGCAGTTTTGGTCCCCATTAACTGCGATGAGTCAATGAGTAAAAATACAGCAAATAGGATAAAGAAACCACATAAACCTGAATAAATAAAGTCGGATTTTAATACGTGCATACCGGACAGCAGTACACAAAAATGCAAAACACATGTTGAGAACTCATTACAGACAAAACTCACGTTGAGTGAATATATGGCAATTTCATACCTAACTATTTAACACTGTAGTAGCAGGCAGCACTGTCATTAAACCTTCATATTAAATTCCTGTCCAGATTTTTACTTCTGAGGACTCTTATGAAGTGTGGACCCTACTGGACCTTCTTTATGATGGCCACATTTTCGTTCATATTAAATTCCTGTCCAGGTTTTTCCTTCTGAGGACTCTTATAAAGTGTGGACCCTACTGGACCTTCTTTATGATGGCCACATTTTCAGGTTAATCTCCAATGAGCGCTCCTGGACAGCAAACACAACAGCCGTCACAAAGAAAGTCCAGCAGCGTCTACACTTCACTCGAGTCTTCAGGAGGAACAACCTGGACAGGAAGTTTCTGCTGTCATTCTATCGCTCATCCATCAAGAACCTGCTGACATTTTGCTTTTCCATCTCGTATGGGAGCTACACTGAGACAAACAGAGGGAGGCTGTAGAGGAGAATAAGCAGCACAGCACACCATTGCCTGCCCTCTCTACTTCCTGGTGGACATGTACAGTAATCCCTCGGTTATCGCGGTTAATGGGGACCGAAACCACCCGCGAAAACTGAAAATCCGCGAAATAGCGGTGCCCCTTCAAAAATGCTTAAAAAAACGTATACAGGTATAGAGTATATATTAATATATTGTTTTTAACGTTTTTATGCTTTTGCATGTTAAACTTTTGAATGTGATTTACTTACACGTAAAGGAAAAGCCTTCCATTTATGATATACTTGTATGGTGACATTCACAGGCCGGGGCCTCAAACTCACGGACCACAGGCTGCAGTTGGCCCGCAGGCCACTCCTGTGAGATCCTTGTTTTAAACCAATGAACCAAATTGTCAGAACCCGAACAGACGGTGGACCCAGACGCTTAACGTTTTCACACAAGCTTTATTTTTCGGGAACGGGGAAGTCATGCGTGGGAACACAAACGCCAGCAATTCGGCAATCGCCGGGCTGAAGAAGTGACACAGAGAAGTCAGGCACAGGAAAACGGGGGCAGACGAGATCAAAACCGGACAGTACAGACGGGATCGATACTCGATACTGGTTGCACGAGCAAGATACCGGTCAGACTGGATCAATACTGGATACACGAGCAAGATACCGGACAGGACGGGACAGATGGGGTCGATACCCGATACTGGTTGCACGAGCAAGATACCGGTCAGACTGGATCAATACCAGATACAGGAGACTGGAGCAAGATACCGAAAAGGACACAACAGACGGGCTCTATACTGGAGACTGGAGCAAGATACTGGACAGGACGAGACAGGCGGGATCGATACCGGATACAGGATACACGACCAAGATACCGGACAGGACGGGACAGATGGGGTCGATACTGGATACTGGTTACACGGGCAAGATACCGGACAGGATGAGACAGACAGGATAGATACTGGAGACTGGAACAAAATACCGGACAGGACGAGACAGACGGGATCTATACTGGAGACTGGAGCGAGATACTGGACAGGACGAGACAGGCGGGATCGATACCGGATACTGGATACACGAGCAAGGTACCGGACATGAAGGAACAGATGGGTTTGATACTGGATACTGGTTACACGAGCAAGGTACCAGACAGGATGAGACAGACAGGATAGATACTGGAGACTGGAGCAAGATACCGGACAGGACGAGACATGCGGGATCAATACCGGGTACTGGAGACTGGAGCAAGATACCGGACAGGACGAGACAGACGGGATCTATACTGGAGACTGGAGCGAGATACTGGACAGGACGAGACAGGCGGGATCGATACTGGATACACGAGCAAGATACTGGACAGGACAAGACATGCAGGATCAATACCGGATACTGGAGACTGGAGCAACATACCGGACAGGACAAGACAGACGGGATCTATACCGCATACTGGAAACTGGCGCGAGATACTGGACAGGACAAGACAGGCAGGATCGATACCGGATACTGGATACACGAGTCAAAATACAAGTCTTGAAATTGCAAAGGTTCGTTGACGGACTGACCAGGAGTGAATGAGAGCACTGAGTTTAAATAGGAGGGGAGCCAATCAGGCAACAAGCAACAGCTGGCGCCAAATGAGCGGACCCAAGTGGGAACAATGGGCAATCGTGACACAAACGACCACATGAAATCGAGTGGTACTCGATGACTTGAGACCAGTCACGTTTATTCCAATTTCACAGCATCAAAAGAGGAAGCAAGTGCTGGATACAGGTGAGCTGATGAACGAGCTGCTTCCTCTTCCCATGTATAAAAAACAAAAAACAGATTGACTTCTGCATCCCTAAAGCTATAAATAATCAATATCAGGTCAGTCCAGGCAGCATCTGCTTTTCAGAGTGAGATACTGTACACATCTTTTCTTTACTTTGTACTTTCCGGTGTAATTTTAAGAAGAACATCAAAGTCGCAGTTTCTTTGCTTTATTTTCAACGTTCCAATGTTGTGGTTCATTTTCTCCCTGATGACGGCAACGCTCGACCCCTCAGATGGTCGGCAGACGAACTTGGTGGTTCTGATGGACAATGGTTGTTGCCGCCTTCGTTCTCATATTTTGAATGAACCCAAAGTGCAAAATTTGAGTTTTTCTGCTTTCAGTGCTGGTAGTGACCATCCCTCACAAAAGTGAGACGTCGCTCGTTCCTCTCACGTGTGGATCAGGCCACCAGGATGTCTTCTGGAAAAAAAACGGTAAGGGAACCCAACAACAACCATTGTGGGAGTTGACTTTAAACAGGTATAGGGATTTTTCTAGTTTTAATTTCAAAAACCGTTAAAATTGAAACAAATTATTCTCTACTGCAATCAGTAAACGAATTTGCCTCTAGGTGTTACTTGTGCGCCACCATTTTCTGAAGAATGCTAGAATTTCCAACACTGATAAAAATATTACATTATCACTTTTGAGCTCTTTGAGTTCTGATATGAATTACTAATCCCAAGAAAATGGAATCAATGAACCAGGCCGATAGAAATAACACACACAATTATTAACGCAGAGAATTAATTATAGGAAAGGAAAAAAAAGGGAGGGGAAGGTGCCGGAGATAATGACCACTAAAAGTAGTAGTAAATTTGTTTTGAAACGCTCTGCATTAAAGTAAAGTAATACATACCTGTCAACCTACACGCTCCATGCCCGTACAAACTGTCGTATTTTCCCGTACAAAATACAAAATAATCGTACACCATATTTTTTGTTTCTCTAAATGATGCATGATGGGAAATCCCCAGGCAGCAGACGCATGGGATAGACAAATTTGCCTTTTTCCGTACAGATTTCTTCGTACGTCGTGCTTTTCTTAAAATGCACAAAAAACGTACTTGACTCGATTTGATAGTATGCATAAAAATACTCAAAATGCAATACAGCTTGTTGGAAAGTTTGTTTTAAATAAATACTGAAAATAAAATACATGATTGCTGGGAAAGAAAATGTAGCCAGCTATTTGAATGTTTGGGACATTGGGAACAAGTGTGGCACCAATAGACAAATTTGCATTAGTAGTACGCTCTTATTCTTTTACCATTTTATACATATTATTATATATTTAACGATAAAAAAGTCTGATGGGCGGCATGTGGCCCACGGGCTGTAGTTTACCCACCCCTGACTTAGAAGAACCTGTTCCATGTTTCAGATGAGGAGATCCAGCCAGCCCTTGTTGGTCAACAAGTCAACGTTGAGATACTAGAGACTCTGGGAGCAAACTTCAGTTGCTACTCAAGCTCCAGCAAAGAGTACCTGAACCACACCTTGGTCCTGGTCCGAGTGAAAGGGGACAAAGAACGGTTCATACTAAAGGAGAAAAGTCCTGAAGAAGGTAAGCAGAGTGGAGGATCAAGAGAAGCTTAAAGTCTTATTGTCTTTGAGAGTGCTAGTTTAGGAATCCAAAAACAAATGATTGTCTTCTCCCAAGTTAATAGCTGTAGATTCTACCAGCGTCGATTTAACAAATGTGGTTTTTCGTTCAGTCGATTGTTGGTTTTTGTCAGGTGCCGTCCAGTGCTGGGCCTCCAACTACAATGGAAGTTTTAACTGTGCCTGGAACCGGGACCAGTTCAGAAGCGACGCATATGTTTTGATGGTCAAGGCGCATAGGTGAGGACAATTGGGTCTTCTGCACCCCAAAAAATATTTGGATATGTTGTAAATACAGTGGAACCTCGCGAGTTCACGGTTCCACTTTTGCGGGTTCAGAGCTTCGCGGGTCTAAAAAATATACCTTACCTTCTCAAAAAAAGCATTTATTGACTTGACGCCATTGAGCGCGAGCTTATGTCAACTGAGGACACGATGTGGACACTCTTATTGTGAAGGGGAGGGGGAGGCCCTGACACAATGCTTAGTCATTGCGGCTTCGCTCTGTCTCTCTACCCTTATTCTATATGGTGTACTGTATACAGGGGCGGGGTATACTGTATACCTGTATACGTTTTATTAAGCATTTTTGAAGGGGCGCCGCTACTTCGCGGATTTTCAGTTTTCGCGGGTGGTCTTGGTCCCCATTAACCGCGAAAACCGAGGGATTACTGTAGTCTTTTTTTTCTTTTCGTGTGTTTTATTCAGGGTAGCGAGAAGGTGGGTTATCAAAATAAAGACTAGAGACGATAAGCAATTGCTTTGAAGGTTTTTTTCACAGAATATTCTGGCCACAAGAATGAGTCACAGACAATGGCTGCAGACAGTTCACAAAAGCTAAGAGGAAAATGGCCCATAAACATGAACGAAACCTAAACGTACAGAAAAACAAAACTTATGGTCCAGCGCTGGAAATTTACACTGCACAATGAGCTTTTGTTTTAATAATAATGTTAAAGGACACTTCTGGGTACAAAATAAAGCACAACTGAAATAATGGAAAAGTTGTATATTCTCGACTGCAATACTACAATATTGCAAAGGGATGCTATATAAGGGTGGACAATATTACCTTGTAAAGTACTTAAATGAGTCGCCAAAACTGAAAGATTGCCTACAGGACCCATTTTGTTCCATTGGAAGGGTCTCAAACTTGTCGCCCATGGGAATATATTTTGAGGTCCCTGGCTTACAGTTAAGGTTAAATGATAGTGTGGCCCACAAGAGGTAGATATGGTAGAAACCGTTGTGCTAATTAGTCAGCTAGGACTTTACATTTAAACTAACAGGTGGGTCCATAAACTTAGAGAAAGATGAACTTAAGATATAGCAGTGGAAATTTCAACTGAACGGCTCTTTGCAAGTCTGATATGATAATGGTGTGATGAGGGGGCCCTATTGTGGTTGCAGAGCCGGAGCTAAGGTGAAGGCTAAGCGGCTAGCGGCGTTATAAGCCTTCGGTACTGTCCGTAATCATGGTAAATGTGAACTCTCTACCGAATAAGACCGACAAACTGGCTGTGCTAGTGAAAAACATCAAAGAGTACAGGGAGTGCAGTTTGCTGTGTTTTACGGAAACGTGGCTTACGTCTAGCATCCCGGATGCTAACGCGGAGCTACCCGGCTTGAGCGCTGTTAAGGCAGACAGAGACAAAAAAGCCTGCGGGAAGCGGAGAGGAGGTGGACTCGCTATCTACGTGAACACGAGGTGGTGTAACCCTGGGCACAAAGATTTCCATCTGCTGCAGGGACGTCGAACTTTTGGCCTAGCGTGTGACGCCATCCACTCCGCTGTTGCTAAACTACAACCAATGTTCCCTCTAATTTTCCACGGGTCTGAGCGTTCACACAAAGTCGGTGAACAACGCTAGAAACAACAGTGAGCAACCATAGTCCCAAGTGTGGCAAGATAATTAATTATCAAACATGTCCAAAACTTGACATCAAGTTACATTTTGCTGAGTTTCCAGCAATGCAAAATTATTTTTCTCTTTTGAATGAATTGACTCATGTACTATTGCAAAGGTTGTACGGCCTACAAACGTCGTTTGTTCTTACAGTTCTTTCACAAGATATCCATTTCTTTTTATTTCCTGATATATTTTGTCGCATAATAATAACATTTTGGGGGGCTTATTTAGTCGGTTGTAAGATACAGAACTGTACTTAATCACATTTTTTAGTGGAAGTACAATGTTGGGAACAAGATTCACTTCATATAATTGGAAATTATTTGAATGCAACACAAACCTTTTCTTCTTTTTTCCGTGTTTTTTTCTACTTTTTTGTTACTTTTTTTTATTTGTTCTCTATTTACTTTTTTCCTACATTTCTTTCTTTTCTTTTTTTCTAAATTTTTCCTTCTTTTTTCTCTTCCATTTTGTTTCTTTTTTCTCAGCTTTTCACTACTTTTTCATTTTGGTATTTTTTTTCTCTTTTGTTCCATTCCCCCCTTCTTTTAAGTCATGTTGTGCATAATTTTACATAATATTTGGTCATGTTGGGATTAAAGAAGCAAAAACAACCTGAAGAGCCGTATAGGACCCAAAAGAGCCAGTTCTTTTTAGTGAGCCGAGTCGAAGAAGCCGGTTCTCTACTAACTTTACTCAACTTCGTTCCACTTCGACTCGACTTCAAAATACCGCATTTAGGACACAATGTCAGGGGAACCCGTGTATTTTTACCTTCATGCACTGTAACTTTGACTTAAGTCGCTTCTTAATTAGTAATTTTGAGCCCTCATTCTTGTGCGCTGGCTAGATTTTCTTGTGCGCTGAGAATGTGCGAGCAGTGTGCAATCGCGCATGCGTGCAGCTTAGAGGGAACACTGACTACAACACAGCACCCCGAGGCCATCCTGTTAATCTGTTAATAAACAACAAAAGGATACTGCTGGAAGTGTGAATTTCTCTACGTGGTGAATAAAGTATCTATCTAATGCTCAAAGCCACTTCTGGCTACAATATAAAGCACAACTGAAAAAGTGGAAAAATTGTATACTAAATCAACCAAGTTATATAATTATGACAAAATAAATGAAGAAGTTTGAAAAGGACTGATAATATCGTGAATAAACATAGGCAGAGACATATTTCAATGTTACAACAGGTACAAGGGTTGGTGGTGTTAGATTGTAAAGGACTTAAACATGATATCAAACAAAGATTGTCTATTGTACATGGGGAGGAGTTCAAGACCCCTTATTTAGAGTTTTTACACCTTGAGGAAACCAACAATATTCCAGGCAATTTTTCAAAGCGGTTTGACGTCTGGCTGCTTTGGTATGATATCCTGCTTTCTGGGGTTCTCAGAGTTTCCCAGGTTCTTCCCTGCCGGTGGGAGTCGAAAGGTTCGGAAGCAAGCTGCCAGGACTCTACTTGTTCATACCGAGAGGAAGAGGAGCGGGTCTCCTTTAGCGTTTTCATTGTTAGCGCCTTCACGTTGGAGCTCTACACTAAGAGCTTTTTCTTCAGGGACATTGGTAAATGACCTTCTCCTTTGGATTGTGGCTTGACACTGTGGATTTAGACATGGGTGGTCATGACTACCATCTTGGATCTTCTGCTTGTGCTCTTGCATCTTGACATCTTTTTCACATATTTTTCTCAGTGAGACCCGAAGCAGTGGTTGGCCTGCATGCTGTGGATGGCAGAAAGTTTCACTGGAGCTACCCCGAATCCTGGCCGAAACCCTGCACCTTCTTTGGTCTCGTCTTCCAGGTCAAGGTGGTCAAGGCCCACCAATCCTGTGACACGCAGCAGGAGATCCTGGTACTTCCATTTTGAACCATGCCCTCTGGTTCTAAAGCCCTAACTTAGAACCCTGACCCTTGTTTTTCTGATGTTTCTTCAGACTGCAGAGACGGAGTCCAGCAACTTTTTAGTGGATGTCTCCGATGCTAACTTTGTTTTCTGTGTGCGCGCTCAGGACAAACACACGTGCGGGCTTTGGGGTCCTTGGAGCCAGTGCAGGTTTGTCACACTAAGATATTTAAGACTAATCTCAATCGCATTACCAGTGTCTGAAACTCGTGTCAAAAAGTTACAGGACACCAGGGCAGACAACTCTGAAATGTTGCCTGCCCAGCCATTAAGTTGCCTGCCCCATTTTTTACAACTTGAAACACAATAAGAAGACTCAGCGCAAAAAAAATTGTTGCAAAGTATTAAGGATTGATAATCAGAATATATAACAGAACACTTTAGAATTAAATTTATCATAAATCCAGTTAACAGCACGGCGGCGCAGTGGTTAGCGCGTGTGCGGCACAGTTCTAAGGTCTTGAGAACCTCCTGTGTGGGTTCAAATCCAGCTACTGGACGTACTGTGCGGAGTTTGTATGTTCTCCCCGTGCTTGCGTGGGTTTCCTCCGGGCACTCCGGTTTCCTCCCACATTCCAAAGACATGCATTTCAGGTGGATTGGCCGGTCCAAATTGTCCCTAGGTGTGAATGGGCGAGCGAGTTGTCTGTCCCTGTGTGCCCTTCGATTGGCTGGCTACCAGTTCAGGGTGTCCCCTGCCCACTGCCCGATGATTGCTGGGATGGGCTCCAGCACCCCTACTGAGGATAAGCGGTGCAGCTAATGAGATGAGATAAATCCAGTTATCACATTAATTGCATGTACAATGGAACCTCGATTCTCGACCAAAATCCGTTCCAGAACCCTGTTCGAAAAGCGATTTTTTTCGAACACCGAAATCATTTTTCCCGTTACAAATAACGTAAATCGTTTTATTTCATTCCAACACCCTGAATGTTTACCTTTGTTTACCTTTAAGACACAAATAACATAAACATAAATGTAACCCAGGCTAATCGTACGTTCGCGTTATCGTAATCTTCCGTACGAAAGATTACGCTAACGTGATCGTGTAAAAATAAAAATAAAAAGGATGAAGAAAAGAATTATGAATAGGATTTTTTAACTTTGTGGTGGTCAGCAGAAGGCGCAGGTGGACGGTGGAGAGGGATGGAGGAGGAAGGAAAATTATTGTTTGGAAGGAGAGTCCCCTTCCATAAAAACTTCAGGGAGCTCTTCTGTCTGAGGGGTGCTCACACGTACAAATATCTTTGCTACGGATGACTCGGCTACAGGATGTTCTTTTCTCTTAAAATATCTATCCAATGACACTTGCTTCTGCCTTCTTTTTAGCACTTTTCGGAAGTGGTTCATGACCGTGTCGTTAAAGTCATTGATGACTCTGGTGGCTGCAGCTTTATCGGGGTGGTGGAGTTCGACAAAATTCTGTAACTCGGCCCATTTGCTACACATTTGTTTAATCTCGGACGTTCCCTAGTGTAGTGGAGGTGCAATTGCACCTGAGATAATTAAAAGGAGTAAAAAAAATGTGATGTGAAACATCCACCCCTAGACGGTACCACTGCACTACAGTTAGCCATAGCTGTCGTACCGGCGTTCGAACTCCGATTTTTGTTCGAACTACGAAGCAAGAATTTTTTGTTCAGACTCCGATTTGTTCGAACTGTGAGTCGTTCGAAAACCGAGGTTCCACTGTATATGACATCGCTGTTTTCCATCTGCCATCAGTATGTAACTGTATTTACTCAACTTCATTCATGCAATGTTTGCGTTGCGTCGTCTGCTACAAGCAACATGAACTCCTCTTTCCACGATGCTTTTAATGTACGTTTACGTTTTGTAGCGTCATCAATTTTGTTAGCTTCTTTTGAATCTTTCTTCTGGGGCTGAGATTCAGGCTTGATTCCTAAACACTTCTCCATTTTCCTTGTTTTCTCTGTGCGTCTACTTTGGAAAATAATATGCAAATGCGCGACCTTATAAGGCTGGGGAAAGTCCGGAAGCACAAAAATATTCGATGCAGGCTTCTGATCAGCTGCAGAGTATGCAAATTGCTAAACGAACCGAAATTCCGAAATTTCCTTACCGAACGAAGATTTTAAAATAGGAATAAAGCAAACGTTTGATTTGAATAAAACCTTTATTTATTTATTTTTTTATTTTAAAAGTTGTCGTCCACCTGGGCGAAGACGTTTTGTAAGTTGTATGCCCGACGTAAAAGATGCACGCCCCGGGCAGACGTTATTTCAGACACTGGCATTATTCCCCCTACATTTTACTAGTTACTGTATAAATGAGTGTTCACATATAGATGAAGATTGTCCCATTCTTCAAAGCATAGGGGGAGGTGGAAGGGTGGAAGTGACACAGGCCGCCTTTCACAAATAAAGTTCGGGAATGCTCTTGCTTCTCCTTAATCTGGCCCCTTCATAATTACTGTGAGTGTTAAGACAATTCACATCTTGTTCGTTGTGTTATGAAACTTGAATTACGACAGAGGCAAGTGAGAGGCGGTAGCGAGGGAGGAATAAACGAAAAAGATGATAGAGGCTACCATGGCGAACTCGTTTGACTTGATTGATTTGCAGTTAAGTGATAATCGGAGCCTACCGTAAGGTACCCATAATTGTCAAATTTGCGTTTTTTCATACAGATTTTCTTGTACATCGTACACGTCTTAAAATGCATAATACACGTACTTTGTACGGCAAAAACGTACAGGTTGACAGGTATGCTGTTACCAAGCAACTGCAGCCTGGACATGAAGAAATTATTTAAAAAAATGTTTTTAATGTAAAAAATGTATTGTGCCCACAGAGTGAACGGACGACGAGCACAATGCTGAGCGTCTTCGGCATTCAATCAGACTGAAAGCATTACGAGATGGCCAATTACAATGAATATTTAATAATCATCAATAAAGAAGGGGAGAAAATCAATGACTTGATTCTTTGGGTATAAAAAAATGTTTTTATTAATGTCATATTTACACATGCACCCACACATACACACACACATTCCTTCAGCTGTTTCCATGACAACATGCAATGTGTATCCTCACAACCGTTTTCACCTTTGCTGTACCGGCTCGCTTTTGTTGCTACATCGCCTCATTATTTTGTCAAGGCTGGCGCATGTGCGTACCATGGCGAGAAGCGCCAGAGCGGCTTAGGAGCTGCGGAGAAACGCGGCAGGCTTTGTGTTGTTCCAGTGTGTTGTTGTGATGTCATTGTGGTCAATGCTGATGCTTCTTGGACAAGTACCTAGGGACACGAAAGTAAAGATTGTATGACGACCAATGTTCCCTGTAATTTTCCACGGGTCTGAGCGTTCACGCAAAGCCGGTGAGCAACGCTTGAAACAACAGTGAGCAACAGCAATCCCAAGTGTGGCTAGATAATTATTATCAAACATGTCCAAAACTTGACATTTTGCCGAGTTTCCGGGAATGAAAAATATTTTTTCTCTTTTGAATGAATTGACTCATGTACTATTGCAAAGGTTGTACGGCCTACAAACATCATTTGTTCTTACAATTCTTTCACAAGATATCCATTTCTTTTTTTTTCCTGATATATTTTGTCCCATAATATTAACATTTTGGGGGGCTTACTTAGTCGGTTGCAAGATACAGAACTGTACTTAATCACATGTTTTAGTGGAAGTACAATGTTGGCAACAAGATTCACTTGATATAATTGGAAATAATTTTAATGCAACACAAACTTTTTCTTCTTTTTTCCGTGTTTTTTTTTCTACTTTAAAAAAAGTCTCATTGTAATTTTTTTTTACCGAGTTACTTTTTACTTTTTGTTCTCTATTTACTTTTTTCCTACATTTCTTTCTTTTCTTTTTTCTAAATTTTTCCTTCTTTTTTTCTCTTCCTTTTTTTTCTTTTTTTCTCAGCTTTTCACCACTTTTTCATTTTGGTTTTTTTTTTGTTATATTCCCCCCTTCCTTTAAGTCATTTTGTGCATAATTTTACATAATATTTGGTCATGTTGGGATTAAAGAAGCAAAAACAACCTGAAGAGCCGTTTAGAACTTGAAAGAGCCGGGGGGTTTTTTGTGAGCCGAGTCGAAGAAGCCGGTTCTCGACAAACTCTACTAACTTTACTCAATTTCGTTCTACTTCGACTCGACTTCGAAATACCGCATTTAGGACACAATGTCGGGGGAACCCGTGTATTTTTACCTTCATGCACTGTAACTTTGACTTGAGTCGCTTCTTAATTAGTAATTTTGAGCCCTCATTTTTGTGCGCGGGCTAGATTTTCTTGTGTGCTGAGAATGTGCGAGCAGTGCGCAATTGCGCACGTGCGCAGCTTAGAGGGAACACTGATGACGACTAAATCCCTATTTATTGGTGTGTTTTGTTTACCTTTCCCAGTGTTTGTGGTTGAGTGTGGTGAAGTCTTCCAGCGCGGCGATCTCCTTCAGGTACTCGCTGAGCTTTTGGAGCTCGCGGTCTTTCTCGCGATTCATGTGCGCCTTCATGAAGGGCCGGATCTGCACATGTCAAATTTGAGAAAACCCTTGGGCAATGTTCCCTCTAATTCTCCACGGGTCTGAGCGTTCACACAAAGTCGGTGAGCAACGCTTGAAACAACAGTGAGCAACAGCAATCCCAAGTGTGGCAACTAAGTAATTATCAAACATGTCCAAAACTTGACATCAAGTTACATTTTGCTGAGTTTCCGGCAATGCAAAAAAATTAGTCGGTCGCACGATACACAACTGTATTTAATCACATTTTTTAGTGGAAGTACAATGTTGGCAACAAGATTGACTTGGTATAATTGGAAATTATTTAAATGTAACACAAACTTTTTCTTCTTTTTCCCTGTTTTTTCTATTTTTTTTTTAAATCCTTTAAAAAGATCTCATTGTGTTTATTTTTTCCTAGCTGTTACTTTTTTCTTTTTGTTCTCTAATTACTTTTTTTACTTTTGTTTCCTCAGCTTTTCACCACTTTTTCATTTTGGTATTTTTTTCTTTTTTGTTCTATTCCCCCTTCCTTTAAGTCATTTTGTGCATAATTTTACATAATATTTGGTCATATAGGGATGAAAGAAGCAAAAACAACCTGAAGAGCCATTTAAGACCCGAAAGAGCCGGTTCCTTTGAGTGAGCCGAGCCGAAGAAGCCGGTTCTCGAAAAACTGCGCTGGCTAGATTTTCTTGTGCGCAGAAAATGTGCGAGCAGTGCGCGATTGCGCGCGCGCGCAGCTTAGAGGGGACATTGCCCTTGGGTGTTGTTTACTTTGATTTCTGCCATAAAAGAATTAATGTAATCCCTTGCTACTTTACCCTTTCTACTCCATGGCCTCGAGAAAGATGAAAAAAGTTTATTCAAGTGCCTCTAAGAAATACACGTACTTGCACGTGCATCATGATCGAGCAGACAGAGGCTGCAATGATGAGACAAGCCAGGGAGTGGCGACAGCCAGTAAAAAGGTCCAAATTTCGCACAGCTCTTTTAAAATAAACTGCACTCGTGCGGCTACGATCCATTACCAACAATCCCGTATTCGGTCGGGCAAAAGGTACTTTTCTCACAAGGTGTGGCTTTGTGGCCCGCCTAAAATGAATTGCCGAGTACAGACGCTCCCCTACTTACGACCACTTGACTTATGATGAACGGTCGATACAAGCGTGGCGCTGTGAGAGGTCACCCAGCATCCACTCCAAAGAAGAAATCCGGCTTCTACTTCCTAGGTCGTGTGTATACACCCTGCACTGTAGCTCTAGCACGCCAAGAACTATGACATTTTATTGCATCCATTCAATATGGTTGATGCAAAGTAGAGACGAGCCGTTTCTTTTGAAATGAAACTGGAATAAGAAAGCTTGATGCGGTTGAGAAAATGGTTGGATCGCTTTTTACCACAGTGGAGGAAGTCGCCTAACCCTTCCAAAAGTATGTTAAACTTAACTTTATTTATCTTTATAGTCAAGTTATGTTTATTTGTATAGCCCTTAATCACAAGGAGTCTCAAAGGGCTTTTCAGAGCACAGATGTCAACGCCTAATGTGTAGCTTTGTTTTTCAGTACTATGCTTTATCCCTCAGCATGCTTTGTAACATTATAGTGCATATCATTTTATTAAAAAAATATTTTTTAGTACAAAACAATACAGGTTTCTTATGCAAGCCTTAAACATACTTAAATAAACCTTAAACATAAAAAATATAGCACTGGAGCAACTTACGAACAAATTCAACTTACAAACGATCATCCGGAACCTATCCCATTCATAAGTAGAACAGCGTCTGTCATGGCCACGATCAGTTATCCCCAGTTGACTATTGCTGAGAACATAGGGCCAGAAGAGCGCTTTTTTTCTACAGATCGGAGAGCTGCAGTGTAACATTATTGCCCGCCTAAGATTAACTGCACTTTTTTTCCCGTGATCCCTTACCCCCAGTTGACTATTGCTGAGAGTAGGATCAGAGATAGCAAATTTGTGGAGTGGTGGCGGCTCTTTTTTCCGTTATTTCCGCCTAAAATGAACAACACTCTAGTCGGCACGATCCATTATCTCCGGTTGAGTATTACTGCGAGCGGGAGCGAATGTTACAATTTAGGGGGAGGAGGGGACTACTTTGTTGATTTTTGCATAGAGCAGGGGATTCTGGTCCCCATTAACCACGATAAATGAGGGATTACAGTATTCTCTCATTTTTGTACTTCATGAAGCTGGTGGCTACCTTGAGTCCGTTCTGCGGGTTCATCAAGAAGTTGCGCCCGATGTCGTCAAACATGATGGTGTTCTTGCGGCTGTAGAAGTGTTCGTACTTGCCCCAGATCACACCCAGTGGCTTCACCTGCCAACACATTCCAAATATTCAGAACCATCCTAAATTCTCTGAAAAAAAGATTAAACTTCCCAACTTAAAGCACTGGTGCGACAAGTTTGGTTGGTTGGTCACATGGGATTTTTTTTCCATGTTTCTTGGTGCCAGTAGGAGAGTTGGCACAAGAGACAACGTCTTTCAAATACTGCGTTTAAAGAAACCTGAAGAGGGAAATTTTCCATCAATCTACCCTGGTTATATCCCTTGAGAGGGGTGACTGATAGCAAGACGAACACATACAAAAACAAAGAAAATAAAAAAGGGAAAAAGTAGCAAAAAACACACAAAAAAAATTTGGACCATGCCCAACCCAAATGCCGAAACACCAAAACAAGTTAAGCATCTCGGCACCTAAGTTGGTCATGCTTTCGTCCCTCCAGATGAAACGGGACACAAGAAAGCGACCATGTCACTCCGGTCAGGGTGACACAACACACTCTTCTGTTCAACAGCAGGGCCCGGTTTACCCCTGCCGCATCATACAGGTGCCCTTCCCATCCCCTTTCAAACATCCCACTATCCTTTCACAACACCTCTCCACTCATTCCTATCACCAACAAGAGCTCTCTTACTAAGATGTGTTTGTATTGGTACCTTGTGGTTCTAGTTTTTCAGTGTTCCTCAGCAAATTCCACCTCACCCCGCCCCGGAGAAATCACCCAAACACCCACAGAATGAAGCAATGACATATGCTGCTTACCTCGACAACACCTCTTTTCGGTGTATGCACAGTGATCATGGCGGCGCTGTCTAGCATGAAGGTGATCTTGTAGTTTGGGTTGTCAGTCACACCCAGCTCCTAACACACACGTCAAACATTTCTTCAATCGCATAACTGTTTCTGCTCCGATTAGGAGCAAAACATTACAGGTTGCAATGCTGACCTTCATTTTGGCGTCGATCCACTTCATGCTGGTGGCAGCTGCAACAGAACAAAGGCATCAAACGGTGATGCCATCTGAGCCCATGACAGTGAAGCCGCGATGAGGTCATACATACACCAGATGACGATGTCGTAATCTTCATAAGCTGACGTCAGGAATTCGTGAAGGTAGGGCCTCATCAGCTCCTGACCGCTTTCTGCGCATGACTTGTGGTCTAAACACATACAACGGATTAAAAGTTGTGTGTTTTAGGGGTTGTTTCTGAGAGTCAAGCGCTCACCAAACAAAGTGTAGTCCACGTCCAGGACTAGTAGTCTTTTCCCTTCTCTGGGGGGGTTCAACTCCTCCACTTTGTAGTCTTTGACTCGGCGAGCGATCTTGGCTAGGTTTTCCTCCCTGCAAATGTGCAAAATCCATTCATTACATAGTGTTGAATTGCATGCATATCAGTGAAAGCCACACAGTGCATTGCCTGCCCTCTCCCCTCCCTGATGGACATCTACACCACTCGGTGAATCAGCAGAACGAAAAAAAAACATCATTAAGGACCTCCAGGTGCCCCGCTCTTTGACCTGCCGCCTTCGGGAAGGCGCTGAAGGTATATCGAAGCAAAAACTAACAGAATAAGGAATTAATTTGCAGATAATTATTGTCCATCCATCCATTATCTTCCGCTTATCCGAGGTCGGGTCGCGGGGGCAGCAGCCTTAAAAGGGAAGCCCAGACGTCCCTATCCCCAGCCACCTCCTCCAGCTCATCCGACGGGATCCCGAGGCGTTCCCAAGCCAGCCGAGAGACATAGTCTCTCCAGCGTGTCCTGGGTCGCCCCCGGGGCCTCCTAACGGTGGGACATGCCCGAAACATCTCCCGAGGGAGGCGTCCAGGAGGCATTCTTATCAGATGCCCAAGCCACCTCAACTGGCTCCTCTCAATGCGGAGGAGCAGTGGCTCCACACAGAGTCCCTCCCGGATGACTGAGCTTGTCACCTTATCTCTGAGGAAGAACCCAGACACCCTGCGGAGGAAACTCATTTCGGCCACTTGTATCCGGGATGGTGTTCTTTCGGTCATGACCCAAAGTTCATGACCATAAGTGAGGGTAAGAACGTAGACCGACCGGTAGATCGAGAGCTTTACCTTTCGGCTCAGCTCCCTCTTCACCACGACGGACCGGTACAGGGTCCGAATGACGGCAGACGCTTCACCGACCCGTCTGACAATCTCCCGTTCCATCCTACCCTCCCTCATGAACAAGACCCCAAGATACTTGAACTCCTCCACTTGGGGAAAGATCTCTTCCCCAACCCAGAGGGAGCATGCCACCCTTTTGCGACTGAGTACCATGGTCTCGGACTTGGAGGTGCTGATCCTCCCTATTTATTGTAAAATCATTAATATATTGTTTTTTTAACATTTCTATCCTTTAACACATTTTTAGCTTTTTATTTGTTTTACTTGCACTGAAAGGAAAGGTCCTTCAATTTTGTTACACTTGTTTAATGACATTAACGCTTATTAAGCCATTCATTCATTTTAGACTAGAATTTTGTCTACAAAAAAAACATCCCAGCTTCTGTCAAACCCCTCATCAGACCAATTTAGTGTCTGACCTGTTCTCCACCTCGATAACCTCCTCCTCGATGTCAAAATCGTTCACCACGTCATCGTTTTCAGGGTGTGGGGCCAGGACCTCTTCCTGCGTGAACATAAAATAGAAGCAAATATGAAAAGAAACAAGAAATATAAAGGCACAATGAAGAGGTTGGTAGCCAGGTCCTACCAAGCCCTCCTCCCTGGTGCCCATCATCATAATCTTGGTGTTGGGCTTCAACTTGAGGGAGCCCAACTTGACTTGATCCTCGGCAGCTTTTCCTGACACCGCAACGAAAGAACCCAGGGTGAGCACAGGAAGCTACATCCAGCTTATAGATAGGAGTTTACCTTTGACTTTGAGTCCCAGAAGCTTCTGCCTCTCCGGCAGCACCCCTGTCAGAGTCTTGATGGACTGCTTGAGGTCCATGACGGTGTCCTCCTCGCTCAGGGACGTGATGGAATACTCGTGGCCCCCCCACTTGATGATCACGGACACGGACATGGCTCACGCGTACACACACGCTGTCGTATGGCAAGATAAGACGAGGAGCCGGACGTGTTGATGTTTTTAGCCGAAGCTGCTAACAGGCTAGCTAGCCTGGCGAACTAAGCAGGTAGCTAACTGCTAGCATTAGCCGCGCCGGGGTCGCACACGAGGACTGGGGCTTACCTGGCGTATTAAGTTAGCACGTGCTGCGAACATGAGATGTAGAAAAAAATACGGGCAGTGAGTCCAATGTCTCGGTCTCCTTCATTCGACGACGTAAAAGACAAGACACAAATTGCAAAGACGCTTCTTCCCGTTGCAGCGCCTGCAGTCGGTAGTGACGTCACGACAAAGCCTTGTCGCCAAGGCAACCGCGCCGCGCTCCTCGACGCCATAAGATTTTGTTTACCCCGTCGCTTCCGCATTTACGACTGGTGAAGGTGCTAACTTCCGGTTGCCGTTTTAAATTTATAATCTAAACGTTAGAAAATAAACTTTAAATTATAAAGCATTACAATCCCTAAATAACTGTTCAAATGTATGCGTATTGGTTAAAATACAACAAATCGTGTGATTTGACTGCATTGTTCTAAAATTTGCTCTATTTCCAAAAGCACTATCTTTGATTTTGCTTTTATTGTCTGAAACAAATATTAGATTATGTCAATTTATGTTATGATACTATTAAATATGAATAATCTACCTGTTCCATTGAGAGGAACTGTGCAGTAAATAAATAACCCTGCGCTGTAACAATTTCAATTACAGTACATTCAAATACTGCTGCAAGTAATAATTTAGCAAGTCAAGTCAGGTTAAGTCATGTTCATTTGTATAGCCCTTAATCACAAAGAGTCTAGAAGGCCTGCACAGATTATTGAAAACCATAGACTATTATGACACCATCCCCTTATCTAAAACCTACATGAGGGCAAATAACACACAGATATTGTCAACAAAGCAGTGCTCTCCAATGATATATACAGTATTGATTTTCGAGAAGGTTTGTTCAAACCTCACTTTGTGTTTGCTGTTAAAAACGTAATATTGGAATATAATATTGTGAATGTGCTTAATTGCTGTTGAGATTGTCATGATTGTTTTCTGTTTTTAGTGTCAATAAATTTGTTCAAACCAAAAAATAAAAAAATAAATGTTTGGACGGATCTATTGACACTAACAAAGATGTTATATAATGAAATTGTGAATATGTTTGATTTTCGAGAAGGTTTGTTCAAACCTCACTTTGTGTTTGCTGTTAAAAACGTAATATTGGAATATAATATTGTGAATGTGCTTAATTGCTGTTGAGATTGTCATGATTGTTTTCTGTTTTTAGTGTCAATAAATTTGTTCAAACCAAAAAATAAAAAAATAAATGTTTGGACGGATCTATTGACACTAACAAAGATGTTATATAATGAAATTGTGAATATGTTTGATTTTCGAGAAGGTTTGTTCAAACCTCACTTTGTGTTTGCTGTTAAAAACGTAATATTGGAATATAATATTGTGAATGTGCTTAATTGCTGTTGAGATTGTCATGATTGTTTTCTGTTTTTAGTGTCAATAAATTTGTTCAAACCAAAAAATAAAAAAATAAATGTTTGGACGGATCTATTGACACTAACAAAGATGTTATATAATGAAATTGTGAATATGTTTGATTTTCGAGAAGGTTTGTTCAAACCTCACTTTGTGTTTGCTGTTAAAAACGTAATATTGGAATATAATATTGTGAATGTGCTTAATTTCTGTTGAGATTGTCATGATTGTTTTCTGTTTTTAGTGTCAATAAATTTGTTCAAACCAAAATACAGTATATATATATATATATATATATATATATATATATATATATATATATATATATATATATATATATATATATATATATATATATATATATATATGAATGTGTTTTTGACTCTAGCCCCCTCCCACTAGGATATGGCTTCGGCATATAGGATATGGCTTCGGCATATATATATATATATATATATATATATATATATATATATATATATATATATATATATATATATATATATATATATATATATATATATATATATATATATATATATATATATATATATATATATATATATATATATATATATATATATATACCGAAGCCATATCCTAGTGGGAGGGGGCCAGAGTCAAAAACACATTCAACACTCATTCCACTTCGCTTTTCCCACCCTGACACGAACATTAATGCCAGAAAAGGGGGTGATTTGTTGTGCCATGCTACCCTTCATCAGCAGAAAGGCCTGTCAGCATACTCTGGTTTGCCCCCTCTGCATCAAATGGTTCGTTCCCACTTCGAAACCCCCACGTACCCCAAGGGTAAGTTAAAACTCAAAACGTCAGCATGAAGAAAATGAAGAAACACTGACTATTGTACTATTGGTACTACTGTAATTGCTGTGTTGCTAAGTTACTTTGCTACTTTATATGAGGAGGTCATCAATTACAGCGTCCCCTGATTGTTGAATCCTCTTGCGTCACTTAAATCATCACATACATCCCCTGATCAATGAGAGGCAAGCCCTTAAGGATTTTTTTTATATAGCTACAAAATCCAAGAAATACAGTTATGATAGCGCCATCTCCAACACAAAGTAGGAGAATGCTGAATTTCTCCTCGTGTAGATATTCTTCCTACCGTATATACTCACATCAAAGGCGAATTTAAGACCATAAAATACTGAAATCAATGGGCCAGCTTATATGTGCATATTTGGTTTTGCGTCACCGTTAGCAAATGGTGGGCAGTGTGCTGAATTTTGGTCTTTTTATTTGTAGTATTATTTTTGCAATACACCAAACACACAAAAAAACTCTTGTACAGCATCCAAAAACAGAGATGGAGATCTTTGATTGGTATAACGCCCAGAGACAAATTGGACGTTGAATGTTTTGACTTAGTGTTCGTTTGCAAGCTTGCAAGATTGCACAATCCAATGTGGAAGCATTGGAAGGTGTACACATTTTCTTCTATTTTCTTTTTTTTTATGTGGCTATTTAAAGCAGTTATAGGGCGCGGCTTCTATGTAAGTATAAAAAGAAATTTGTATTGAGATAGTTACTTTCATAGCAATGCGCAATTTTTTGGGTGTCGGTAATCTGGGGGTAACTGAATTACTTTTTAAATGAAGTAACTAGCAAGTGTAACTAATTACTGTATTGCAACAATGGTTATCAATGACGACAAAGACATTTATAATTATAATCCTGAAGCTACATGTCCTTAGTTTGTAAATAAGGTTTTATTGTATAGTTCATGGGCAGCACGGCGGCGCAGTAGTTAGCGCGTGTGCGGCACAGTTCTGAGGTCGTGAGATCAAATCTTCCTGTGTGGAGTTTGCATGTTCTCCCCGTGCTTGCGTGGGTTTCCTTTGGCCACTCCGGTTCCCTCCCACATTCCAAAAACATGCATGTGAGGTTAATGGGCCAGTCTAAATTGTCCCTAGGTGTGAATGAGCGAGTGAGCATAATGGATGGATGGATGTATAGTTTATTGGCGTTGTTGTTTTTTTTTGTATGGTTGTCGATAAAATTGTTTTTTACATTGCAAATATTGTTTTTAATGTGTTGTTTTTTAAATAAAATATTAATTAATGGGGGGGAAAACAACATTAAATCCACCCATCCGTTACACAGGAGCGTGGATGTTCTGCGCATGCGCAATTGAGCCTCGCATCTATGCTGCTGGTCAGCTCGTTGGCTGCCCCGAATGGCGTCTGGGCGAGATGCTCGAGACGCCCCGCTCGGCCGCCTCCTGTAAACTTGACGCGGCTCGGTCCTCAAACTCGGCCGGGCAGGTGCTCTGGGCTTTGCCCAGCTAAAATGCTTGGTGCCCCCGACGGGAAGCTCCCCGCCGAGGCTCTAACGCGCACTCGAAACGTCGGCCTTCGTGCGTAAGTTGTACCGCTGTCGCCATTTTGATAATATCAAGCTACACGCCAGCCGGCTAAACTCGACTTATATAACCGCTGCCAAGTGACTCATTCCATTAAAAGTATATGTGCGAGTGTATTAATTTATTTGTGTTTTTTCTACCGTGTTTCACAATGCGAATATGTTGCGTGTGTTTTAAGTGACGTCACTTTGTTTGACGTCTGCTAGCTTGCGGCTAGCACTTTGCTAGCTCGACTTTTTGGCTCTGTGCCCACTTCCCGACGCTGACACTTATCGTTTAACGCTGGCGAGCAATCGTGATCAAAATTGATTTAAAGCTACCACAAACGTAATGTGATAAAAGTGTGTGATGGAATTCATTTAGTAAAATGAATGTGTGTCGTGTTAGTTCAAAGAATGACGGGAGACAGATGTATAGGCGAGAAAGCAGAGACATGGAACCTAGGCCAAGTAGGCATCGACACCACTACCTTGGCCGAATGTGTACAAGTGCACGGATTAAATCATCCAAGTATAGTGGACGACAGTAATATTATGTAAGCAGCACTGGCATTGACTCTTATGTAACATTTTGTTTTGGAGATGGTTACAGAGCATGCAACCAACGAGATTTTTGTAGCAAAAATGGACATTTGTCATATTTCAAAATCGCCAGAAACAGCTCCGTGACTGTAAAATAAAATACAACTGAGATTTTCATTTGAGAAGAGTGAAATTTCGAGGATATTCCAATTATTATTTTCTTTATTGTCATTTATAACAACCTAGGGAACAATGTTTGCAACGAGATTAAACATGGCACTATAGGATGAACAAGCTATTTAATAAAAATTAAAAAGACAGAAACAAGATTATAAATATTTTTCTGATAGATATTATTTGCAAAATGGTGCCTAAAACTAACTCAAGTTGAAAGTGTCCAAGAGCAATAGTGCAATGAAGATAATGCAATAACATTAGCAGCAATGTTTTTCAATGTTCTCGCGGATCCTTGAAAAGTCTTAAAATGCATTGAATTCATTGTTCTTAAAAGTAAGACCTGAAATGGCATTTATATGTCTTAATCCAAATTTCAAAACTCTTAAAAATCTGAACACAATAAAAAGATTTATATTTGTTTGAACTTAAATGATTTAACATTTATAGACTGTCTCTTAATAATTCACAGATTTACTTTTGTGGCAACATGGGGTGACCACAATAACGGAACTATCAAAACAGTGATGTGGTTTCAGTCGGGCATTTCAGAGCAGATAAATGTCACCCACAATACACTTTGGACAAAGACGTTTACGTCTGACCATGCCCAGAGTGGCTGACCAACAGACGTTTTTCGCTACGGCTAAAAGCCATGCCAGGAATTGTGTATGTGGCACGATGTATTGTATGCTATAAATATTTGTGGGTTTTTTTTTTTGTTGTTTTTTCTTTCATTGTTTTTCTTTGACTTGGTCTTAAATTTGATTTTAAAAGCATTGCCAAAGTCTCTAAAAGTTTTTAATTTAACTTGCTTTAAGCTGTAAGAACCCTGGTAATAGTAACCACTACCAAATATTTAGAATTTTCAATTGTTCATTATTCCAGTTTATAGCAAGATGCTAAGAACCGATTTTCTATTAAAACCACACAAGTTTAAAAAAAAAAAATGGAATCCTAATTTTTGCATTAAAATGTTGATTTTACAATTACGTTGATTGTTAAAAACATTAAACAATTTGGTTTGTACCAAATTTGTAGGATCAAGATTTGAATGATCGTTTGCAATTTTTATCAAAACATGATAACATGGTCTAAGAACTACTATCTAAAAATGACGCTCTGAAATGTTACAATAAAAATATTTTCCAACTCTGAAAATTGTCTTTATCCGTTAATGAATATGATTTTCAATGTTTTGCATCCCCGGAGTAAAGAAATAATTCTAACCCTTTGCATTTGACGTCACGTTGCCTTATTTGGCAAAATGAGAGCCATGACGAACGGCAAGAGGCACATGAGCGTGCTGCAGTTGAGTTGAAACAAAAAACAATCACCAAGACAAAGTAATATAACCACCACTCTTTACCACAGTGATTAATTCCTGCACAGTGGGCAAGCTTCTAAGCCCGACTGAAGACGACAATGTTTATCTGCAGTCAAACCGAGGGACTGGTGTGCTGAATCACAACACAGGCAGCCCTTAAGTACTCCAGGATTTGCAGCAAACATTTTTACAAAATACGTTTAATTTATTTCAGAGCAATTTTATGTTAGATAGGTACAAATCACATTAAAGACACTCGATGTAATATTGCTCACTAGCTTTGTTAGTATGTTACCGTTGCTATTTCTTATTAAATGAGCTGCTTTTATTGTGAATAACCGGGGATTTAAAACAGAAATGTTCAGAATATCACATGTATTGACAACTGTTATGTGCTCTACCATAAACCTTAATACGCCGAAATGAACTACCAGGTCATCAACAGATCAAATAAGAGATGAAGTTCAGAAGAGAAAACATCATTTTTCCCAAATACATTTTTTTCAACATGCTAAAAAGGGATTTCTATACAAGGTGCAAATGCTCCATGCTTTGTTTTTATCACATTCCCCAAAAATATAGATACAAAGTAACTTAAGTCAAGTTTGTGCAAGGGGGAACGTTTTATGCTCGTAGTGGATTTTTCGGTGCAACACAGAAAATAACTGGTAAACATCCAGACTTTTTTAAGGGTTTAGGTCATCAGCTGTGTATGGGGATACTTCATTTACAATATAGTGGTACAGATCCTGTGGACAAAAGTCAGGCCGATTTGGACGATTTGTTTAGATGTGTGAGTATGTCAGGAGGAATACTGTATAGGTTGTCAGTCAGCATTGCTAATGCTATCCTCAGTTTCTCTAAAAAGTGTCCTTTGTGCTTTCCGACCAGGTGAACTACCTCTTCCGACAGCTGCACAATATTCGTTTGACTAGTCATTGCCAATGGTGTTAAATAGTATAGTTGTTTTTGCTGTTGTCTACTGTTTACTACCGTCTGTCATTGTGTCGTCACGTGGTTAGGTCTTGTGTGTGCAAAGGGTCCATATGAATATACTGGTTTTCAATATATAGGGGTTATTTTTTTCCCCATGGACTTGTGTGTTTCATTAGGGTGGTAATGGCCATGGGGAAGTAACTCTCTGAGCCCTTTAGTCCTTGTTTTAGGGGACATTTTTGCATCCTATTGACATGTAGGGATGTAAAAATGTTATTTATTTTTTCCTGTTCTTGTGGGTTCATAGTGCTCCCTGCCATCTAGTCCCATCCTAGTGGTGCTGCGCGCCCTTGAGTGGGTGGGTGGGTTTTGGCGGCCATGGCTGTGAAGGAGCGTGTGGAGGCGGTGCTGAACGTGGGCCTACGTGTGCCCAGCATCATGCTGCTGGATGTATTGTACCGCTGGGATGTGGGCTCCTTTTTCCAGAAGATCCAGCGGTCCAGCCTATCCAACAACCCGCTCTTCCAGTACAAGTACCTGGCGCTTTACTTACACTACGTGGGTCAGTACTCCACACAGTACCACCAATCATGATCTGTATTAAGTCTGAGCGATCATAACACTTTTTCTCTCTGGAAGGTTACATCTTGAGCCTGGTACTGCTTACATTGCCCCGTCAGCACCTGGTCAAGCTTTACCTTTACGTGCTTACCGCCCTGCTGCTCTTTGCAGGCCACCAGGTGTCCAGGTACAGACACACAAACACTGACACATCAGGGGTATGGTTTGAATGCGTGGATTTTGTTCTATTGTCAGGGATTACGTCCGCAGCGAGCTGGAGTCAGGACATGAGGGAGCTGTGTACCTGGAACCGCTCTCTATGAATCGATTCACCACTGCGCTCATAGGTTAGAGGCCAAGTGCTTTCCCTTGCCTCATGCAAGAAGGTCCGGCTCTACTCTGATGTTCTCTTGCCCTCCCGCAGGTCAGCTGGTGGTGTGCACGCTGTGCTCTTGTGTGATGCAGACCAAACGGATCTGGCTATTTTCAGCCCACCTGCTACCCCTGGTGGCACGGCTGTGCCTGGTACCCATGGAGACAATCGTGTTCATCAACAAGTTCTCGATGATCTTTACGGGCCTTGAGGTCATCTATTTCCTGGCGACCAACCTGCTGGTGCCCTACAACCTTGCTAAGACTGCGTACCGCGAGCTGGCTCAGGTGTGTGGCGCGCTCCAGGCAGGCCACCCCAAAAAACACTGGCCGCTTGTTGAGATGTGGTTGGTCGCTTGTGTCTAGGTGGTGGAGGTGTACGGTCTTCTGGCTTTGGGGATGTCCTTGTGGAACCAGCTGGTCCTGCCTGTACTCTTTATGTGCTTTTGGCTGCTCCTCTTTGCGCTGCAGATCTACTCCTACTTCAGTACCCGGGATCAGCCCACCTCAAGGGAGAGGCTCCTGTTCTTATTCCTCACCAGGTGGGTGGCATCACGGGTTTGGTGTGCACCCATGTCAACGGGCTGTTTTTGAAATAAGTGTGATTCTTGCGCAGCGTGGCTGAGTGCTGTAGTACACCTTACTCGCTTTTGGGCTTGGTCTTCACCGTGTCCTTCATCGCCCTGGGTGTCCTCACACTCTGTAAGTTCTACCTGCAGGGCTACCGGGCCTTCATCAACGACAACACCATGCACAGGTGGGGCACACACACAATACATTGTGCAGTTACATCTATGCGGCAAACCCACCAGAACAAGCAGAAAACGCTCCTTTGTGTACGCAGGGGTGTTACTGAAGGCATCACACTCCTGATCCTGGCTGTCCAAACGGGACTGATTGAGCTTCAGGTCATCCACCGAGCCTTCCTCCTGTCTATTATCCTCTTCATCGTGGTGGCATCCATCCTGCAGTCCATGCTTGAGATCGCCGACCCCATCGTGCTCGCGCTGGGGGCCTCCAGAGATAGGTTTGTCTCGCTGCCACGCATTTTTTGCTGGCTAATCAGCTTGGGCCTGATTCTTGTGGCGCTTCCCACCAGGAGCTTGTGGAAACACTTCAGAGCCGTGTCACTGTGCCTCTTCCTGCTGATCTTCCCAGCCTATATGGCCTACATGATTTGTCAGTTCTTCCACATGGACTTCTGGCTCCTCATCATCATCTCGTCCTCCATTCTCACTTCACTGCAGGTCGGCCGGGCGTGAGTCCCAATTTGAATATGAATTTTTATACCAGCTCAATGAATCATTATTATATTTAACTCAGAAAATATTATTTTAACTCTGGAGTCCTTGTAAATATAGGGCATTGTTCAAGTCATTTATCATGGATTTATTTTCCACCACAGTACATTCTAATTTTTTTTTTCAGGTTTAATTTGTCTTCTCTGTGTTTGTTATACATGGGTTATGGTTTATTGAACGTATTGTGAGGTATTCGTGTTTAGTTGATGAGTTTGATTTTTTTTGTGTGATTATGTGCATGCCAGACTGTTAAACAAGTGGGGTTTTGTGTGCAGGTGCTGGGTACTCTGCTCATCTATGTGCTGTTCATGGTGGAGGAGTTCCGCAAGGCTCCCGTGGAGAACATGGATGAGGTCATCTACTGCGTCAACGGGACGTACAGGCTGCTGGAGTTCTTGGTAAGTCCACATCCGCACTCTTGTGTTTGTGCGGTGTGTGACTGCGGCCCTCGTCCACCAGGTGGCGCTGTGCGTGGTGTGCTATGGCGTGTCCGAGACGGTATTCGGCGAATGGAGCGTGATGGGTGGCACCATCATCCTGGTGCACTCCTACTACAACGTGTGGCTGAGGGCGCAGTTGGGCTGGCAGAGCTTCCTGTTGCGCCGAGACGCCGTCAACAAGATCAAAAGTCTCCCTACCGCCAGCCCCGAACAACTTCAGCGATACAACGATATCTGCGCCATCTGCTACCAGGTAACCCCCGTCCGTTGTATAGCATGGCACCATGATACAGTGATAATGAAAACCTGCAAAGTAGATACCTTTATAATTATTTTATTAAATGCTCTTTTACTCTATTATACATTGAAACCAAATAAACATAATTTACAGGCTCAAGTATTTGTTTAACAGAACAAAGTATTGTACTTTATATTTTATTAACAAATAATTTAAGTACTGTCGGCTTATTATTGTTTTAGAAATAATCAAGCCACTTTATTGAGGACTTGATCCACTTTACTTCACATGATATCTTATTGCCATCATGTGGACATTATGGAAAACTGCATTTACATTACCTTCCGGTTGGCAACCCTAAATGTTAAGAGTCATATTGGACCAAAATAAACGAAAAAAATATGTCCGGAGTTGCTAAAAAATTTAAAGTTTCACATGAGTCTTATAAGCTTCCATCATTAAGGACCCCATCATCCCACAAGACTGACTGTTTACACTTCTGCCCTTGGAACGGAGGTAGAGGAGTGTGAAATGCAGGACAACACGTCTAAAGAATTTTATTTACCCCTCTGCCATCAGACTCTTAAACGGCTCCTGATCGAACAATACACTACAGACACTATAAACTGGACCATACTTGGACTATTCTTGCACCACAGTCGATTTCAACTCTGGTTTACCTTATTTCTATCTTATTGCTGTAACTCATCTTGAGTTAATCTTGTATTTTTATCTTATTAATATTCGTAATATTCTTATGTATACATGTATATAGTTTCTTAAATCGATTACTATGTGGACGGCAAAGTAAGATTTTCATTGTGCATGGAATTGTTTCTTTACTGTGCATATGACAATAAACACTTTGAATTAAATTAAATGGAATAAGAAAGGAAACAATAATGTATCTGTATTTATAGGGAAACATTAAGAATGTGTCCTGTTTGTTTTTGTACAGAAACCATATATTTTTCCATTGTCAAACAGTTTTTGAAAAAGCGTCAGGGAGCCACTAGAGAGCGCCAAAGAGCTGCATTCGGCTCCAGAGTAAGTTAAGCAAATCGAGGAGTCCACGTTTGTTGGCGATGGAAAGCATCCTCCTCTGTCTTTTGCAAGTCCAGGGCGTTTTAAACTACAACTCAGACCGCAATGGCATTGATGCCCAGGCAGACTCTGGCGCGGAGCACCTGTTTAACCAATCCGAATGCTGAACACAATGCACAATGAAAATCTGTGAAGTAGGGAGGCTGAGATAAGCAAGGTTACTGTACATGTTCTTGTCTTAACGCAAGGACTTGTTCCCCCAGGACCTGAACAGCGCCGTCATCACGCCGTGCAGCCATTTTTTCCACGCTGGCTGTCTGAAGAAGTGGCTGTACGTGCAGGAGACGTGTCCGCTGTGTCATGCGCAACTCAAAAGTCAACCGGTCCCCGACGGCCCCCCGGCCAATCAGGAGGCTCCCGGACAGGAAGTCGGCGGCGGTGGAAATGCGGCAGACGAAGGAGCGGCTCCAGCTTTGTCCGACGTGGATGACCAATCCTCCGCGTCCTCCTCGTCTCCTGCAGCCAATGAGGCTGCAGGCGTAGTCTCAACCGAACCAGGCATTCTATTGGAGGAAGACGACTCCTCACGTCACATCGTGAAAGTTTCCGAGGCCACCAGCATGTGATGTCCCTAGCTTTTGAATGTGTGTGATTTCCGGCACCAAAATATTGATGGACGCTTTGAAGTAGTGGACCTTTATAGTTCCTGAAAACATCGAATGGAATTCCAGATCACTGCGCTCGTGGCAAGCGATTCCGGGGTCGTTGCTGACCATCGACACCGACACGATGCATGTTCAAAGGTGAACCCCTGCACGTTTCCTCGGTGACCAAAGTATTTCCGGCGTCAGTCTTCCCCTAATGCGCTCCAAGTCAGCTGTTTTTTCTTTTGGCACTGATGTCATTTTTGTTACTAGACCCTTTAGCCCCCCCCCCACTACCGGCACCATATGACGCGTCGTCCCAAGCTGATGTGATCACTCCGCCGTCAGGAGTGGGAGCAGCAAGACGCAGACGGTTCCCGTTACCTACACGCAGTGTTAGCTAGCGCGCTTTAAAATGAATACATGAGCAATGTATGATTGAAAAAGCCGCTTTTTTTTGTAAAGATGATGAAAATGTTGTGTTGCACTTGAGAGTTGGAAGGTTCTAACGCTGACATTTGTTTTCTGATTTCTGTTTAATGATAAGACACACCAGATTGTTATAGGAGATGACAACATTAAACGTCAACTGTTTCAGCAAAAAGTCTGCGTGAAATTCATTGTCATGTCATCTTTCTCCAGATAGTCACTCTACAGCGATCGCTCACTATAACCCGGTTAACTTTTTATGGTTTCGCCACTTCACAGATTTGCACTTTTATAGGTCATGAATAAATGTTTTCAGTATACATTACTTTTATATGTTAAGGTTTTGTTCTTTGATTGAAATGCACTGTGGAGTCTTTAATTGTATTCTGTTTGAAAATAAATTCACGGAATTTGACTCAGGTTCAATTTGGAACCCTCCTGCGAGAAATGAGGGATCACTATTAAATTCACAGTTTATTCCGACGTTTCACTGACGAATGACAGGTTAACGTGAAGTTTGTTTCTCACCACAGGGGGAAGCTCGCGACTGCCAAAATAAAGGAACCAAGATGTTGTAATTTCATGTTACGTGGCGACAGCGTGCTTTCTGCTATGGAGTATTTTCACGACAATACCTGCAATTTTATTGTCGGTCGCATGATGGCGCTGCTGTATCAGCTGCAAGTAACTACAAGCAACCACTGTATCTGGGTCATCCTGATAATCGTTCCATGATTCTTATAATAGCACTTTATTTTGCTCCTTATATTAAAATAACATTTTAGTACATGTTTCTGAATATGGAATTTGTTTAAAAGTTAATTTTTCAACTCATCTCATGTTTTTTAGGGCATCTTCTCGTTGATGGGATTTATTTGCGGTTTAGGTCTACTGAATCTAGTGTGGACTAAGGTGGACAATCAATGTTTTTCTTTTTTGAGGGTTGGGGAGTGTTAATTGAATGATTAGTTGATAAAAAAAATCTCCCTCAACACAGTACAGATCTCCACTGCTTTTGGGGTCACTTGGAAATTGCCACGCCCACTTTCTCATCGACACCCCCGTCTCTAACCCTCTGCTGTGCACCCCTTCTTTCTAGTAACCTCGGGAACTGTTTCTTCCTCGCCTTGTTGATAGGAAGAGGAACTGTTATGAAGAGGATGCGCGGGTCCTAATTCTTCCGGAGGGGTGCTCTGGGATTACACCCCTCCCCTTTTGGGAGCCGGTAGAGAGTAACGGGCTGGTCCGATTCGAAGCCGATAGAGGTGTGCTGATGTTCGGCAGCAGCCTGAAGGAGGAGCCGCCGCTGGGGGGCATGAACGCCGGCCGGGGCTGGATGCTGGGCGGCGTGCTGGATGCCAACACTGCCGCGCAGAGGTCAGGGATGAACTGTTTTATCATATCGGAGCACCAAAAACTCCAAATTAGTTTTTGAGTTTGATGTTTGTATTTTAGCGGGTTGGAGGTTGCCAGGGCTCACTTCGAGAAGCAGCCTCCATCCAACCTTCGCAAGTCCAACTTCTTCCACTTTGTGGTGGCCCTCTACGACCGCCAAGGGCAGCCGGTGGAGGTGGAGAGGACCAACTTTGTGGACTTCATCGAAAAGGACAAGGTAGGACCTCTCTAAAAATTTGAAATTTAAATAAGCCCCCCACCCCCTCTCCTATACAGTAATCCCTCGTTTTTAGCGGGGTTGCGTTTCAAAAAGGCAGCCACAGGCAGAAAAGGGGTGGGGCAACCGTTTAGCCAATCAGAATGGTGAATGCAATGAAAAAAATGAAAATCTGTGAAGTAGTGAAACCCGGTAAAGTAAGGGATTACTGTATTGCAATTGAGTTGAACTGATGAATTTCTTTGTTGCATATATAAAAAAAAAAAAAAAAATCGGACTCTGCAGGAGAGTGCAGGTGAGAAGACAAACAACGGCATCCATTACAGGCTCCAGCTGCTATACACCAGTGGTCAGTCCCTCTCACACATAGTCTCTCGTTATGTGAGATCAAACTTGCATCCACTCTCTCTTGTGTCGAGTCACTCTTATTCATTTAGGCCATCATTTTCCAGTGCTCTTTTATTCCATATTTCTCACAGTTACACTAGTCCATCATGCTCTCATTTCAAGTCCCTCTCATATACAGTAACTCTCTCATAGAGTCACTTTTATGACTATTAATTCAAGTAGAATCATTCTCTTGTCTTGTCACTTTCGTTCAAATTCATTGTCACTCACTAACCTCTCATTTACAGTCACTCTTGTAAATTCTCTCACTTGCTGTCTCTCATGCAAATTACTCTCATTGACATTTAGTCGTACTGTTGCACATGTGTCATTAGTTCTCTTGTGAAAAGTCAATTAGTGGTCAACTCAACTTCTCAAATGCAAAATGATTCTCATTTATTTGTAATTGTATATGTATTCGCGTAGTAACTCTCTCGCATGTGGTCACTCGATAATCAAATTATTACTTTTTTTTTAATTAATACGAGAGCAAATTTGTATTCAGTCTCCCTCATGTTGAGTCAGTTTCTTTTTCATACAGGCTGACATTTACCATTGTTCTCTTAAATTTGGCATTTCTTACAGTCACAGTATATGAAGTCTATCACTCTCTCATTCCCAGGTCCCTCTCGCATGTAATCACTCTCATGTTATATGTATTCTTATTTCGGTAACTCAAGTAGAATCATTCTCATGGCCTGTCACTCTTGTGTGGAATCACTCATTCAAATTCACTGTCACTCGTTAACCTTTCATTTACAATCACACTGTGACTCGTGTAAATTATCTCATGCAAAAATTATTCTCATGTATATCCGCTTATACTGTTGCCTATGAATAATAAATTCCCTTACTTAAAGTCACTCGATGGTCAAGTGAAATTTCACAAAAAGACAACCTCTTATTGAGTCATGTATGTGAGATCAGACTTACATTCAGTCACTCTCATGTTGAGTCATTTTCTAATTTTTTCAGGCTTACGTTTAAAGTTGCTCTCTTGTATTTAGTGTATCTCACAGTCATTCTTACAGTATATTGAGTCCATCATGCTCTCACTTTCACAACTTTCTCATTTCAAGTTGTTCTTTTGGTGCCAGCTCCTCTCACAGGAGTCAATCTCTCATTTTTGTCACTCCAGTAGAATCGTTCTAATGTCCTGTCACTCATTCATATTCACTGTCATGTACACTCAGCCACTCATCTCAATCAGTAGTCACACTGTCACTCATGTAAATTCTCTCACTTGCAGTTGCCAAATAACTCTTTGTATTGATCTAATTATGAAGGCATTTTGTCATTTATGTGAGATTAAACTTGCATTCAGTCATTCTCACGATGAGTCATATTCTTTTCAGTCAAAACTACATTTACCGTCACTCCTTTGGATTAGCTTTCTCTCACTCACTGTCTTACATTATATTAAGTCCATCATGCTCTCGCTTTCACAACTCTCTCATTTCCAGCCCTTCGTTCTTGATCTTTCACTCTCTCATCCATTCTCTCGTTTACACTTATGTGTTTGGTCTCATGTAAAGTCACTCTCACGTATCCTTTCGCACAAGATCACGTACTGTATGTAAGGCCTTTCAGTCGCTCTCACATTTAATTAGAAGTCTTTTATGGAATGTTTACACAGGTATTAGAACAGAACAAGACTTCTACGTCCGACTCATCGATTCCGCCAGTAAACAGGTTAGTGTGCGCACAAGCGTATGTGTGAGATCATACATGTTCAGTGTTGTCATCTTTTGCAGCCCATCGTGTACGAGGGGCAGGACAAGAACCCCGAAATGCGACGCGTACTGCTCACGCATGAGATCATGTGCAGGTCAGAAATCGATACATACATACACGCACGCACACACATAATACAGTCATTTATCTTCTGATGAGTTGTTTACTGCAGTATTTGTATTATTATAGTATTTCATATACATATTTTTAACATTTTCCTCAACCATGAGAAAAAAAATTACTTGATGCTGACACATTTTGTATACGTTTGCGACCAAATGTTTGGAACCTTCACTTAAGTGCTTGTCCCACTAATCTATTCATCCATCTGTCACATCCATCCAACTCACTTCTTCATCATTTCATCCATCTGCCAATTCATACATCCACCCATGAATCCCTCCATCCATCTACCCAATCGTGTATCGGTCCATCCAACTCATCGGTTTCATTATTTCATTGCTCCATCGATCGATTAATCTGTTTTTCTATTTGTTCGTCCCTTCAACTCATTTATTCATCCATCCATGTGTTCTTTAATCTAACTCACTCATCCGACCATCCATCCATCCATCTTTCTGTTTGTCCAACTAATTCATCATTCATCTGTATTTCCGTCACACTAATCTACCTCCCTCCTCCTATCCATCTGTCCATCCATCATACTAATCCATCCAACTTATATATTCATTCATCCATCCATTATTTCCCTGTCCATCCATCCATCTGTCTGTCCAACTAATCCATCTATCTATCCGGCCGCCCAATCAATCCATTCATGCCTCCATCCATTCGACATCCATCCATCTAACTTAACTATCTATTCATCCATCCATCACTTCTCTGTCCATCCCCCCATCCATCCATCTTTCTGTTTGTCCAACAAATACATCATTCATCTGTACATCTGCCACACTAATCTATGTCCATCCATCTGTCCATCGATCCATTTATCCATCACTTTTCTGTCCATCTATCTATCCATCTGTGCATCCAGTCAATCTATTCAGCATCCATCCATCCATCAATCCATCCAACTTATCTGTACCTCCAGTCAATCTTTCCATCCATTCAGCATCCATCCATCCATCTGCCCAACTATTCCATCCATATATATGTGCGTCAAATCAATCTATCACGCATGCATCCATCCATCTTTCTGTTTGTCCAACTAATACATCATTAATTTGTACGTCCGTCACACTAATCTATGTCCATCCATCCATTCAGTATCCATCATCCATCAATCCATCCAATTTATCTATCCGTCCATCAATCACCTCTGTGTCCATCCATCTATCTGTCCAACTATTCCATCCATCTATCTATCTGTGCATCCAATCAATCTTTCCATCATCCATCCATCCATCCATCCATCTTTCTGTTTGTCTAACTAATACATCATTCATCTGTACGTCCGTCACACTAATCTATGTCCATCCATCCATCCATCGATTCATCCATCCATCCATTTATCACTTTTCTGTCCATTCATCCATCTATCCATCACTTTTCTGTCCATCATCTATCCATCTGTGCCTCCAGTCAATCCCTCCCTCCATCCATTCAGCATCCATCCATCAATCAATCACTTCTTTATCCATCCATCTGTCCAACTTTTTCATCCATATATCTGTGCGTCCAATCAATCTATCACACATGCATCCATCCATCCATCTTTCTGTTTGTCCAACTTATACATCATTCATTTGTACGTCCGTCACACTAATCTATGTCCATCCATCCATCGATTCATCCATCCATCCATTCATCACTTTTCTGTCCATTCATCTATCTATGTGTGCGTCCAGTCAATCTATTCAACCATTAAGCATCCATCAATCCATCCAACTTATCTATCCATCCATCAATCACCTCTGTGTCCATCCATCCATCTGTCCAACTATTCCATCCATCTACCTATCTGTGCATCCAATCAATCTTTCCATGCATCCATCTATCCATCTTTCTATTTGTCCAACTAATACATCATTCATCTGTATGTCCGTCACACTAATCTTATCTCCATCCGTCTATCTGACTAATCCATCCTATCCTATGTCCAACTATTCCATCCATCCATCCGGCGCCTGTGTGCGTCAGGAAAAGCGCATAGACATTCGGATGTGCCTCCGACAAGACATCTATTTCTGTCTGCCGGCGCTCGCTCCGGTGCGCACCTTTCATGTCCACGCCCGCGCTAACACACCCAAACGCAAAGACGCGCACTAACAAAGTGTTTGGTGTCGTTGCAGTCGCTGCTGCGACAAGAAGAGCTGCGGAAATCGCAATGAGACGCCGTCAGACCCTGTCATCATCGACAGGTATGCTCACAACTTGGTGCGCGTGCCATCGCGATTGCACAAACGTCTCACACCTGTCATGCAGATACACACTTACAATCGTGCATTTTTACATTCTGAATTGTTGTCACAATCTCCCATCAGCGCTTTAAAATCGGTCAGCGGGTGGAAGAAAAAAAGGGTTAGCCAGTGAAACTAGATCTAGTACACGTTTTAACCTCTTTTAAACGGGTGTGTGTCGTGTGAATACGTGTGTTTTGTGCACGCTTTCCCTCCCTTTCTTTTATTCAATACTCTCTTCCTCACCCTTTCCATGAGAGAAAAAAATGATATGCTTTGTTTCTGTTTTTTTTTTGTTTTTCCAAGCGCGTGCGTAATGGCGTGCGTGCCGTAGAGAGCACGATGGGAGATGTCAGGGAAGGTGGCGGGCCTGGAATGCGAAGGTTAGCGTGGATACCGTGGGAGACTTCCTGTTCACACACCCGCGCCGCAACATCTGCAACATGTGGCCGTGCACGCGCACGCACACGTCACAAAACCCACGTGCGCGCGCGCACAGTGCGTGCAACTTTTTGGCGAGCGTGTGATAGGATATCATTGCATCTAGTTAACCTTTTAGTAACCCGCAGTGAGACGGATTAACTAGGCCACGCACGCACATTTAAAAAAAAAAAACGTGATTTGGTGCAAGGAGCTGTCAGTCAAACGTTCGCGAGTTCAATACGTGAGAAGTCGTTAGAGGTGCACAAGCAGGAAGTCACGCGAGAACGTGTTGATTGGAAGTTCCTTAACACGCTGCCAAGCTCATTATTGATACACACGTCATTCGATTGCGCGTAACCACTGGCACCAGTAATGTGTCGTTAGCGAACGTAACGGCTCTATGTGGCGGCTCTTTCAATGGGAGCCGTCTCCCCACCAATACAGAGCCGGCTCCTATCGAGACGCCTTTTCTTTCTTGAAAGGCGCACGTGATTGGACATTTTTTTCTGTGATTCTGTGTTGTTGACTTTAAATCCGTTGTTTTTGTAAAAAGTTAAATGGACCGTGTATAATTTGACCACTAAATGTCACTGTACGGTGTCTTTCATTCAAAAATGAGTGCTATAAAGCACAAGGAAACTACGAACACTAAGTGACGAAACAAATACATTTTCTTTTCATTTTTCGGTGCCTTTTGGGATGCTTTTCTTTTTTTTGAGTCCCTGTAGGAGAAAAATGTCGGACAACCATGCCAGCTCGTTCTGGGCAAGGCTCATGTTATGAAAAATAAATGGGAATTTGTCGACCTACGCATATTTAACATAATGGACGTTTATAACATTCATGTATTTTTGCCTGGTCATCCAGGAAGGGGGATTACCTCATGGTGTGGTTTCTTCTTTCAAGGTTTCTTCATTTTCCTCATGTCGAGGTTTCCTTGCCCTCATGTAGGTTTTAGATCAGGGGATGGTGTCATAATAGTCTGCGGTTTGCAATAATCTCTGGTCTGTGCAGCCCTTTGAGACTCCTTTTGATTAAGATTTATACAAATAAATGTGACTTGACTATCGTTTTTGTTTTAAATAATTACGATTTCTTTTACCACTAGGAGGTGCTAAATAATACACACTGTCCCTTCAAAATGATTTTGTAATTTGTTTCTGAATATTTAAATTTATATTCCTGTGTTTATACAATGAGCTTTTTTTACATACCTAATTTATAATATACTCTTGTATTTCATAGGTTTTTATATTGTTGCTCTGAAACTTAAAGGTTCTTAATTTTGTGTTGCTTTATTTTAAAGTTGCTTAATAGATAGATAGATAGATAGATAGATACTTTATTCATCCCCGAAGGGAAATTCACTTTTCCAGCAGCATCCCTAAGCTGAGAACAATCGAAAATAACTGAGAACAATCGAAAATAATCATGTACAAACAAACAAACAATTGAATCATGTACAAGAAACGATTCAATCTGAATCATGTACAAACAAACAAACAATTGAATCATGTACAACAAACAAACAAAATATTTATGTTTCAATAAGTGGAGTGTTAATAAAATGGGGGGAAAATAATTTCTGATACTGATATAACCAAGTAAAACTAATTTTAAGTTACCTGTCCAAATGAATGTTGTGCCATCTCACCTTTCCCACTCTCTCTGCTCGCTCCTGAAACTTTATCAAATAGTCCAAAATTTTACCTCATCTTCTCCGCTCACCTCGTCGTCCTCTTCTCCTTCCACTTCGCACTACAGAGACTTTTTAGCTGAGCCGTCTCTTATGACACCATCCCCTGATCTAGACCAAACTAATGCAAGCAAAAATGCAATGGCAAAGCAAAGCCACTGAGGAGCTAAACGATAAAATTGGGGAAAGCCAGAAAGCACCCACACGTCTGTAAACGCAACATTTTGATTAATATTGCCTTGTGGTAATGTAACAAATTCATATTTTAACATTGTATTACTGGTTTTGTTTCAATTGTATTATCTGCAGAGACCCATTTTAATAATTGGTTGCTCATTGGTTTTACTGCTCACTAGTCTACGTCATTCTGTAGTTTATTCATAATAGAAGATTCATTCCTCCCAGATGAGCACCCTCTTTAATATGAAAACGTTACCTTCCAAAGTTACATAAAAAAATGAAATTTGACTGTAGTGTCACAAAAATAAATCTAATCTAAATATCTCATGTAAATGGAATCTAAATCTAATCAAAATCTTCACTACTTATATCTAACTTCTTTGATCCGTCCAAACCTATCCATCTGGATCTATCGAAATCCAAATAGGATTTAATTAAAATGGAATCCAAACTACGGTACTTAATAAATCCTGAAGTGTGAGTGAGAGAGTGAGAGACTTACAGGCTACGGAATGGCTAAACCGATTTTCGTGAAAATTTAGTTGTACTTTAGGCCTCTGCAATTGTCTTTAGCTAAGTTTTGTGTCAGTGCACCCTCAATAAATACAAAATCGACAAACATCTGCTTTAATGTGGTCTGCTTTAGTGGGGTGTCTAACGCCCTCTGGCACCCCAATTGAGTACTGGACCTCCTGACCACCGACCACTCCAAGCAGCCCAGTTTAATCTTCTATGCAGCCGGATCCAAATAACTACCAGAACGAACACCTTGATTGATCAAATTCTTTTATGCACATGTTTCAACAAACCACCTCACACAAATTATAACAGCACAAGAAGGAGATATTTTCAGTTATTTTGTGCATTATGTTACACGAATAAATAAATAACATACCAACCAATATTATCACCCACAACCTTGCCCCCTCTCTACTTCTAAGACCTCCTTCACATTGCCGCACCATCCTGCACCTTCCTCCCTCAATCTCTCTATACCTGCTGCCCGCTCCATAGGGAGCAGAGCTTTCAGCCGCTCTGCCCCACAGCTCTGGAACTCATTGCTGTCTGACCTCCGGTATTCTGCCACTCTGTCCACCTTCAAATCCGGACAAAAAAACTTGCCTTTTCATGATCATCTGCTGCATATAATGCCCCCTTTTAACTTTACTGTGTTTTTATACGCTATGTATTACTTGCTTGTTTTATTCTTGCTTTATTGTTGTTTTGTACTCTATGTACAGCGACATTGGGTTTCCTAAAAGGCGATTTGAAGAAGAGTGTATTGTTATTACCAGTGTTCCCTCTAAGCTGCGAACGTGCACATTTTCAGCGCACAAGAAAATCTATCCAGCGCAATGTTCTCTACGGCACGCACGCCATTACGCAGCTTAGAGTCTAAGCTGTGTGTGTGTGAGTTTTTAGAGTTTTTCGAGAACCGGCTTCTTCGGCTCGGCTCACTAAACGGAACCGGCTCTTTCGGGTCCCAAACGTCTCTTTAGGTTGTTTTTGCTTCTTTTGTCCTTATATGACCAAATATTATGTAAAATTATGCACAAAATGACTTAAAGGAAGGGGGAATACTACAAAAAAGAAAAAATATACCAAAATGAAAAAGTAGTGAAAAGCTGAGAAAAAAAAGAAACAAAAGAAAGAAAAAAGGAAAAAATCAGAAAAAAAGCCAGAAAGAAAGAAAGGAAAAAAGTAAATTGAGAACAGAAAGAACAAAAGTAACAGCTAGGAAAAAATAAACACAATGAGATATTTTTAAAAGGGATTAAAAAAATGAAAAAAAAAAACAGGGTAAAAGAAAAAAGGTTTGCGTTGCATTCAAATAATTTCCAATTATACCAAGTTAATCTTGTTGCCAACATTGTACTTCCACTAAAGAAATGTGAATACAGTTGTGTATCGTGCAACCGACTCAATAAGCCCCCAAAAATGTTAGTAGTATGCGACAAAAGATACCAGGAAAAAAAATAAATGGAAATCTTGAGAAAGAATTGTTGTAAAAACAAATGACGTTTGTAGGCCGGACAACCTTTGCAATAATACATACATTAGTCAATTCATTCAAAAGTGAAATTTTTTTTTGCATTGCCGGAAACTCAGCAAACTGTAACTTGATGTCAAGTTTTGGACATGTTTGATAATGACTTCGTTGCCACACTCTGGATTGCCGTTGCTCACTGTTGTTTCAAGCGTTGCTCACCAACTTTGTGTGAACGCTCAGACCCGTGGAAAATTACAGGGAACATTGGTGATTACAATTATTATATTTGGTATTATATTTATAAAAGCATCAACAAAAAATCTGATGAGCCGTTCGAGAGCCCAAAGAACTGGCACTTTTAAGTTAGCCGAACCCAAAGCGCAGATTCACTGAAAAGATCCAGAATTCCCATCACTGTCCCTTATTGGACCGCAATTCGGGGGGTTAAGATGGGTTAAAAGATGACAGGAAACCAGGCGGAAATGACGACATGTGCGCTCTCGTTCTCACGCGCTTAACAAAAAAGAAGGTGACTGTGAAGATGAGTTATTGCAAGCAGGCGTGTGCGAAGGTGTGCACGGATGGAGGACTGGGAACTCGGCTTTGTTTCCCAGGATAAACCCTTAGTGTGGTGTCAATCAAAGGGTGCAGGGGAGGGGGTGCGTGGGGTGGCTGTCAATCATCTGGAGGAGGAAAAGGAGGAGGGAGACTATCTTCTTCTAAACGATCTCTTTATCTTTGCTGCCTTTTTTTCCCCGCAACGCACGCACGCGCACATCTTTCTGTCATCCTACTTACCCAAAATATCTCTGGCGACCTCACACTCGCGTACGCAGGAATTATTCCTAGCATGGAAATAATGTCACTACTACACTGTTGTCTTCTCCTGCAGTGTTTTTAGCCAAAACACTTTCTTCACAAAAAAATCTTGAAGCACAACGTCCTTGGAAAATGTTGAAACATGAATTCCAAACCCCAGTTTCATGTTAAGTTGTCAAGTTGTTTTCTTATTTGCGTATTTGTTTTATTCTGGGCTTATTTATCAAAACAAATGATGATTATTTCTTATTTATATGATATTCTGGCAGGCAGCACGGCGGAGCAGTGGTTAGCGCGTGTCCGGCACAGTTCTGAGGTCATGAGATCGAACCTCCTGTGTGGAGTTTGCATGTTCTCCCCGTGCTTGTGTGGGTTTCCTCCCGGCACTCCGGTTTCCTTCCGCATTCCGAAAACATGCGTGTCGGGTTAATTGGACGATCTGAATTGGTAAGAATGAGCGAGTGAGTTGTCTGTCCCTGTGTGCCCTGCAACTGTCTGGCAACCAGTTCAGGTTGTCTCCTACCCACTGCCTGACGATAGCTGGGATGGGCTCCAGCACCCCCGTGACCCTACTGAGGATAAGGGGTGCAGATAATGGATGGATGGATGGATGCATGGATAATATTCTGGCAATAAATGAGTTACAGACAATTGCTGTTGGAATTCACCAATGCAAAAACTGAGGTGCTTACCATTATTCTTATACAAAAAAGGCATCCATAACCTGATTGTAAATTAATTAGAAAGTTAAACTCGAGCACTGTCCTACTGACAATGACCTGGTCTCCCTTGGGAAAATCCTGCCCAAGCTGCTCAACCTTTGCCTGAGGAAATCAGTTGTATTTTGTTCACAGGGAGTAGAGCTATACTTTGCTTGATTTATCTCGACGTTGAAACCCAGGAGAGGTTGTTTACACACCTCGTTTACAATTGTGTCCCCTTAAAGTGTTAGAGACCCCTCCCCTGATTGTTTATAAATGACTGAAATAATGTTATAAATGAAATCATGACTTAAAGTAGATTTCACCCTGGTCACCCTGGAAGGGGGATTACCACTTGTGAGGCCCCTTCTCAAGGTTTCTTTTTTCCTCACGCTGAAGTTTTGAGTTTTTCCTTGCCCACATGTTGGTTTAAGATCAGGTGATGGTGTCATTGTAATCCTGTGCAGCCCTTTGACACATTTTTGTAATTAAGGGCTATATAAATAAATGTGACTTGAATTGACATGACATGTTTCAATACTACAAAAATCTTAAATCAGTGTTGTCAAAGTCAAACGGATAAGGGGCCAAATAAAAAATATGGCTACAACCCGAGGACCGGACGGATCGGATGTTGAAATTTTTAAAAATGACACCTGGAGTCAAGTAAAAATAGGTGATGGTACTGAAAAGCTAATAAATATACTGTATTCCAATATGATCAGATCATAAAGCCTCCCTGGTAAGTTGTATTCTGGGGTACTAGAGAGGAGGGTAATCAGATCTCACGTTCAACAGGAGCAGTTTGGTTTTCGTTCAGGCGTTTGAACAGTGGACCAACTCTTCAGGATCCTCAGGCGTGCATATGGGTGTTCCCATCTGGTCTACAAGTGTTTTGTGGACTTTGAGAAGTCATTCGATCATGTTCCTTGGCCTGCCCTTTGGGGGTAGCTCGGGAGTATCCGGTACCTGAAAATCATATCCAAGCTGTGGGGTCCCTGTATGACTGATGCCAAAGTTTTGTCAGCATTGCAGTAAGTCGGATTCATTTCCAGTGGGAGTTGGACTCCGCTAAGGCTGCCTTTTGTCAAAATTCTGTTCATTACTTTTTTGGACAGAATGTCTATGCGCAGCCTTAGTGGGGAAGGGATCCTGTTTGGGAGTCCTGCCTCAAGTGGAGGAGTTCAAGTATCTTGGGGTTCTGTTCACAAGTGAGGGTAGGATAGAACAGGAGATCTACAGACAGATCAGCGTCTGCCGTCATACAGACCCTGTACCAGTTCCTCGAGGCGAAGAAGCAGCTGAATACGTTCCTACCCTAACCTATAGTCATGAACTGTGAATCATGACTGAAAGAGCAAGATTTTGAATGCAAGCAGCTGAAATGAGTTTCCTCCGCAGTGTGCCTGGGATCTCCTTTAAAGATAGGGTGAGAAGCTCGGTCTTCCAGTAGGGACTCTGTGTACAGCCTTTGCTCCTTTCTATTGAAAGGAGCCAGCTGGATGCCTCCCTTGGGAGGTGTTCCAAGCATGTCTGACCTGCAGGAGGCTCCAGAGACTCCCTGGGGCACACTGGAGAGACTAAGTACCTGGGCCTGCCTGGGAACGCCTCTGGATCCCATTGGATGAGCTTGACGAAGTGGCTGGGGATACGGAGGTCTGGGCTTCTCTGCTGAGGCTACTGCCCCTGCAACCTGACCTCGGATTAGCGGAAAATGATGGATGGAATATTTTCTTACAGCCCTGTTGGTAATTTTTCATTTTCAACAGGCACAAAAGATACATTTCTTTTATTTAAAAATCCCTAAAACATGTACATTAAATGAAAGAGGATGGTATTATTTAGGCCTGTAGTTTCTATCCATCCATCCATTATCTGCACTGCCTATCCTCAGTAGGGTCGCGGGGGCGCTGGGGCCTATCCCAGGCATCCTCGGGCAGTAGGCACGGGACACCTTGAACTGGTTGCCAGCCAGTCGCAGGGCACACAGGGACAGACAATTCGCTCACTCATTCACACCTAGGGACAATTTGGAGCGGCCAATTAACCTAACATGCATGTTTTTGGAATGTGGTAGAAAAACCCACGCAAGCATGGGGAGAACATGCAAACTCCACACAGGTGGTTCAATCTCATGACCTCAGAACTGTGCTGCACACGCGCTAACCACCACGAAATGAAATGAAACGATCTGCATTTATATAGCGCTTTTCAAGTCAATGACTTCCCAAAGCACTTTACAGTGTGCTTCACATTTCCCAATAGCGGCCGTGCAGCCATGTAAGGCGCTAACCTGCTTATTGGGGATATTAGGGGTTCAGTGTCTTACCCAAGGACACTTCGACATGTAACACGGACAAGCCGGGATTCGAACTGGAATCCCTTGATCCCAAGACGAGCACTCTACCCCCTGAGCTACTACCACTAAATAGAAACTACAGGGGCAGCAAATACTACTGCATTGTGCTGCCCCTGTAGTTTCTATTTTAGCAATATCAGGGTACATTTCTTAGAATTAAAACGAGAAACGTCTTCATTGTCATTGATAGCAACATATCGAACAAGGCTAGTTCTGCAACGTCACAGAGCCGAAATTGGTGACATTTTTAGTAGAACGTCCAAACCAGGATAGAAAAACAAAAGTCAGTCACTTGACAATCATCCCAAAAACAAAGAACATGTATCCCAGTCATCATGATACAACACCTTGACACAAGACAAGCATCCCATTTGTGCGCACACACTCGCCCATTTTATGGCGTCGTCTCCATGATGGACGCGATGGAGGTTGTGAAGCTGCATTTTAATGGACGATTACGTGTTATCGCGGATTCGCCGCCACTCGCCCGGCGCTTTTACGAGAGGCGAGAACGTTGGCCCGACATGTGCTCTCATTTAGCGGCCGTGCAAAGGTCAAGTCGCCTCAATAGAAAGCGCTTTCTCAGCATACTTTAATCCCAGCGCACACGCTTTGAGAGGAGGCGTGTGTGTCCAGCTTGCACACCAAGACGAATGTGTCGGGTTCAGGTGTGAAAGGAGAAGCAGATCACATTAACGTAGACTCGTATTTGAAGAAAGGATTTATTTACGGAAAAGGAATCAGTATCTGATAGTCTAGAGCAGGGGTCAGCAACCTTTCGGTGTGGAGTGCCACTTCCAAATTTCCTTGTGAATCAGTGTGACACACCAAGATCAATGACTCGCACATCATTTTTTTAAATATCCAACAACATGGATATACATTGAAATCGTATAACTGACCAATCTTCCACTATTCTTGTTCATCAATCAATTAAAAAATGGATGCGAGCAACATGTGGAAAGGCCTGTAGACATCCATGACTTTTACCACAAGAATTAACCAGAATCGACCATTCTTCATCAACAACGAACTACAATTAAAAACAAGTGATGTGGACAGCTACCATACCATTCATCAATGAGATCTTGTTGCAGAAAATATCAAAATTTGAAATAACAGCAGCAGGGCAAGAGGCTACTTGAAAATAAGTGCAACAGAAATGACAGCTGATTTGGTCACAGAGATAAATGGTTTTCCGTGCTTTCCTATGCAGTGAGCAATGTGATAACTTGCTTCAGTGGTGGTGTTTTTAGCAGTGACAAAGGTTTTCAGTGTTTGTGTTTGTTGGCCGTACCTGGACACAGCGTGTTTTAATGCATCCGCCTACTTATCCTTGAATTCATGTTCATGTTTCGTCTCGTAATGACGTTTAACACTTGCTGTTTGAGGTACAATGCTCTTGAGGCATAATGCACAAACAGCACGGTCATTTTTTTTGCACAAAGCCCCATTCGTCTGTCCATGCTGGCTGGAAAGAACGAGACTTTTTCGCTGGAGGAGCTTTTGTAATTCATTCATTTATCGCGCACCTGTGTTTTGTTGGCGGATCTCTCGGATCTCTCCTCAGCGCCGCGGAGACACGCGCTCACACACAGAGCAGAGGAGGAGGGGCGCTACCGCAAAGCCTCTAAACAACACGGTGCGCGACTAAAATGTCTAAATTTCAGGTAAAAATGAGCATTTAAAAAAAAATATATATATATTATTATTTTGCCGTGCACTCGCGTGCCACTTGTTAACCCCTCGCGTGCCACTGCTGGCACGCGTGTCATAGGTTGCAGACCCCTGGTCTAGAGAAAGAGAACAACAAAGTTTACTAGTATCTCCGGAATTCAGGGACATCGAGGTACGCTCACGCAGGCTCAACTATTTGATTCTGCTACATAAGGTTGAAAAGGAATTTGATTCAAACAAAAACAAAACATGAAAGAAATAAAATGAAGGATATGTTTAAACACAAGGATATTATAAAATAACCACTAGTTTTTATTTACCTAAACACAAAAGAAAGGAACAAACTCCTGTGTGGACGGAATAACTACATAAAGTTCCGTCACCAAACAGTTCTAACAGAACAAAACATCAAAGACTACACAAGAAACAACAAGAGGACCATGACGACGAAACTATAAAATATTAAGCAGGAACACTTAACTGAATCCAACTGAACAGAAATGAAAGGTTATGTTCGAAAGCAAACTAAATAACTGAACAAAAACATAAAGGAAGACAATGCAGAATATGTTGGAGCACAAACTGTAACTGTACAAAACATAGAAGACACCTAACTAGCTCCAACTGAACAAAAAATGGAAGAAGATAATGTGGCATATGTTGGAATACTAACTAGATGTAACTGAACGAAACACTAAATCAAGGGAACCCAGGAAACATGCTCACGCCTAGATACTACATAATGTTCCAACACCAACCAGCTCTAAAAGAACAAAATATAAAGGTAAGACAGCACAAGAAACATTCCCACAAAAGGATAGAACAACAACCAAAGTTCCATGATGACAGGACTACGAAATATACTGCAGGCACACTCACTAGATCTAAAGAGAACAAAACATGAAAGAGAGATAATACATAATATGTTGGATTACAAAATAACTAACTGAACAAAACATACAACAAACACAATGCAGGATATGTTGGAACACTAACTAGCTCTTCCGGAAGTAAACTTTAAAGACGAGAAAGAAAATATACTCCTGCGTGGCTAGAAAAACAATATCATGTTCCAACACCAGCCAGTTCTAACGGAACAAAACATTAAAGTAAGACCACGCAGAAAATATTCCCACACTTGAATAGAACAACAAGTGTGCCATGAAATATGATGCAGGAACACTAACTTGCTGCAACTGGACTAGAACATGAAGGATATGTTGCGACACTAACGTATGCTTTTTTTATGAATTTTCCCATGATAAAGTGCAATTGCACCTCCACGACACTAGTGGGCAGCGGTGTTCTTAGCGACTGAGTGTTTTGTTTACATTTAGCATAAAGCACGGAGTACAATCATTGAGTATGAAGTGTAGATGCAAAGTGTAGCAGTTCTTTAAGTGACCTCATGAAAACAATATTTTACACATAGGCAAGAGAGGGGTAAAGAGACAAACAAAATACTTACTGGAGACCAGCAAAGACCAGTGTGCTTGCTTTGTTAAAAATGTTGGCAGCGCCAGCACCAAGCCAAATAAATGATGCTGTCACCAGTCTTCCCTCTAAGCTGCGCGCGTGCGCAATAGTGCACTGCTTGCACATTCTCTGCGCACAAGAAAATCTAGCCAGCGCACAAAAACGAGGGCTCAAAATGACTAATTAAGAAGCGACTTAAGTCAAAGTTACAGTGCATGAAGGTAAAAATACACGGGTTCCCCGACGTTGTGTCCTAAATGCGGTATTTTGAAGTCGAGTCGAAGTAGAACGAAGTTGAGGAAAGTTGGTAGAGTTTGACGAGAACCTTCTTCTTTAATCCCAACATGACCAAATATTATGTAAAATATTGCACAAAATGACTTAAAGGAAGGGGGGAATAGAACAAAAAAATACCAAAATGAAGAAGTCGTGAAAAGCTAAGAAAAAAAAGAAACAAAAGGAAGAGAAAAAAGAAGGAAAAATTAAGAAAAAAAGCCAGAAAAAAAGAAAAGAAAGAAATGTAGGACAAAAGTAAATAGAGAACAAAAAGAAAAAAGTAACAGCTCGGAAAAAATAAACACAATGAGATTTTTTTAAAGGAATTTTTTAAAAAGTAGAAAAAAAAACACGGAAAAAAAGAAGAAAAACTTTGTGTTGCATTCAAAAAATTTCCAATTATATCAAGTGAATTTTGTTGCCAACATTGTATTTCTACTAAAAATTTGATTACAGTTCTGTATCTTGCAACCGACTATTTAAGCCCCCAAAAATGTTAATATTATGCGACGAAATATATCAGGAAATAAAAAGAAATGGATATCTTGTGAAAGAATTGTAAGAACAAACGACGTTTGCAATAGTACATGAGTCAATTCATTCAAAAGAGAAAAATCATTTTGCATTGCCGGAAACTCAGCAAAATGTCAAGTTTTGGACATGTTTGATAATGACTTAGTTGCCACACTTGGGATTGCTGTTGCTCACTGTTGTTTCAAGCGCTGCTCAGACCCGTGGAAAAAACGGGGAACATTAGCTGTCACTGAGCCCCTCCCAAAAACGGGTTGGTTACGCCCACGGTTGATATTAACCACAGTCAATAACGCGTGTATTTGTGCTTGCTGTGACATGACAACTGTCAGTCATAATTTTAGTAAACGCTCCGCCATGTCAGTTGTCACAATCTCACACTTTCATTTACGTCCCCGTCTTGTACCGTTCTTTGTTCGGTCTTTTCAAAGTTTTGACTTGTTTTGTGTCTAAGGCTGTTTTTGTGTGCCCGTTTATTTACTGGGACCTGTCAGTTAACGCTGAGATCTCAACATGATTAGCATTTCGCTTAATGTGGCCTCGACACACACAACACACATGCTCCTGTCTAGTCTTCATTTGCAGCATGATTGAAAATGCCAATCATCGTTTCCATCAATCATCGATAACTGCGTGTTAATTGGTGTAATGTAAACAAGCTGATTCATTTTTAATGAGACAATCATTTGTGAGTCGATGAAGGTTGCTACATTGTATTTCAATACTATTATCCTCTAATTTTGGTAGTAGTTAAGGGTGGGCGATACTGGAATCACACACCCCCAATGGCTAGAGACATCTATTGAAAACACAGGCATAAAACATTATATCTGATTGGCTTAAGCGAAATCACATGCACACGTGAAATGAATCTGTTTTGGACAGAAATCACATGTTTAAATGAAGCGAATAATGCTGGTTGCTAGATGGCATGCAAGCATGATAACTGAGCAGTAAGAGAAGTGAAACTTTGTGACACAAAAGGTACAATGCGTCACTGTGAAGTCAAGGGAGTAGAAAAGGGAGGCAAACTCTTGACCAAACTTCCCAGCACTAAAGTGAAGGCGATCTTGATTAATAGTTAGCTGGGCCCAAGAGATACATTTTTTTGCAAGAATACAAACAGCACCTGGATATAATCTTTGGCTTCGTTAAGGTACTTTTGAGGATAAAATCATATGAAGGCACATTCAAACTATAATCAAACTATAATTTCCCTTACAATAGTATCGATTGATGCCGATCCGCTACCGATACTTTTGGCTCAGAAATGTCATTGTCATGACATAACTCTACCCTTACCCCATTGAATTAGTTTATAATTACGATGAGGACACAAATAATTACCTGTTTCCGTTAAATAACTAAAATGAAAAGATAAAAAAGTGTAAATAAATTGTCATGAACCAGAACAGGATCAGGACCCAAACGCGTGACGTTCTCACACGAGCCTTTTATTTTATGAGAAATGGGGAGTCATGCACGTTAGGCAGCAGTCTGGCGTGAAATGATTGGAAGCCAGAGGCTGACGAGATTAATACCAATTGCCTGAGTAGATATCGGACAGATGGGGTCGATGCGAGACAGACAAGATTGATAATGAAACAGGATATCGAAAATTAACAGGACAAACAAGACGGGAACGAAAACTGGAGAGAATAATAAACAGGACAAAAATGGAAATCGATATTAAACAAGACAAAAATAAACGGGAACAATTCCAGACTGGAAATACCAACAGGAAAACAGGACCAAGTCAGAACCCACGTCTTGCGGGGAAGAGGTTCGTTGACGGACTGACCAAGGTCAATTGAGAGCACTGAGCTCAAATAGACGTAAAGCAAATCTGTCAATGAGCCGCAGCTGGCGCCACACGGGTGGGGCCTATTGGGCGCCATGGCAACCGTGACATAAATATCTATATTACAACTGTTTTAAACAAAAGACTAGAGAGTCAAACCAACAAAGTAGCACTATGCTAACCACTGCACTATGGAAACACAAAGAAAAGTGGGGTGGATCCCTTAACCACTAGGGTTGCAGGAGCACCATTTCCTGTGGTGTGTCTTGGGCAAGTACAGCCTGGTGGCGCTCATCCCCCTTACTTTGATATATTCTTGTCTTTTAGTACCGCATTTATGAGCTACTTGTCGAGTTGTTGTTATTCATGTTGTCATAAATTACGAAAAAAATGGTCATTGCCGCCATTGATTCTCTAATGTATGCGTTTGCAACAGCCAATTGGACAATTAAATCATGGCTATATTATGTATGCGAATTAGGGCTTCCTTTTATGGGCGCAGGGTGTGTGTCTGTTTGTGTATATGACAGGAAGTGACGCAATCAAGATGATGATGGTAATGATGATGACATTAAAGACTTATGAGACATTTGAAGATAACGATGACTTTTATTACGATGATGATGATGAAGATGTCGAGAGGCTGATCCGTCCTCCTTTTCCGCCCTCTCTGGTGGTCATTAGCATATTTCCCAAGAGGAAGGATGATTGACAGGCAACATGGCAGCCTTGCAATGACTTAAGGCGTCCGCTATGCAAATGAAGTCCACCTAAATCCCCTCCCATTCCCAGCTCCCTTTCTTTTTTTCAGCTCTTTTTTTAGTGTTTTGTCGGATAGATTACGCAGTAATTGAAATCTCTAATGAGCTGTCAGTATCTTTTGATATAGTCTTTTAAAAAGTTTTTAAAAAGATAAGCAGTTTCTTTTTATTACAGAATATGCCGGGCACAGATGAGATACAGAACAACGACTGCAAAAATGTATTTGTGTAAAGACTGAGGGGACTTACCATCATTTTTACATGAAAAGGGGGTCCATTAGCTGATTGTTAAACATTAAAAGGGGTCCCAAAGTTGAGGGTTCTCAACTGGTCTGACATCAGGACCTGCAATCCCACCCTAATAAATACCTCTGACCCAAATCAATAAAAATTTTCCATTCTTAAATTTATAGAAGAAAAGTATTGTGCAGTTTAAACCAGACACCAGTGTCTGAAATAACGTGCCTCTTTTACGTCGGGTGTACGACTTACAAAACGTCTACGCCCGGCTGGCCGACAACTTTTTCAAGAAAAAAAAAACCCGAAAGATTTTTTTTTTGATTTGGAAATCTTCGCCCGGTGTGGAAATTTCGGAATCTCAGTTCGTTTGGCAATTTGCATACTCGGACTTTCCCGAGCGTTACAAGGTCGCGCATTTGCATATCATTTTCCAAGGTAGACGCACAGAGAACACAAGAAAAATGGATAATTGGTTAGGAATCAAGCTAAAACCTAAACCTCAGAAGAAAGATTCAAAAGAAGCTAACAAAATTGATGACGCTACAAAACGTAAACATACATTAAAAGCATCGTGGAAAGAGGAGTTCACGTTGCTTGTAGCAGACGACGCAACGCAAATGCATGAATGAATGAGTAAATACAGGTACCTACTGATGGCAGATGGAAAACAGTTTCAGACACTGCCGATACATAAAAAAATATTCTTATTTTTAAACAAGAAAACAACTTCATAGATAATTTAATCATTATTGATAAGGTGCATATTTAATGAAATCCATAACGCTTGACTTCAGTAGCGTCAGCCATTTTTAATAGACTAAACATCCATCCATCCATCATCTGCACCGCTTATCCTCAGTAGGGTCGCGGGGGTGCTGGAGCCCATCCCAGCAATCATCGGGCAGTGGGCAGGGGACACTCTGAACTGGTTGCCAGCCAATCGTAGGGCACACAGGGACAGACAACTCGCTCGCTCATTCACACCTAGGGACAATTTGGACCGGTCAATTAACCTGACATGCATGTTTTTGGAATGTGGGAGGAAACCGGGGTGCCAGGAGGAAACCCACACAAGCACGGGGAGGACATGCAAACTTCACACAGGAACGTTGGTAGCTGGATTTGAACCTACGGCCTCAGAACTGTGCCACACACGCGCTAACCACCGCGCCGCCGTGCTGCCCTTCAGACTAAACACGCACAAGCAAAAAATGACGGCTGCATGCTTAGTTTTTGTCCTCCTTTGTCTTCAGGATAATAGAATCCACATCTTTCAACATTTGTAAACGTTACTGGTCTTATTCTTTGATGTGAAATGCCATCTACTGCTAAGTAATGTAATTGAACCTCAGCTAATCTATTTTCTTTGGAATAGTTAGCCAAGGCAAAGGCCGGTGACCCACTGAAAACAACTCCGTGAGCCACTTTTGGGTCACAACCCAGCATTTGAGAAACATTGGAATAGAGCACTACTGACGATACTGACTGTCATCCTCTGTGAAATCTTGCTCAAGCTGCTCAATCTTTGCCTGAGAAAATCAACTGTATTTTGTCATCAGGGACTTTGGTTAATAAGATCTCCCATCTCCGTGTTGGCACTCAGGCATATGCTTGTCTAGACACCTCATTTACAATTAGGTCTTCTTATAGGGCTTGTCAGGGCCAGAACGGAAATAGGACCCACTTGCGTGACGTTTACCACAAGTTTTATTGAAAGAGAGAGGAAGGGCTGCACCCACGATCCGGTGTTCGCTAGGCGCGGGGAGGAAGTCGCTTTCGTACTCTGATTTTGATCCGAAAACACGGAAGTGGATCTTCCGTAGCGAGCGATGGCGGTGTCAGGGGCGGAAAACTGGTCGGTAGCCGGGACTGGGAGAGCAAGACGTGGTCAGGAACGAGTCGTAAGCCGAGACGGGAGAGCAGATGTGGTTGGGATCAAAACGGGTTGAAACCTGAGACAGACTGGAGCAGACGTGGTCGGGATCAAAACAGGTCATAGCGGGAAACAAACAGGAGCAAAAAACGGGACAGGCGTGAGTAAGGGTCGAAAAAGGCTTGCCTAGTATACACAGAGATTTGCAGAAAACAGGGGATTGACAGGACTCTGTTCGTATAGTGATAGGGGGCCAATCAGAACCCACAAGCACAGCTGAGTCACATCATTAATCATGACAGGGTTAGAGAGCCCTTCCATATTTAGCCTAAAAATTAGTACAAAAGGAAAGATAAAATGTTAGCTAGATAGCGTGCAAAAAAAAAAATAGCCAGACAGCTAAAAAATCACTTAAAAAAAAAACATAAATTCGAATTTTGTTCCTGTAAAAAATGAATGAAAAATGAATAAATAAGTAGATTTTCATAACATTCTCTCAATTAATTACTTCAAAATAAAAATCAATACTTGAATAGATTTTGTTTCGTCAATGAAACCCATGAACTGGAATACGTTAATTTGAATTTGTAAAATAAAAGTTTATAGAATAGGATAGAATAGAATTAGCCTTTATTGTCATTATTGTTATGTTATTACCACGTTATTACTAAGTTGTTACCAGGTTAAGTATTAAAAATAGGGTTAAATAGACTCAGTCAACCAATAAAAGAAGAAAATCACAATGACCCAGCACTAGTGAGCTATTTTCAGAACAGGTCCTCAGGCACCTCAATTGTCCTTTGGTGCCCGTGGGTACCAAGTTGGAGACCCCGAGTCAGAACGATTTTTTTAGATACAGGAAGTGTCAACCATTTTGGAGGCGATGTATGTTTTTGCTAACACTTGACAACAGCTTTGTTTAAGTGAATGTGTATGTAGCCTGGTTATTCTTAAATAGTGAGTCTTTTGGGAATACAACTGACGTACGCGAAAATAGAGTGGAATGTTCTGTAATTCCCCAGTTAGAAAGGAAAAAAAGAAAAACCCCTCACTACCCCCTAAAATACATACAGGACTTGTTGGCATCATGCTAGTTTTAACTAGCCATATTTTGTAACAAACTGTTGTAACATTGAAATGTCTCTTTCTATATATATGTCACGACCAGAACGGAAACAGGACCCAATTGCGTTACGGTTCACACAATATTTTTGAAAATCAAAGATAATTGAAAATAAAACCAAAATTAATTGGACCTTGCAATTCAATTGGACCGTGAGCGTTTCGGTGTGAGCAGTGGCCCACAGCAGCGCTTTCGGAGTGCCGGTCAGATGACCAAAGAAAAGGTAAAGAGCGATGTGATGGCTGGAACATGACCACTAGCTTGATAAGGGGTGGGGGGTTTTCCGAGATGTTACTTTTTTCTTTTTGTTCTCTATTAACTTTTTTCCTACATTTCTTTTTCTTTTTTTCTGGCTTTTTTTGTAAATTTTTCCTTCTTTTTTTCTCTTCCTTTTGTTTCTTTTTTTCTCAGCTTTTCACTCATTTTTCATTTTAGTATTTTTTTTCCTTTTTGTTCTATTTCCCCTTTCTTTTAAGTCATTTTGTGCATAGTTTTACATCATATTTGGTAATGTTGGGATTAAAGAAGCAAAAACAACCTGAAGAGCCGTTTAGGACCCGAAAGAGCCGGTTCCTTTTAGTGAGCCGAGCCGAAGAAGCCGGTTCTCGACAAACTCTACTAACTTTACTCAACTTCGTTCTACTTCGACTCGACTTCAAAATACAGCATTTAGGACACAACGTCAGGGGAACCCCTGTATTTTTACCTTCATGCACTGTAACTTTGACTTAAGTCACTTCTTAATTAGTCATTTTGAGCCCTCATTTTTGTGCGCAGGCTAGATTTTCTTGTGCGCTGAGAATGTGCGGGCAGTGCGCGCAGCTTAGAGGGAACACTGCCCCCATCCCTCGGTCATTTAGCCCGCTTTAATTGGACTCCTCTAAAAGACCACACACTGAAATCCATTTATGCTATGCGTGTTGGCTTTTGTACTCGCCTGCCATATTGGAGTTCAGATGGGGTCAATTGCAATGAGAAGAGGCGGTAGGGGGGGTGTTCTTCCTACTAAAATGGTATATCAGTGATTTTACATCATATCACACATACTCTCATGTTTGAATTTGCCTATCAATGCTCATATTTACTCTCACTGCAAAAACTTAAATAACCTTATTGGTGTTGTTTTTAATTTATCAGATAAATGTAAAAACATGCAATTAATGATCATAAAAATAACAATATACCTAAAATAAGAAAAAAGTCCTGCCAACAGTTTAGATAGTCATTACTGTATACAGTTCAAAGGGGCAGTGTGTATTATTTAGCGCCTCATAGTGGTAAAAATGACTGTTAATAGTGTGATTTTTATTAGCATTATGATAATTATTCTAACGAGTCGTAAGCCAGGACAGGAGAGATGACGTAGTCGGGATCAAAAATGGGTCGTAAGCCGGGACGGGAGAGCGGACATCGTCGGGATCAAAACAGGTATTCATCATATTCTGTCATTCCTGAATGTTTTGACGACATAGACACGTAATATTGAAGTACTTGATTTTTGTGAACATACAAAAATAACATTCTTTAGTGAGGTAGGAATCACTGGAACTACTAAGCAACTTTCTGACAATTAAATTTAGAACGAATAAAATCAACTTGACTGTTCGCGAGTAAGAAAACGAAAACTCTGCTTTAAACGGTCGTGTGCATCGCAGTGAAGAAGACGAGACGGCGCGAGGTCTCAAGAGGTCACTGTGGCTGTCCCGCGCCGTGATAGGCTGTCACCCCGGGGGTCAAGGGTCATCGTAATTAACCATGCGGAATCCCGCTGCCGCTTGTAGCTAGCGGTTCCGAGCTCGTTAATGTCGGCTTTAACACGCCGACCTGCCACCGAGTCCGGCACACGCCATTGCTTTTTTTTAATCCTCCCGTGTAATGCTTTGTGAGTCGGAGACCAAACTTCAACTAAAGTTCCCACAATTCTTTGCATACTTCATGCGCGTCAAGTTAAACAAAAACATGCCGCTAATGCTAACGCCACTAGCATCGCTAACCTCATAGCATTAGGAATAGAATTGTCTTTATTGTCATAAATAACATATTTTACTACAATATTAAACTTCGCACTCCAGGATAAAAATGAAATATTATGCTAATAATGAAAAATTAGATTTACAAGTATATTAGGATAAACAGGTAATATTTATGAACTCCTGCATATAAACTGCTACAAAACAATGGGGGAAAGGGTTGTTAACCCAAAATGTTAAAAGAGCCATATTGGCTTTACAGACTTGTAAGGAAAGCAGCACATTCTATATAGATACAGTATATGCTGTACATATCTATGTTCATTGGAAAACATTAAGAATGTTTTCTTTGTCCTCAGACTAAAACCGTATCATTTTCCATTATCAAACATTTTCGAAAAAAATGCCAGGGAGCTGGTTGTCGATTCCTGAAATAGTGTAATGAGAAATACTGCAAGGAGATTAGCAGCAAAATGTATGTATTTCCAAAATAAAAGTACAGAAATCCAACATGAGTACACTGTAGATCATACATACCAACCTTTTGACATGAAAAAGCGGTACATTTGATTACGCATTCAATTTCTATGCGTGAAACACAATCTGTCTCCAGAATATTAAAAAAGAAACAAATCACATGTAGCAAACTTTTACCAAAATGGAAATCTAATGTGATCCTTGGAGCGGCCTCATTCACCCACAAAGACTTTGTCCCACTACGAAATAAAGCATCCATAGACTAAAATACTATTCTCGAGTCAGGATTTTTTTGTTTGAATTTTAAAAAGCGGAAGATTTTTTTTTTTTTTATCAGGACAAATGCTGCCCAACTTACGAACGACATAGGTTGCGGACAATCGTTCGTAAGTTTAATTTGTTCGTAAGTTGCTTCAGTGTTATATTTTGTACGTTTAAGGTTTATATAAGTATGTTTAAGGCTTGTATAAGTAACCCGTATTGTTTTATGCTAAAAAATAATATGCTCTATAAAGATAAATAAAGTTGAGTTTAACTTTTGGAAAATGCCCTTGATGAGGTCATCCTCCGTGGTAAAAAGTGGCCGAAAAAAGCGTTCCGACCATTTTCTCAACCGCATCAAGCTTTCTTATTCCACTTTCATTCCAAAAGAAATGGCTTGCCTCTTCTTTACACTTTACACCAACCATTTGAATGGATACATGAGATATTAAACAATAAAAAGTGCGCTGGAGATACGGTATAGAATGTTTACATAGGAACTAGGGAGAGGAAGTGTTTTTTCCTTCTTCCGGGTGGATGCTTGGTGAGTTCTCACAGCGCCACACGCTGGTAGCAGTGAAAAGAAGCACTACAGTACTGTCCTGTACTCGGAAAAAGGTGCACACAATACAAAATCTAACTTACAGCTATGTCCGGATATTTTTTGACATCCCGAACAAAATGTTCGTTTCTACCGTATTTCAAAAGTCGAATGGTCGTAAGTAGGGGAGCGTCTTTTCAAGGTGGACAAAAGTAGTAGTCCAACGCGAAAAGTGGTCGTGTTGGTGCATATAATTAGACATTGGATCTATATATTTCCTGTGGCATTATTATCATTTTATCAAATCATCTGACGTCACACAGAGAAATAAAATGCGCTGAAAAATTACCCTTTGTCTGAAGAGCGGATTTGGCGGTTTTGCTGAATTTAGTCTTTAAATATATGGTATGGATAGCTCAAAAAAATCAAGATGTTTTGCTGTTACGGTTCTTTGGGTCAGGAAGGTTCCGACCCGTGGTGTAGTGGGTGAGTTATATCCTGGACTCCTGTGTTTGCCAGTTTGATGATGGATCTGTAACTTAAGTCTGAGAATTTGGGTGTGGTTTGGTTAATGATTTTAGTTGCTGTGTAAGTTATACGAGTGAGTTTGGTCCTGTTCGTAACAGAGAGCATAGTGGGAAAAAAGTGGAGCAGTACAAGAGGAATGGGTTGAACAATGTTTTGTTACAGTTGTAACAAGAGGCGCCCTGCGACTGGCTGGCAACCAGTTCAGGGTGTCTCCTGCCCACTGCCCGAAGATAGCTGGGATGGGCTCCAGCACCCTCGCGACCCTACTGAGGATAAGCGGTGCAGATAATGGATGGATGGGTAACAGGGGGTGAGGTGCAACATATAGTCCTTCAAGTTTACAGATGACCGTCAGACTTTCTCGACTCCTTGTTTAAATGTACAAATCAACCAAAAAAAATGACTGCTGATCTTGTTTGTGCTCAGGTTTTTCCTCAAGTTTTTCCTCAAGTGCAACCAGAACTGCCTGAAAAACGCGGGAAACCCGCGAGATATGAGGAGGTTCCAGGTATGTGCGCTTGCATGTACAGGCGTCCCTAACTCACACTCACTGAAAAAGCCCGAACAGATCCATAGTCCATCGGCCATATTGGCTGGGTCTACCAGAAGCGGTTTGATGTTCCCAAGGGTGTACACTAAATCTGTTGGACGTTCAAATGAAAAAGAAATGTGTAAGGCATTTTGGTGACTTTACCATTTATTTCTAAATACTCTTAATCAGAGTAAGAACCTCACTACACTGTGCGTTCCCCATAAACCCTAGGCCAAGGGTCTTCAACCTGGTGCCCACGGGCACCAGGGTGCCCTCTAAGGACAACTAAGGTGGACCTGTTATGAAAATAGCTAATCAGTGCTGGGTCATTTTGTAGTTGACTGTGTTTATTCAAACCTACTTCCAATAAGTAACCTGGTAATAAAATAGTAACAACCTGTTACGTCACTTAGTGCCCTTTGGACTAATTAGTCACAAAAAGTAGCTAACTTGAAAAATGTTGAAGACCGCTGCCCTTTGCTAATATATTAAGACGTTTCCCGGCCAAAATGAACTGCAAAGAAAGTCTCAAGTGTCTGTGAAAGCCTGTCCGAAAAGAGTGCCCCCTTATTCGGTGAGTGGAGGGCAGAGATAGGCTCCGAATGACCAAGGTATGGCCCAGGCGCACTAAAACGTCTTGCCGGCTAAAACGAGTCCAGAAAATCGCCCTATTTGAACCCTAATCCCAAAACCACATGCTTTTCTCTAGCACGTATGTGTCTTCTATGTACATCCATGAACATATTTTGTCTTAACTTGGCCCAGGACGTTTAAGGACAGCAAAACTGGAGATTCCATCGCCATATTTCGAATGTCAATCACAATAATGAGGTACATTTACACCCATCCAGCATGGACGCCACTACTCGGGTTGCCCTGATATTGCGATCAGAGACTATATATTGAAATCCTGTTCACTTTTCAAACCTTATCGAATCTGCTGTGCCTCACCAGAAAGGGAACATTTTGTTAAACGTGTGTGTGTATGACAGCGGCAGCGTTCGTGGGTCTAATTTTGGTGGCTATTGTAGTGGAACCAATGGAGACAGCTCTGTTTCCCTTGCTAACGACCACAAAAATGTCCGCGCGCACAAAATCAAAGTCTGTGTTATTCTATTATCATTCTTCCAATTTTTTTCTTGTTTTTTTGATAGTGATGAGGACGAAAAATATTAAACAACGCACAATACAAAATGTCCATTTCAATAACTCATAGAAAAAGGATTGAATTAATATTTAAATTAATTATGTTTTTAATTGTATATAAAATGGAACAGTAACAATTACACTATTTTTGCTTTGTCTTTGTTATGAAGCGCCCTTTGTGCATTGAATTCAGACCTCCATTCCCTTGTAAATCCCTTTTTTTAGTTGCGTCACCATACCTGGTTCTGCTGCACTGCCTCTGGTGGCCAATTCTTGCAATTACAGTGTGCCAAATCCACGATCTTTTTTTTTTTTTTTTACTGCCAATTGTGAATTTTTGATGGTTCTTTTTGTGTTTTGCAAGGTGGTGGTGTCCACTACAGTGGGTGTGGACGGTCACATCTTGTCAGTGTCCGAGAACATGTTTGTCCACAACAACTCCAAACATGGCCGCCGGGCACGCAGGCTAAACCAACCGGACACGACGCCGTCGTACCTTCATCACGGTAAAGCACTTCGTGTGTTTGTTATTGTGTACTTCAATGCTAGCATTACCTGCAGATGGACAATGGTTAAATCTCGAATGTGCGTGTTATTTAGCGGGGACGCCGTGTATCAAAGCCGTCAGTCCCGGTGAGGGTTGGACCACAGGGGGCGCCACCGTCATCGTGATCGGCGAAAACTTCTTTGACGGGTTGCAAGTGATCTTCGGTTCGCTGATGGTGTGGAGCGAGGTAGGGCCTTTTATCCTCGGCGTCATATTACCACACTGGGATAAAGCGGAAATTCTGTCAAACATTAGAAACTAAGAATATATATAAGTATAGTTATTGTTTTGAAAACTTTTTATATCAGTAAGATTATGCTTCATAAAAACAACAGTACTCTCTTGCTGTATTGAGATTTACTTTTTGCGATTTCACTACTTCTTTCGGTTTTCATTGTGCATTGTGTTCCTCATTCTGATTGGCTAAACACTCGCCCGCCCCTTTTTGAAAGTGTCTGGTTGTGCATCAATAACATTACTGTCTACAAGGTACACAAACGTCTTGACAAAGCCGACATTACGTACATGCAAATCTATTACAATTTAAAGTTTCTATAAAAAAAAAACATCATGTCAACAAAATGGACCCACAGAAGCATTGAAAAGAGGAAGATGCTTTCAGTCGCCAACAAAGTTGGGTTTCTTGACATACTAAAGAAAGGTAAAATAATGTAGCAAGTTTATATTCAAAATAATTATTTGACAGAACAGAAGTTATTCGTAAAAATAAAAGTTTATTAAGTACAGTATTCTTATTTGTTCAACAAATGCTTGAGCCTGTGAATTAGGTTCTTTGGCTGCAATGTACTATTTAATTAATTTCCAAATAAATATTTCTACTTCGCAGGTTTTGACTATCCTAGTAACTTTTTGGAACATAACCCACATAAAAAACGAGGATATACTGCAAACTGTGATCAAAATAATTGACAAAACCAAAAAAGGGGCCACAAATGGCACCGTGGCCACAGTTGGGGCCTCACTCACTCTACCCATGAGTGCTCAAAACCTCATTGACAGTCTAGACCTATGAAACGCAAGAAAATATTGGTAAATACACCATGGATACAAGTAAATGAAGGCCCAAAAATTGATTTTGATGGCATGTGTGTATGTACACTGGCATATAAGGCTAAATTGCATGATAACCACATACTCAAAGAAATTCAAATATATCAATTAAACTCGTACGTAAACAGCAGAAATTATTAAATTATGTAGATAGTAAAGATTAATATACTAGTAATAACTAAAAATGTAACGGTTTTACATTAACAGTACCTTGCAGTAGCGCTTTAATGATACTCGTACACCATTTCTTCAACTTAATGGTTGTCACATTTTTCACTTTTCCTTCCCCTTATCTCTAACTTCCTTGGGACTCCCTTTTATGGGCAGAAAAAGGAAATAAAACCAACAAAATCCCAATAAAATGAGACGTGGTCCCAATCAAGAAGCAACATATAACTGAGAAGGTAGAAGCGCTCTAATAATACTCGTACACCATTTCTTCAACTTAATGGTTGTCACATTTTTCACTTTTCCTTCCCCTTATCTCTAACTTCCTTGGGACTCCCTGTTATGGGTAGAAAAAGGAAATAAAACCAACAAAATCACAATATAATGAGACGTGGTCTCTATCAAGAGGCAACATATAACTGAGCAGGTAGAAGGTCATCTACTGTTAAGGAGTGTCATTGACGCTCAGTTTTTTTTGTGTCCTTTTAGCCTTATTTTACCAAGGCAAAAGCCCACGACCCACTGAAAACAAGTCCACGAACCTCTTTTGGGCCTGCCTGTTGAGAAACACTGAACTAAACGTCAATTCACTGTTTTTCGCATCGCAGCTTATCACGCCGCACGCCATCCGCGTGCAAACGCCACCGCGACACATCCCTGGCGTGGTGGAAGTCACTTTGTCCTACAAGTCCAAGCAATTCTGCAAGGGGGCGCCTGGACGTTTCATATACACGGGTACGGACACACAAGATTGGCGGGCTTTAGTGAGTAGCGCTCTTTGGAATGAGAATAATGACCTTCAGGGATCTTCCATTGTTATTTATTTTTCTTTTGGGTTTATAATTCTAGTCCATATTTCTGTGACAAGTGTTTTTCTTGCTGGTTTGAAGGGAAATATTTAGTCTTGAGGTCCAGCTGGTATTTGAGGCCTCCTATTGGCTGAAGGTGACCACCGTGACTTGTGATTGGCTGATTGTTTCAGCATGACACTCTGAATTGAATGCTCGTATCGCAAATTTTCGTTGACTTACTTAAGACTGTGCATAGCACGAACAATATAATAAGTAATACATGTAACACATTTTGAGTGCAATACCATGTTCCACCACAACACGCCTGGCAGCACTGAGCACCAGTGGATGTCATTAATGGGACAATGTGTATTATTGGACTGCTAATGTCGCTGTATTATGTCGTACTATCGAAAAAAAGAGTGCTACAAATCCAAAGGAAGAATACCTACAAGAGACTCAATGACCATAAATTTGCATTTTCCCATTATTTTTTGCATGGCCTTTCACAAGATTTTTGAGTAACCATAGCAGCAAGATGGCCGACAATCATATTAACTCATGTTGAGGCAGATGCTATGTAAAATGAGGTAAAATATCCCTAAGTTTAAGTATTTAAAAAAACATAAATTTATATAACAGTTCATGTATATTTTTTCATCTTTTAAATCGATGTTTTTTTACATCCCGTCTACTGTGTCCTGTTTAAAATCGATCTCCACTATCGTTCCCGGCTATTTTGTTTTGTTTGATGTCATTCTCCAGTGTCTGGTATCGTTCCCGTCTATCTCGTCGTATCGGACTCCAGTCTCCAGTGCCTGATATAGCGTTCCCATCTTGTTTGTCCTAGGAGAAAAAGTCAGCAAAATACTTAAACTTTTATGTACGCATTCGTATGAAACCGAAGTGGAGAGACAGTTTACCATGTGAGAATGGACTATGCAAATCAAGTGTTTTGACAACAGGAGTAAGGACGAGAAATACCAGTGCCCAATATCAATCCTGTCTGTCCTGTCCTGTCCGGTATCGACCCGTCTGTCCGATACCTGCTCGTGCAATTGGTATCGATCTCGTCGGCCTCTGGCTTCCTGTCTTTTCACACCAGACTGCTGCCTTACGTCTTTCGCCCTACGATCGTCGAATAACTGGCGTTTGGGTTAACGTGCATGACTGCTCCATTTCCCGTAAAATAAAGCTTGTGTGAGAAATGTCACGCGTCTGGGTCCTCCTCCTGATCTGGTTCTTAACATTGCAGTCTGTGAACGAGTGTCTTAATCGCAGCACAATGCGTTACTTTTCAGTACTGGACATTACCTTATTGATTGTTTTAAAATGTAAGAAATGGATGTGAATTAGTTCATTTCTATGGATAGTACAAAAACAAAGTCTTGTTTCTTCCTTTAATTTGCACGCCTTTTAATCAAGTGTGCTCTGTAGCTCATTATTTATAATAGTCTTTGATGTTTTGCTGTTTTTATTTTAGAGTTAGGCTCATGATAGTTGAATATGTGTCAGAACTTTTCCCTGTTAAACAAAAGAATGGCTTTAATTGTCTTTTCTTTTGCGTGTGTGTGATTGTGCGTGTCCTGCACAGCTCTCAACGAGCCTACCATCGATTACGGCTTCCAGAGACTGCAAAAAGTCATCCCCCGTCACCCCGGAGACCCCGACAAGCTACCCAAGGTGCTAGCACACGCATTTAGACACATTGTTCCTCCCCCAACTCCAAGTGATGATGTCATGCAGCCGATGAGGTCACGGCTTTGTTTAACGACGGCCGAGGAGAAAGTCATCCGCCAGGGTCAAGTTTGCACGTGTAAAATAAGCCCATTTGCGGGGCTCCGCGCCGCTAATGTGCAGCCATTACATGCACATATATCAAATCACAAGCATACATCGCATGTGAGATCATGATGACAAGCTGTTAAAAAAAAAGGAGAAACATTGCCTCGCCCAAGAGTACACAGATGTTTAAAAAGAGAGAAAGAAAGAAAGAAAGAAGGCTACACCCTTCGATCAAAGTTCAAACAAGGGGCGGGATTTTATTCTTTTTACTGTTTAAAGAATTTTCAAACAATGCATTGGAAAAAACATTTGGGTCTTTTAAAAAATCGTTTGAAATCGGTGGGAAAACAACTGTCAGAGGTGATAAGTTTAAACTTTAGTAGACACTCAAAATAAGGAGAGAATACGTCAATGGATTTTGAACTTGCAAAGAGGACTGGGAGAGATGCTGTCAGTTAAGAAAACTCCATCCCGTGCTAAAGCCCTCCCCTGGGCCCCCTCTTTTCATTCAATCTTCAAGGTTACAAATAAACAGTCCCTTAGGGGTGTGGAATCAAAGAACGCAACATGATCGGCCGATAGCAACAGTGATTTAATCGAACAACAAACAACGATGAGACAAAATAACAAACTAGCATCCTAAGAAATCTCCTTTACATTTGTCAAATATTAAAACAAAACAAACTAATCAAGGGGGGAAGATATGGCGCTGTATATTAAAACATATTCTAAAAAGTATTTTATTCAAATAGATAATGTCAAAACAACATTATACTTTTTCTTTAATTTTGGGGGATGAGAAATCTAAGCACTTTTGGATGGGAAATTACTACATATTGTCGTTATGTGAGAAGCACTTATCTACATTTTTTCAACCATTCAACATTTTCTCAAGAGACTCAGTATTTTTTTTAATGTAAAATATTCTTCAAGGTAAAAATAAAAGGTAAATGGAAAAGAATAAAATATGTATATATTTTTTCCACCTCTAGGAGCTGATCCTCAAGCGTGCTGCTGACCTTGTGGAGGCGCTATACGCCCCAGCCCACAGCAATCAGGTCAGTGCTCTACCGTTTGGATTCCATTATGGCGGCTGACGTGATCACATGACATGATCACATAATGTGTTCATATAACCTGATCACATGACATGTTCACAAAACGTGTTTACATGACCTGATCACATGACATGTTCACAAAACGTGTTCACACGACCTGATCTCATGACATGTTCACACAACTTGTTTAAATTACTTGTTTACATGACGTGATCACATGATATGATCACATGATGTTTTTACGTGACATGATCACAGGATGTGATCACATGAGCTATTCACATGACCTGATCACGTGAAATTTTCACATGATATGATCACATGACATATTCACACAACTTGTTAAAATTACCTGTTTACATGACGTGATCCCATGACGTCTTAACATGACGTGATCACAGGATGTGATCACATGACATCTTAACATGACGTGATCACATGATGTGTTCACATGACCAGATCATGTGACATGTTCACATGTGATCACATGACACGTTCACACTACCTGTTTGAATAAGGTGTTTACATGAAGTGATCAGATGGCTTGTCATCTGAGCTTGTTTACTTGTTTACATGAAGTAATCACATCATGTGGTCACACCATGATCACATGACGTGATCACGTGATGTGATAACATGATATGTACACATGATCTGTTTGTATGACGTGATCACATGACTTGATTACATGACATGATCACATGAATTGTTCATGTGACATGATCAGATGATGTGATTACACGACATGTTTACATGACATGTTCATTTTACGTGATCACATGTGTAATTTGACGCAGGAAGCGGCAGCAAAGCGAGCATCCAACCTGGCCGAAACCCTATACGGCGTGCCACGAGGCCACGCCCAATTGCCTGTCCCCGCCCACTCCGGTACCATGGGCCCCACCTCCATAACAGGGCAGCTGTCCGTCAATGTGTCCGAGCCCTCTCGGACCAATCAAGGTACGTGGTGAAGCTATCCAAACTAGGACTGCAACAAACAACATATCCATGCTACAAAAATCACCAACTTTTCGTACTCAATGTTGATGTCATGATTTCTGCATGTTACTGCTCAAGACAGAGACATTGCGCATTAGTGACTCTCAGCAGAGATTCTAAACTTGTAAGTCGGAAAAAAAGTGTCTGGGAATAATACTTAATAAAGGAATTCATTGTCAACTATTTCTATTAGCGATTTTAGACAACATCGATTAATTGTGGCAGCCCTAATCCAAACCCCGCCCGATTATTCTGTTTTGACGACGCCCCCTTTTTTTCGCAGGCTTCCTCCGGAGCGCCGGTGCCAACGGCCTCTCTCCTCACATTTACGCTTCCGCTGGTTCAACACCGCAGCACGGCGGATACTCGCACACGCCGCCTCCACTGGCATACGCCGGCAATGCCGCCATTGGCGATTTTGGAGCCACGCCCACTTTCATCAACGCATCCGCCGACAGTTCACCTTACGCCAGTCAGTACGCATGGGTGCAAAAATATGTCTACTGTATTTTCCGGACAATAACGTGCACCTAAAAAACTCAAATTGGCCATAAATCCGAACGTGCGCCTTATATGTGGACAAAATTGGAAATACTTGTGCAATTATTGATCAATCGATACAATTTATCGCCGACCACAATTTCATAACAATGGTGGCAACCAGAATCGAACTGGATAGTAGAGGTAAGAGCCCAGAATCCTAACCACCAGGCCGCTAGGGACATGGATGTTTGTTCACAATTTCTCAAAATTGTATGCAACAGGAATTGAACCCGTATCACTGCAGGAAGAGTGCCTGTTCACTAGACCACATGGGATAAAAACAATGCATGAAAAGGCTTTAGGTCTTATGTAATTATCACACTATTTTTTGTCACAGTACCAGCTGTTAAAGGAATTACAAAATAAACGGGTACAAAATCGGTATTTTTATTTATATCTTATAAGGTGACGTAATTACTTCCCACAATGCATTTCTATTCATTGAGTTCAGAATCTCGTGTGCCTCACAAGTTGGCGATAGAATACTGTATTTAAGTGGTACCACGCACCTGTTTAATGTCTGACAATATTCTCTTGGCCCGGCCCACTTACAGGGTTGGGTAGGGTTACTTAAACTGGATTACTTTCAATGACTTTTGGATTACTCCAATACCAAATATGCTAATGAAAGACAAAAGAAACTAAATATGAATAAAATGATGACTCACAACACGTGGTAAGCTTTCTCTCTTGGCTTTGATCTCTTTGATCTCCGGCAAAACTAACATAAAATGCGACAGAAACAAAATGAAAATAAATCCAAACAGCTTGCCAACATCATTTTTGCCGTTCCGTGTGTTCCGTTACTCCCCAAGCCTGCACAACATTTAGTAATTGTATTCGTATTTAGTTTTTGTCTTTTATTAGCATATTTGGTATTGGAGTAATCCAAAAGTAATTGAAAGTAATCCAGTTAAAGTAACCCTACCCAACCCTGCCCACTTATAACATCGGCAGTTTGGTTCAGAGTTTGTTTTAGGGCCCCCTTAACCGCCAGTGTTGTCCGGGCACCACTTCTGTTGTGTGTCTTAGGTGGGTACAGCCTGGCAGTGCCCATCTCTGTCCAGGCTGTTTTTCTTCAGAAGGGGTTTGTCCCCCACATGAAACAGTACTGGTTTCCATGGTTACCTGATCTGATTCAGATACAGCACCTTCCTCATCTAGTTCTGTTGTTTTTCAGTGTAAAGCGTCACCCCGCTCTTCAGGAATGAGACGGACCTCGGCATTGCCAATCTTGTTACCTACATAGATAGGTCCTACATAACTGGGATAATCTATTTGGTTTTAAGTGATATATTACGACAGACTGATCAATGCTCAAATACGGATTTTTTAAAGATATTTTAGTGTTGATCCTAGGACAATAGTATCGATCCAACCCAAGTACTTGGTATTTATAATATCGATATTTGGATCGATTCGCTCACCCTTAGTTTTAACTCCGTTCGCCTTAGAGAGAAATAATAGACTATCTTTGGGGTGTGCCTTATAGTGTGGAAAATACAGTAACTCTTTCATGCTAATGTTATTTTTCTGCAGTGGTCCCCGCCAGTCCCACGTTGGCATCGCCAACCTCCCTTCCCACCAACTGCACCCCATCTACCGGCGTTTTCTCATTCTCGCCCGCCACCTTGGTAACGGCCGCCGTCAAGCAAAAATCGGCATTCGCGCCAGTCGTCAGGCCTTCGTCCTCGCCGCCATGTACCGGTACGACCGCGCTCCAAGGTGATGCCACGACCTTGGAACATTTGCCCCCCCGTGTTGCATTCTGACTTGTATTTGTCGTGTGCGTAGAGGGAAATTTTGCAGAGCCTGTCAAGTTCCCCTCTGGCGCCCTCCAAGGCTTGGCGTTTAGTTAAGGTAAGCCCCGCCTTCACTTCCTGTTCTACTTGATTCTGCTTGTCAATCACTTATCAACCCCGCCCTTCTCCACTTCCTGGAGAAAATTGCATACAGTGGCCACTCTACATAAGAGCTGCTCTACTTGCGAGAAATTCGAGACGTGTCTTGCGAGGAAAAATCTTGCCTGAGATACAAGAGAATTTAAGTTACGAGAATTTCCAGACGCTACCCCTCAAGACCACTCACTGCCAGCATCAGCACTGCCCTATTGACTTATAACCAAGCACCGCCCTCAAACACGATGAGCCAATCACAGTGCGCATAGCCAATCAGACATAATCTGCTGGCTTGTCCATTCAAACAGATTGCAGTCCGTCCAGTTTCGTTGGTTTTTTTGTGTGTTTTTTTTCTTACATTTCATACTTTAAAATGGTAGAACAGTGTGCATGGGGTAAATGCAAATCTGATACGAGGTATCCTGAGAGGCTGGGCTATGGAGTGTATTTTTTATCATTTCCCAAGCCACATTTAAATCAAGTCGACCGCAGCACCAACTCAATGTGGATAATTTTAATCAGGATGTCTATACTGCATATGTTCTTAGCTAAGCCAACTTAGTATTTGAGATAATGTATTATCACTTTGCTGGAGACAAATATAGAGTTTTTTATACCGTTAACATCTCTAGCGTTAGACAGACATTGGCTAACAGTAGCTCTTGGCTAGGTTGTACATCACGTCATGTTGTTTACTAGAAGTTCAGTGGCCTGTTATGTGCTAGTTTTTGTATGTCTAACCAAGGTATGCGTTTTACTGATTGTTAGCTGTTGTCCAAAGGGCTTTAGTCATAGTAACATTACGTCTTGGAGCTTGGATTCACTTTCACGGCAGCTGATCTACATAATGGAATGGAGCAGTAACCTGGTTCCCTATGCATTTAACCCCAATGATGTGTCAGATCAATGACATCGAACTTGTTAGTGTATATGAAGAGAAATTTTATAGATAAATAATATATTATTTAATTCTGCCTTAGAAGAAAAATGAAGCTAGGCTAACATGGAGCTTTAAGCTAGGTTTAGATTAATAAAAGCTAGTAGCAATAACAGGGGCAGCACGGAAGCCTAGTGGTTTGCGGCACAGTTCTGAGGTCATGAGATCGAACCTCCCTGTGTGGAGTTTGTATGTTCTCCCCGTGCTTGGGTGGGTTTCTTCTGGGTACTCAGGTTTCCTCCCACATTCCAAAAACATGCATGTTAGGTTAATTGTCCGATCCAAATTGTCCCTAGGTGTGAATGAGCGAGTGAGTTGTCTGTCTCTGTGTGCTGGCAACCAGTTCAGGGTGTCCCCTGCCCACTGCCCGAAGACAGCTGGGATGGGCTCCAGCGCCCCTGCGACCCTACTGAGGATAAGCGGTGCAGATAATGGATGGATAGTAGCAATAACAAAGCCTGTTTTACAGGTCAAGTCAAGTTAGATTAATTAGTTAAAAGTAAACAATGCTGATCCTCTACCATGACAGAGATAGTGTTTACATTGTGACCTGTACATTTTTACCCGAAGCTGAAGCTTTTCAGTGACCTCCTTAACCATAAAATGATTTTTATAACCCTCCAATCCATTGTTCAGACCCTTAGCCTAGATGGTAAGGCGCCCGCTTTGAGACTGGGAGGTCGGTGGTTCGCGCCCCGGCCGAGTCGTTCCTAAGACTTAAAAAGTGGTCGGCGGCGCCCTCTGTTGGCTGCGGCTGCATCGGCTCGCTACAACGGGTCAGGTGCAATCGACATTTCGTTCTGTGTACATTGTTACACAGAATGACAATACAAGGAAATTATTATTATTATTATTTTGATGACTTTGAGATGGTAAGTGATCATTCTGGGCCCAAAAAGCATCAATTGCTTCCTATGAAATGTCTCCGATTGTGACACTTGCGATAGCACTCTCCACAGAATGTTGAATATATCTCCGAGTAAAGGGGGCGGGGCTTGGCCATAAGTCAATTGGAACGTGCATGTCCCACCAAAAAGACCCGATCTTGTGTTGTGTTTTTTTAACAGTAACTTTAGTTTGAGGTGTAGAGTAAGTGCTTACAAATCTCTCATATTCATTCACTCCTTTCACCACCACTCATACACCTCTGTCAGCAGCTGCCGACTTCCTCCGTGATAAGTGCTGATAATAAACTCACATTTTATTTATTTTATACCATCTTGTTTATCGTACTACTGTATTTTCATGTTCAATTACTGTTTAATGTGATTTTAGTGATCAGGACAGTGTTTTATAGCTATTTACTGTGTTTTGGGGGAAGGCTGGGAACAGATTAATTGGTTTTGAGTTATTTGATATTGGAAAAATGCGTTTAAGATGAACTTAATCCAGGTAGGAATTACTCTATGTAGAGGGGCCACTGTACCTTGCTTTTCTTATAAAATGTGTCAATTTTGATTTATTTTTCTTCCTGTTTCTTTTTTTCTTGACAGGGAATGAAAATCCTGCCAAATTTAATGAAAGCATTTGGGCGTGTCTGCCTGCGTGTGGATGTTTTTGAGTCTGACTCACACTCCGGTTTTCCCGATCGAAAGGAAGTTATTCAGCTCAAGAAAGGAGCTTTATTTTATTTTGGCTGGGTCCTGTTGTGTTATATCTGTTCTGTTTTTCGTTATTCGTTGTCATTTTAGTCTTGTCGTTTTTTTAGTTTTCTTTTCCATTTTCGGTGCTGTTGTCATGTTAGCAAAAGCAGCCTTAATTTATTGGAATTTTGTGCCCTGATCCAACATAATAACGTCAAATGCTTTTCTATCCTTTTTTCACTTTAATGTGTAAACAAAAACTTTTGAGACGTGTGATTAAACCTTGCTTGTGTGTCACCAGCAGTTGTTGCTGTCTACTTTTTGCACTAATGAGTTTCCTTCTTTTAATGTGGAGAAATGTTCCGAATTCCACACTACTTGCACGATATTAGCATCAAATGACTTCAGGTGCCAAAATGGCACCTTTTGGATGCTGATGGTGTCGACTTTTGAGTGACACGGTAAGCGGCGTGTGTAGGTGCAGGTACGAGTCGTACATTAGCTAATGGATGCATGCTCACTTTCACTTTTTGTTACACCTATTCCGTCGCACGTAACCCCTCCCCCAACACACACTAGTTCGGATGCACATGCAAGTCAAACAAAGCATACTTATAACATTGTAACTTGAATTATTTTTAAATGTAACTTTTTTTAAAAACCCCAAAACTATAGACAATCTAAAGCGGCCATGTCAAACTCCGTTTGGGCTCAGGGGCCAGATCCAGACTTTACGTTCTCAAGTGGGTGAAATCAGTTAAAAAAACGCCAATCCCAAATAATGAGCTTTGTCTTTCAGTACATTTGTAGCCTACCCTACAACTTTCATTAAAGAAAGCGAGGGATCCTTTCGAAGCGCAACACATTTATACACGAACAATGGAAAATAATGATTTTGATGTTTGGCATTGAATGTGTTGACAAATTGTTCATTTTAACAGTTGAATAAATGCAGCTTTACATCTGAACTAGAGGCTTAAAATGTCAATTATTAAGTCGATTTGTTTTTTTCCTTTATGGAGGATCTGCACAGCATGAACTTACTTTTACTTATTTATTCATATAGAGAATGTGCTTAAACTATTAGTTTAACTCCAAATCACTTAATCCAAAGAAATGTTCTTCCTCGGTGTTGGGAAAAAAGATGCGCCGCTTCCTCCTTCCACTTTGCTCACATCAGATGTCATTTCCGCTTCTCGCCAATAGCTCACAAGCTTTACAAACTTTGTTTCTGCTTTTCGGACAAATATTTCACTATTTGTAGCTTGTAATCTGCAGAATTAGATTTTGTTTACGGTGCTACTTTGTTCAGTTTCTCTTTGGTTCGCTGCACGTCGCCGAAATGCGCACTTCAGCGCCGAACTCTTCGAGTACAGACGCTGCCCTAGTTACGAACAAAGTTTCCGGACGATCGTAAGTTTAGTTTGATCGCATGTTGCTTCAGTGTTATATTTTGCATGTTTAAGGTTTATACGAGTAAGGCTTGTATAAGTAACATTTATTGTTTTGTATTAAAAAATAAACATTTCATAAAATAATATGCTCTATAAAGATGAATAAAGTAAAGGTTAAATCACCTGTGGAAGATGGGCTTCAAGAGTTAGGGGACTTCCTCCTCCATGTTAGAAAGTGGGTGAAAAAAAGCGATCCAACCATCTTCTCAACTGCATCAAGCTTTCCTATTCCAAAAGAAACGGCTCACCTCTTCTTTAGACTTTACACCAACCACATTGAATGGATGCACGAGATATTAAACAATAAAAATGTCAAAGTTCTTAGCGCACTGGAGATGGTTAAGACATAGACGGTATAGAATGTTTACACACGAACTAGTAAAAGGAAGCGGATTTCTTCTTCGAGGTGGATGCTGGGTGACCTCTCACAGCGCCACACACCTCTAGCGGCGGAAAGAAGCACTGCAGTAATGTCCTGTACTCGGAAAAAGGTGCACACAATACAAAATCTAACTTACAGCAATGTCCGGATATTTTTCGACATCCCCCAAAAAAATGATCGCATCTACCGTTTATTGTAAGTGGAATGGTCGTAAGTAGGGGAGCGTCTGTGAACCCCAAGTTGCGCAATTCGGCCAAAACGCACAGTTTGGCGCTTAAGTACCTACGGCCGAAGTTACTTTGACGTGAACTAAAGCTTCCGGTTTATTTCGGGCTGGATTATCAAATAAAGTTAATCCATTGTGTTTGGGCAGGTTCAGGTTAATATACCGGAGACACAAGTAAGGTCGGGCTGAATTTTTTAGGCATGATCTCTAATCTGAACCAACTCACCACACTGAACCAACTCAGCACACTAAAAAAACTCTGGTGGGAGCTATGAATAAAAAAAAACTACTTGCCTCAATTGTCATACTGCTATGGAATGGGGCTCACTAAGTAGAGCGCTCGTCTTGGTACCAAGAGGTCGCAGGTTCGATTCTCTGTGCCTCTGAGTTAAATATTGAAGTCTCCTTGGGCACGACACTGAACCTCTAATGCCCTTGATATTGTGGTGAGAGGGTGTGTGTGAATCAGTTACTGTGAGACACAGTGACTTGAAAAGTGCTATTTACCTTTTGAAACAAATAAAAAGTAAAAGTTTTATACAATAAAATAGGATACAACTACCAATCTAGGTAAATAATACACAATATTGTCTTCAACATAAAACCAGATGAATCTTATTGTTAATGATATGTGCAAACAAGTGTCATTCCATCAAAGGTCCTGAACTCAGACCAAATGAGAACAACTATGTAAAAATATGAATTCCATTTAACAAAGGAATATTGTTTGAATAATAAACAAAAATGCAGGTACTATCACTTAAACATAATTCATTTAAAAAGTTTGGATATTTGTAATTATATTAAATGGGAACAATCGCATTTTTTATTGATGTTGAATCCACCACACTGTAAGAATTTCTGCTTATAATGTTTTCCGTTTTTGAGGAAAAAAACAATCTTGCATTTTGTCTGTTTTGTTTTAAATAGTTTGAAGTTATATTGGTAGAAAAGGGAGAATCAAAAACTTACCAGAGCAACATGAGAAAATCTGTACGGGTGATAACAATGGTTTCAAATGTATTCATCAATTACAGGTCAAGTACCTTTTTTTTAATACAAAAGTCTTTTCAATGACACACAAACACACCCTCGAAGTCACTTAAGTCAATCTGGAACTAGAAGCTTCACATCAATTATCCCTCACTCCTTCAGTTTCCTCCAGTTTCCTCCCCTTCTTCAAAGTTAAGATGACGACAAAGATTATAAATATAATAGCACTTTTTCCTTTTACCTGTGCTGCAAAGTGCTTTTAAAACGTCTTCAGCGCTAATAGGAGTTGTCGTCGTTTTAGCTGTCAGCTGACGACATAACTTCCCATGATTGCCTTCTATATGTACATTCACCACATGTGGAAGCCAACAGCACCACATAATCTGCAAAAAGTAAGGATGCAATATTGAGGCGCCCCAACCGGACCCCTTCAACGCCACAGCTTGGCCTATAAATTCTGTCTATAAGGGCAGCCTTGGTGGAGTCCAACTCCCACTGGAAACGAATCTAAATTACTGCCGGCAATGCGGTCCAGACTCTGGCATCAGTCATACACGGACTGCACAGCCCGCATAATACTCTCTGGTAGCCCATACTCCAGAAGCACTCCTCGCAGGGCTCCCCTAAGAACATGTCGAATGCCTTCTCCAAGTTCACAAAACACTTGTAGACCAGATGGGCATACTCCCATGCACTTTTGAGGCCCCTGCAGAGTGTGTAGAGCTGGTCCACTGTTCCACGGCCTGGACGTAGAGCCCACTGCTCCTCCTAAATCTGAGATTTGAATTCCTGACGGACCCTCCTCCCCAGTACCACCAAATGGACCAGGGAGGCTGAGGAGTGTGATTCTTCTGTAGTTGGAACACACTCTCTCGTCCCCTTTTAGAAAATGGAAACAGTCCCAGTCCATAAAAAACTGTCCCCAATGTCTACGCGATGTTGCAGGGGTGGATGTTGTCTCATCCACCCCTGGGGCCTTGACACCGGTGGGCTTTTTAACCACTGCAGTGACTTCAACCTCAGAGATATGAGAGCCCACCTCAGAGTCCCCAGGCTCTGCTTCTTCAAAGGAAAAGTTGGTGGGATTGAGGTGGCCTTGGAAGTATTCTGCCCACCGCTTCACAAAGTCCCGGGTCGAGGACTACAAAGCCAATCTTTAAACTGCGGCCTAGGTTGTACTCATGATGACTGAGCAAGCTTTTTAAAAAAAATTCTCTAAGCAAACGCACCCCAAAAAAGGGGGAAAAGGGAAAATATTTACGCTAATTCCTCACTTCCCTCTACCAAGTGAGCCCCTCCCAAATGACATCACCGACTAATAGACATATACAAGACCACACCGTGTGTACACGTGGTCGCTTCCCAGGATGGATCAGATCATCTGTATGACATCACACATGTCCAGGGTCAGGGAGTAACGGAATACATGAAATTGTGTATGTAAATGTAACTATTCCGTTACATTTACAGAAAATAAGACCTAATCAAATTACAGGAACATTTAGTTCATACAAGGATTACTGCACAGGATCATAATTCTATTTAAAACTGAATTGTATAATGCGCTGATAGATTATTTGTGCCATAATTTCAATTACTGACATGTAAAACGGATATATTAGGTTTACACACACACACGCAGTAGCAACATACGCGGGCCTATCTGCTGCGCAGATTATCCAGACCGGCACAATAGCCTCACCAGACATAAGTCTCAGGGGGGGCACAACTATTAGGACCCTAAAATATATTTGCATAGCACTTAATGCACAATAAACATGACATCATGTGTAACATCTTACATCCGGCCCATAACTAGTCTGCCAGGTGAAAGAGAAATATTATCATTTTGCTTAATAATCTTTACTACGTGGTTAAAATTTGAGTAATTTTTTTCTAGGACCAAAAGCAACTACCTAAACTTGGTTTCCACCAATTCTTTTTCAACACTACTTTGTTCATTCATGTTAAACACAATTTATTAATTTTATTTTAATTGATTTGTCTTTGATTAGTATATTCCGGATGGGAGTAATCCTAAAGTAATCCAGTAATACTTCTATTATATAGTAATTCAGTTTACGTTACCGATTACATTTTTCAATAGGTGATTAGTAACTGTATCGGATTATATTTTTAAAGTAACCCTCCAAACCCCGTACACGTCTCACTTTACACTTGGATTGAGCGCGCGTGCACGCGAGTGTGCACATGCACGCGCAGACTCTCATTTTTGACGACTAATGAGTTGCGCACAAGCACGCGAGGGAATAACAACTAGGGAAAACATAAAAGCGATTCTTTTCCTGAGTGTCGTTATTTATTTGAATCAAATTTAACGAGAGCCAAATCAAACGTCAGGTGAAGATGTTGTGTGCAAGTGTGAAAGTTTACGCGTGAAAGTGTACGTGCGTGTTGCTGACACGACAACAGACTGTGCAAACCGATAAAAAAAATGAGGCTTTACATGTTTGTAGCCTGGTAATTGAATAGTGTGTTTGTGTGCATGCATTATTTAAACAAATTTTGCTTTAAACCATTTATATTTTCACGGGATCCCTGGACGCAACTCTGGACAGCCTTCTCCAGTGTGGACGGTCCCTTGGCTTGTTCTTGGGTCGGGGCGAAATTGGCACCAGTGCATTTCAAAACTCTAAAACATACAAAAATACAAAATAGTATATGTATTTTTGCATAATATCTATATATATGTCATTGGTATATCCCTATTATTTATCGAGGTAATGCATTTTGAAGACAGTCTATCTCGTTTTTGACTTGCTGAGTTGTGACGTCATGTGAAGAACACCGGAACCCTCGCAAGTCACCCTATTGGTTTACATGTTAACTAGTCGAATAGGTTTTGAGTGTTTTGAGCCGAGTTATGGTAGTTTTTGTGCAGAACGTTCAAGCGTTGTGTCGCAGATGGGTGCAGCAATGGTACGACGAATGGCGAGCGGCCAAAATAACACACACAGAGCTAACAGGGGGCGAGCGAGAATAGAATTAGAATTAAATTTTTATTGTCATTCTTTGTAACCATGCACACAGAACGAAATGTCGATACACCTGACCCATACAGTTAAACTGTAGCTAGCCGATGCCGCCGCAGCCAAACAGGGCGCCGCCATTTTAGACCCAACTGCTGTGTTGGGAGTCATTAGGTGACCAAACCCTTTAATTCAAACCCTTAATGCCGAGCGCCAAGCAGGGAGGCAATGAGTACCAATGTTGTAAGTCTTAAGGTATGACTCCCCCGAGGCTTGAACCAGCGACCTCCCAGGCTCGGAGCGGGCGCCCTACCATCTAGGCTACCAAGCTGGTAGGACATGTAAGGCTGACCGGGTGCCATAAAAGGACGAACCGGGATCGATGGGCATAAAAAAGGGAGGCTGGCTGAACGTAAACACGATGAACCAGGACGACCGCGATGCACAGAAGCAACAAACACGAACCCAGCCGGGATAAAAAACAATGAACGCGACAGGCAAGCCAGTAAGCTGACTGCTAGCAGGGCTAACCTAAACCAAACAAAACTGGGAGCCGCCGGGAACCCACACGCTAACAGGGAGCTATCTGGAAAATATTGAATTGACTGAAAAACACGCGTTAAAAAACAAGGAAGGAAAAGTAACAATCATACCTATGAGGAGGCAACGGCAAAAAAGAAACGCACGCTATACAAGACATGTAGTTTGTTTTTTTTCATATTCGGGAGACGGATTGTGTTTCACGTGTAAATATATAGTACGCGACAACATCTACCGCTTTTTAAAGTCAAAAGGTTGCCATCTATGCGTCAAGTTCCTATAATAATAATAATAATAATGAATAATAAAATCATAGCTAATGCTAGCATGCCAGGATAGCATTGATTTTCAGGAGGAAAAAAATTAGCTTTGGCCATGAAGTGAAAAAACTTTTGAAAATCCAAACAGAAAAGCAAACCTGACGAAAAGACTTACAAGAATGTAAATACAATAAGCAAGCTAGCAGCTCAATCCCCAGTGTTGATGCTAACGTCAACAAAGGGTCAAATTAACATACTAAAAGGAGATTAGAATGAATAAAGTGAGAGGTTTTGATTAAAAAGTAGCATATTTGGTGTTGGAACGGAGCTTGTTGGTCATTAAAATAACCAACAGAGGATGCCAGAGGTACACCACGAGAATTCGTTTTTCAGGGTGGTTTCAAATGTAAAAATGTATGTTAGGTCAATCTTTTATCCGTCTCAAATTCTCAATTCATTCTGAGGGGAAAATCACATTTATTATTTTTTATTTTTGAGTATTATCAACTTTGTAGTGCATTAATTTTGAAAAAATTATTAATCCGGAGAAAAAACTTAAACAAAAAACGTTGCGCAGGGCATGACCCTACAATAGTGTGATAAGCTCATTTTATCTATAACATCCATCCATCCGTTATCTACACCGATTATCCTCAGTAGGGTTGCCGGGTGCTGGAGCCCATCCTAGCCATCTTTGGGCAGTAGGTAGGGGACACCCTGAATTGGTTGCCAGACATAACACAATCATGATAATTATTTATTTTTTTATCATCAGACATTCAATTGGAATCATAATAATTTGGATTCTTTTCTTGTTTTTTTGCTAGGTCCTCGATTCAAATTCATAATTGCTTTCGTTTTTGTATTGTACTTTGGTTTCTTGTAATCCATTAATATCCACAAAAGTGCTGACATATTTCGACCCTTTAAATCAACACATGCCTTGAGTTTTTCTTTCTTTCTTTTTTTTTGCCCTACTGATTTGGCTGTTAGCGTCAGAAAAGTGTCAACGCACAAACAACAGCTGCGTTTTATAAAAAGACATAACTGTTAGGAGCAGTTTGGGACGCTTCCACTTCCCTAATTGCATGTGCAAGCACACATGAAGTTGTCGAGGTGTTGTGGTGTGGAATTTTTATTTTAGAATTACTTTTGTAAAAGACACGGGTTTGCCCATGATAGGGTCCAGGGCCGGATTTAGGTTAAGAGCTGTAGGGATGATGCCTCCAGATGACTTCAGCCACAGAACTGCTCCTACGGGACGCAACTGGACTCTCCAGCAGTGTAATAAAAATCTGAAAATCCCCAACTGATGATTTGTAATCAAAAGATCAATGACCTGCATGTGTGTCATGTTCATGCCAGGAACTTTTTTGCTGCGTGTCTAAATTGAAACTTAGCCCATTATCAACAATTATAATTATTATGATTGGAGAACCTTATATTAAAAAACCTCAACAGGAACTCACCAATCACTCCGGTTACCGTGATCTCATCACACTTTAAAAGCAGATGCGCGCACAGCTTCCTTTCCCTTTCTCTTTACCCGTAGCTCTCCACACGTGAACACGCCCCTTGCCAAAATGGCTGACCTGGGCCTCCGGACTTGAAGTCTTTGAGTCACACTGGAATTTTTCTTCTAATGACACCGGAAAAATTGGGAAATTGGTTTCGAGAGTCCTCAAAATGTGCTTGAAGTTGGCCATGAAAGACGTGTACAAAACCTGTGGACTAGACAAAAATAGACGAGACACACACAACAATGTAGTCGCACACCGATGACATCACAGACTAACTTTCATCTGATTGGCTAGGACTTGAAACAGGAATTTCAGTTCATCGTCAAAGCCAGAAAACCGTAAATTTGTGGGATTATTTTTATTAAACGCTTACAAAAATTTGTGGTCACACAGAGCTGCCGTGTCACTCACTTCCTGGTACTTCGCCGCTCCATCTGTTCCTGCGCTTCCGGTTCGGACGCTCAAGTTTCTTTCGCACGGCACTCGAAAAATACAGTACACGGAAAGTGACATTTGACATGCTGCATATGGCACAAGATGGAACTCGACTCGAGGATCGCATCGTTGTCCAAGACTACACAAGGTCATTGTAAAAACAAATTTCACACTACATGATTATTTATAGATGTATTCTAACACGGAAAAACTAAATATCAAAAAGAAAAATAAATAACTTCAAAGAATATATTTTAATTCATTTTAATTTCATTGAGGGAAATAAGTATTGGAACCTCTAGTGTGTATCAGGTATTCTGGCTTCCACAGAGCAGTTAGACACTCCCAATCAACTGAATTCAAGACACCTTACAAATCCCCTGTATGAAAGATACCATTTCACAGAATCGGACAATCAGACCGTTTCCAAACTCGTCAACATGCATCAGACCAAAGTGCTCCTTCAGGACTTCAAAGACAGGATTGTTGACCTGCACAAATATGAAATGTGCTAAAAAGATATTAGCAAGATACTAGGAATCAAAGTAACAATTGTGACAATTGTGGTGCAATTGTGAGAAAATTTAAGAAGTATAACATGACCATCATAAGACCTTGGTCTGGTGCTCCAAAGAGGACAGTGTCTAAATTACAGTTTGTGTTGTTGCCCCAAAAACCTTTTACTTGTAGCCCCACCTGGCGGAGAACATCTACGCAGGGTCGCGATGACCATGAGAAAGTGAGGGAAATCGTACTGCAACCACTCAACAAGAATTGGGGAATGACTTCAAGGAAGCTGGAAGCACAGTCTCCAGGAAGACTATAGGCTACACTTTGCGACGCAATGGATTACAATCGTGCAGTGCGGAAGGTATCCCTGCTTAAGAGGGAACATGTGGCAGCCCGCCTCAAGATGCACAAAGGGATTGAGTGAAAGTTCTGTGGTCAGATGAGACCAAAATTAATTATTTGGTCTAAACTCAACCAGTCATGTGTGGAGAAAGAAAAATAATGACTATGACCCCAAGAACACTGTGCCACCCGTCAAGGATGAAGGTGGAAACCTCATGTTTTTGGCGGCGTTTCTCTGTCAATAGCACAGGGCTATTTCACCCTATCAGTGGGAAGATGGATGGAGCCATGTACCGTTGTGCCATTCGGAGGGACAACGCCCTCCCCCTCTATCAGGAAGCTGAAAATGGACAATGGCTGCATCTTCCAACTTACAAATGACCCAAAGCATACAGCAAAGGCAACCAAGGAGTGTCTCAAGAAGAAGCACATTAAGGTCATGGAGCAGCCTAGGCCTTCACCAGACTCCAATCCAATTAAAAATCTATGGAGGGAGGTGAAGGTTTGAGTTGGCATGCAACAGCCCACCAACCTCAATGATTTAGAGAGGATCTGCAAAGAAGAGTGGGCCAAAATACCCCACTGGCATGTGTGCTAACCTTATGGTTAACTATCACAAATGTCTTACTGCTGTGCTTGCAATCAAAGGCGTTGTCATCAACTATTAAGTGCTTTTGGCTAGCAGGAACAAATACATTTTTTTTCTGAATGATTACATTAATTAAAATACATCATTTATAGCTATTTGCTGGATTTTCTTTTTCATGTTTTGTCCCTCCATATTAGAATGCATCTATTATTAAAATAATAGAATGACCATGTCTTAATTGGCAGGCAAACCAAAAATATCAATAAAGGATATAAATATAGGACATATATATATATATATATATATATATATATATATTACAGTGGAACCTCGGTTCTCAAACATAATCCGTTCCAGAACCCTGTTTGAAAACCGATTTGTTCGATCACCGAAAAATCGTTTTTCCCATTAAAAGTAATGTAAAATCGTTTTAATCCGTTCCAACACCCTGAATGTTTACCATGAACGTAAACATGAAGCTAACCCAGGCTAATCGTACGTTCGCGTTAGCGTAATCTTTCGTACGGAAGATTACGCTAACGCGAACGTACGCGTATGAACGTGTAAAAATAAAAAATCATTTAGTACCCGGGTCTCCACAAAAAGTGGTGAGCGGTTAAAGGGTAAAGAAAAGAATTATGAATAGGATTTCTTACCTTTGTGGTGGTCTGCAGAAGCCATGCTCTATTCCCTCGAAAGAAGGGAAACTCGCACACCTTCTTCATTTTGCTATTATTTCTTTCTTAAATGCAATAGTTGTACGCACTACTCTTCTTTTTTCACCTGCAGCAACTTTGCTGCTTGCACCGACCTTCTTCGGAGGCATAATTAGGGGCTTAAACACTCCGTTCACCGATATTAAAAGCGAAAACGAAAAGAAGTGCGTGCGCACGTCATAACAGTTCTTCACGAGGGGTGGGGGCAATCTACACGATCTACACACGTGCGCCGCTCAGCATCGCACCCTAGCGTACCGGCGTTCGAACTCCGATTTTTTGAACGAAAAGCGAAGCAAGAATTTCTCGAAATTTTTGGTCGAGAACCGATTTGTAAGAAACTGAGAGGTGTTCGAAAACCGAGGTTCCACTGTACACCCATACATCCATGCACCGCTTATCATCAGTAGGCTGGCACCTGGATGTGATCCCATGACTTCAGAACTGTGCCGAGGACGTCCTAACCACTCAACAGCCTTGCCGCCAAATATATATATATATATAATGTATGTATGTATGTATGTATACATTCTATTTTTTTTATTATATCTATGTTTTGGCTTTATATCAATCAATGGTCGAACATTTTATATCCACTGCAGCACACCTTCATCTACTTTGTCCAGACATGTTTTATTAACAAAAATAATTTAAATGTTTTATTGTTTTTCTTACTTATGTGAATCATTCCCAGACAGTCTTATTAACATTTGTGTTCTTGCCCCCAAAACCTTTAACTTATAGCACCACCTAGCGGAGAACACGCAGGTTGCCAATTAGAAATAGAATTCTCTTTTTAATGATTGTTTGCAGCAACAATTTGGTCACAATGATTTTTGGAAGAAAAGAAAACATCCTGTGTTTCCCGTTTTAAGGATTTTATTACAACACTAATATGTTTAACACTAATACATAGTGGTGCTCAGGGGATGGATACAATAACAATTATAGCTTGTTTTTAAAACAGTGTCTCATAAACACATGCACCTGTACTATATGACGTTATTATTATGATATTAATAATGTAAATTAGTATTATTATTATTATCACACCCCGAGCTTATTTCCACGGTTAGGACCCTACTTCAACATTTTATGTTCATAGGCCTAACAGGACGGAACAGAGTGGAGCTTCTCTAGCTAATCTAGCTAATTTAGCAATAGCTCATGAGCTGACGTTGAACAGATTAACAAAACTTTAAAAGCTAAATCAAAAATGTTTTTGTATTTTTTTTTATTTATACCCAATAAATAGTATCTAAATTTTGCCATAATAGAGTAGAACTTCAAGAGTGCCTCTTACAAGTTTATCACATTTAAAATAAAATCAAAAGTAAGGAGAGTAAAAATTGAAACTTACCTTTATCCACAGTTGAACTCTCACCAAAATCAAATGACGTCACTTCCTGTAAATGGCTTTTATGGAATTGTAGTCTTTTTTAGGGGTGATTGGGCAAATTCTCAGAGAGTGGAAAATTACCACTGGGACATGTAGAGTTTTAACAAAATAGCAGGTAATAATATAAATTCCTATGATTTAATTAAATAGCGAAATTGGGTTTAGTGTAGTTGATCAAATTATTTAGGAGAAAGAATATGATTTTGTTGCATAAAACTCTTGAGGAAGTTGATGGCATTGCACTGCGGACAAAATAACATAGAGCACGTGTGTTACCAAAATGTTATGTAAAATACAAAATAATATTTGAAATGCATTTTATTTATGGTCAAATGATTGTAAACACTTAAAGTGAATAACTGCAATACTTTCTTTTATAAACGTTGCAGATTTGAGAGAAAAATCAGGGTAAGAGTAAAATGCAGACATGGAATGTTGCTACAGCTCCCGTGTTATTTTCGATTGTTCTCAGTTATTTTCGATTGTTCTCAGCTTAGGGATGCTGCTGGAAAAGTGAATTTCCCTTCGGGGATGAATAAAGTATCTATCTATCTATCTACAAACAGAATCAGACAAACATTACTTAACTCATTACATTTCAACTAATGGATTGGTTTGGGCAAGCAGTAGTTCCAAATGTTGGTTTTATCTATTAATCATGGTCCAGTTTAACACATGTTAATGCGTTCAAAAATCAATAAATTGTGTTTCACTCCAAGACAACCATTTTAATTGCTGTATTTTTTTTTTCACTGTTTACAGTACTTGCATTGTTACGTTTTTGTATATTGTGCCATGTATGGATCATCTGTATTGATTGCTTTGCTGTTTCTGTAAAGTTCTGTAAAAATATATATTGTTGGCTACTGTTTCAGGATTTCCGCGGTTCCTGTATCAGGGGTCTAAAAGTCAAATGGGCAGACGACCAAATAAAATATTTAGCGACAAGCTGACAGCCAGAATGATCAAATGTTTTTTGAAAACATTTTAAATGATGCATTTAGTCTTGTGAACCTAATTGAAAATTTGCTAGTTATATTCTCATATTATCAGATGAATATAACAATATTTTCTAATTAAAAACATAATATACATTTTCAAGATAATACAATGTAAAATGAAACCTCTATTCGACTTGAAACCTAAGAAAAATGTGATGTTTTTGATTAACACACAGCAGGAAGTAGCTTGCCAATCGTATTGTAGGCTGGTTTTAAAAATTAAACAAGTTCATCTCGGGGGCCGTCAAACACTATCTCGTTGGCCAGATATAGCCCACGGGCCTCCACTTTGACATATTTGTCCTATAGTGTAGCAGTATAAATCAAATTAAATTAGAAGAACAGACCAACATACTGGGCAGCACGGTGGAGCAGTGGTTAGCGCGTGTGCGGCACAGTTCTGAGGTCATAAGATTGAACCATCCTGTGTGGAGTTTGCACGTTCTCCCCGTGCTTGCGTGGGTTTCCCCCACATTCCAAAAACATGTGTCAGGTTAATTGGCCAGTCCAAATTGTCCCTAGGTGTGAATGAGCGAGCGAATTGTCTGTCTCTGTGTGCCCTGCGACTGGCTGGCAAGGTGTCCCCTGCCTACTGCCCGAAGACAGCTGGGCTCCAGCACCCCCGCAACCCTACTGAGGATAAGCGGTGCAGATAATGGATGGATGGACTAACATACTACTTTGAAGGTCTGTAATCCCAATTACACATAGTTTGCATTTAAATTTGGTTTTGCTGATCATCATTCAATCCCAAACCTTAATCCGAATCTGTGATCCATAATCCCAATTCATATACATAAACTTAATCCTAAATTGGAATAAGTAAACCAAACTTCGAATTCCAAAATATGTTTAAATCCAAATCCTTAACACCATTTTTAATCTTGATGCCAAATACTGTATTTTTTTCCGAAAACCCGATCCAAAATTATTAACCCTGTTCTTAGTAATGCATTCAAAGAAGTTGGGAAATTGCACCTCTCCTATGTCGAATAGGGCAAAAACAAAAAAAGGTGAGTGACAAATTATGATTGGCAGGAGAAAAAAGAAAGACACTTTTCGGCATCCACGTTTAATAGTTGACAAAGTAGCACACGTTAACACCTCCGAAAAGAGAACAACATATACTGGCGGGAATTCTCTCTCTTTCTTTTCCCAGACTGGAAAAATGCCACAGAGTTCCCATCTTGTCCCAACACACACACATACACGCACGCACACAAACAAACTCGACAGCCAATCACTGTCAGTCAGCCGGCAGTTGACCCCGCCCCCCACAGAACTGACAAAGTTTGCTACTTCAGTCAATATGGTTCTGAGCCTATCGGGTTTGAGTTGAAGAAGACCGTGAACGGCGGAGCTAGCCCGCCGTTTTTTTTTTTCGTTTATTGATTAGTTGTTGAGCGTGAAAAGTAGTTTCATAGAAGGCCATTAAATCCAGATTGAGTCTTGTCGTTGGCGTGCCATATACAGTACAGTGATATAGAACTTCTAAGCCCCTCCCCCTCTTTAAGTCACAAGTAGAAATCAGTTTACAAACACTAACAATATAGCTCTCGAGGCTGTACATCACCCTGAAGAAAGTCAAAGCACAATCACGTTTTCCATAGGAAATCTCATCTCAAGGCAAAGGTATCATTATCATCATCATCATCACTCCCACCAGGACGTAAACCCCAACCGTCCTGGCCCAGACGCCGGAATATCAGGGCCTGATCGTAGACCACGTCGTAGAAAGTCTGGACAGAGTCTAGTCCAAAGAGTTGTAAACTTTCTTACAGGCCTGTTCATAGACTACGTCATAGACAGTCTAAACCGAGTCTAGACCACAGAGTCTTCGACTTTCTTAGTGGCCTGCTCGTAGACAACTTAATAGACAGTCTGGACCGAGTGTAGTCCACAGAGTTGTAAACTTTTTTACGGGCCTGTTCATAGACTACGTCATAGACAGTCTATACCGAGTCTAGACCACAGAGTCTTCGACTATCTTACTGGCCTGCTCGTAGACAACTTAATAGACAGTCTGGACCTAGTCTAGGACACAGAGTTGTAAACTTTCTTACGGCCCTGTTCATAGACTACGTCATCGACGGTCTGGACTGAGTCTAGACAACAGAGTCTTCGAGTTTCTTACTGGCCTGCTCGTAGACCACTTAATAGACAGTCTGGACCGAGTCTAGGACACAAGAGTTCTAGAATTTCTTACGGGCCTAATGCAGACCACGTCATAGAAAGTCTGGACCGAGTCTAGTCCACAGAGTTGTAGACTTTCTTACGGGCCTGCTCGTAGACCACTTAATAGACAGTCTGGACCAAGTCTACGACACAAGGGTTCTAGACTTTCTTACGGGCCTGCTCGTAGACCACCTAATAGACGGTCTGGACAGAGTCTAGACCACCAAATCCTGAACGTTCTTTGGGACCTGATTGTAGACTGGAATAGTCAAGGTCAAAGAAGAGTAACAGACTCCCACTTTACCAAATCTTAGTCTGAGTCGCGGACCCGGAGGTTGACGAACTACAGCGATCCGGGTCGTGGCCCGGTCTACGAGGAGCGGCCTCGTCGGCGGCGCTCAAGTACACTTGCAGCATTCACACCAGGCCTCTTTAGCAGCAAATGGAAGAAAAAATGCTTTTCTTAGTTGTTTTTTTTTCCTTTTTCTTTTTTGGACAAAGTGCAATTGCGTTAAACATAGCTAATATTCTCGACATGTATATATGTATTTATCATATATATTTCTGCCTATATCAACTCTCCTATGGTGTAGATATCAAGCACACGTAACTTTTTGAACGATTTACAAAAAGAGGAAATGGGCGGGAGAGGAGAGGAAATCAAATAAGAATCTTAGATCGTCATCCTCAAAGAGCACCAAGTTCTCCCTTCTTTAAACAGAACCATATTGGAAAAATAGAAAAGATTTATAGATATATATATATGTGTATATTTTTCACGTACATATTAGCACAAGCTGCAATTCAAATCTCACGATGCAGACACAAAAACAAAACATTCTCGGAACTCGGAACGTGCTGCTTGCGTTACAATTGGCGGGAATGTAAGTGTCGATTTTCCCGACACGCTAAAGAGTACAAAAATAGAACCATCATTGTTTTGTTTGTTTGTTCCAGCCGCTCTCGAGGAACCTTTTTAGGTCGTCCGTCTCAAAATCAGAGCGTTGAATGACGCGGGTGGATTTAAAGACCCTGCAAAGTGAATTATCGGTTATATTTGTCCGTTTGGGGGTGGGGGGGTGCGTGGTTGAAACACTCCAACGGGAGCACTCCCTCTACTGGTAAGGTGCTATTAGCTAGCTTTCGAGTGCCTCGTTGTTGACCCTGATTGCCTCAAAGTGGGAATGGTCTGGTGGGCTTCTTTTATCTCTCAGATTGAGATTTTTTTTTTTTTGAAAAGGACACTAAAGAGCAGGGTTTCTCAACTGGTGGTTCGGGACCCAAAGGTGGGTCGCGGAACAGTTTTTATTGAGTAGCAGGCCTTTGTCTTGAAAAATGTTACTTAGAAGAAGACAAGACGGAGGGTTGATTACACTTGTTAACAGTAGATGGAGATAATACCCTGCTCGATGTCGTCTTCAGGTTCAGACAATTACCACGTTTTAGAGGGACTACATCTCATTTTATTGCGATTTTGTTGGTTTTATTTTCTGCCCATAATAATGAGTCCCTATAAAGTTTGTAATAGCGGGGAAGTGGAAAACAGTGACAACAATGATCAAGTGTAAGTAGGTAACGACTGTGAAATAGGAAATTGGTGTCATTAAAGCTCAGTTTAAAAATGTTATATTTTTAGCTTTTTAACAAGTATATTAATCTCTATTTACATGATGAAATAATTATCAGTTTGGTTACATACTTTATTAATATTTTGTATTGATGATAGTATGGGGCATTAAGGATGTCGCTTATATGCAATGTAGGCTTATATGCGATGTAGGCTTATATGCGATGTAGGCTTATATGCGATGTAGGCTTATATGCGAGTATATAGAATAATTGAAGATATTTTGGTTTTCCTGGTCATTTTGTTGTTGTTTTTTTAAAAAGGTGGCTATATTACAACTATATCTGCTTTGAACTGACGAATCATTTGATTAGATGAATTGGAATTTTCTCTCTTATTTGGGTCGCAGCCTCTCATTGGGGTGGAATTGTGGGTCCTGAAGTCGGACCAGTTGAGAACCAATGCTTTAGAGTGCCTTGTTGTCCGGTCACTTCAAGCAGCCTTGTTTTTTTGCCACTCAAGTCAACCTAAAAACGTGACAACCAAGCAAATGTTTTTTCCAGGTAATTGGATTTGATGGTATGAACAGGGCGGGGCTTCTGTGGAAAGGCCCACATCATTTAAAAGCAGGGGACACAGTTTTAACTCGGACAACAAACATCCCACGTCTTCATTTTCACTTTACAGGGGCTTTAAGAAAAAGTGCAACAGGGCATTCAAATAAAGAAAGAAGGTGCGAATAAAATTCTGTGGACAAATATATTTCCTAAAAGAAAGGCGTATCTTTGAAAGCATCAAGGCATATTCTACATTTAGGTTTTTCTTTTTCTGTGCAAATATAAACACAAATAATTTCTTATCTGTTTAACGTTTGTTTAACTGGCATCCAAAGATGATTTTCTCTGGACCTCAAAGTTAGCGCACGTCGCTAGCGCCTTTTCAACGGTTATTGCCGAAGCCCTTTCTTAACGTCGAGCTTCGATTCTTCATTTTTACCGACCGCAGGACGTAAAACGGCGAGGGCGAGGCAGGGGAAAACATTTTGGTTGATGTGCGGACGACATTTCCAAATAAAAACGTAGCTTATTCATTTAGCGCACGTAGCACATTTAGCTAGTAGCGTGAACTGAAAAGAAATGTTTCGTTTGTGGACCCAACCAGCTTCACAGTTCTATTGGGGTCCCTTAGACCCCACCTATCTCAGGAAAAAAAATATATACCCTCCCTCCCACATCTACATTCAATACGGCGTCATTTAAGCTGTGCAAATCCTTACGTTGACTGGCTGGGCGGCCATTTTGTTGCATGTGTCTTTGGTACAAAACAATCAATGAAAAATAGATAATAGTGTGCAAATATTTCCTTTGTAACGCAAAAATAGCTCTCAGCCTCGCCCACCTGGAGAGTACCAACAAGCAATGCTCATCTATTGCAGAGGCCTCCAAACACACACTCGCAAACAAACGTACACAGACACACAAAGGGCGGACCTTATATATAGGGAGAATGTCCTAAATGAATATTTCGACGGGCGAAAGCCTGAATATGGTCTGTAACCATGAGAAAACACATCTTGTAAAGTTTCAGATGAATTGGACGAATTTACGACGTAACCCAAGGCGAATATGGCCTGGTAACATAGGGAAATCAGAGCTGTGCTTTTAAAATTTGGGTTCAAAACACTCTCGTAGGGTCTAAAACATACAGCTCATGGATGATTTAATCAGGCCTGCCATAAATGTAAGGCTTTATCAAAAAAGAAGCGAGACTTTAGGGAATATTTATCAAGTTATACTTTTTTTTTTTAAATAAAAGAGAACCATATACTCCCTCTGGCTGATAGAACGCAGTAAAGGATATACTTTCAGTTTTAGTACGCTCGGCCTAGTAGTTTGAGCTGATGTAGTTTACGCCCTGCTAAAACCTTTAATTTAGATACAACAATAAAGCCAAAAAAAAAACTTTTTTTCATAGCTCCATTTTTGAGTTTAAAAAGCATGGTTAGTGTAAAACTGCATTCACTCAACTTTTATAAATAAACCAGCTAACACATTCAATGCCAAACATAGAAGTCTTTTTTTTCATATTGTTTGTAAATAAATGTGTTATGCTTAGAAAAGATCCTTTGTCATCCATGATTAGAATATGTAGGGAAGGCTACTAAAATAGGCTGAATGAAAAGCATAATACTCAAAAACCAAGAGATTACATTTTTAAGACTTAAAAACATGTGTTTTGGTATCATAATTGATTTATCTCCAATTTTGTTTCAACTCAGTTACAGATTTTATTCAAGCCGTACCAAATACTGGAGTGAAAACTATGGCGACTGCTAATGCAACAAGGAAAGGGTTTTGCTCATTGGCCAGCCGAAGCCAATGATGGGAAAGCAAGCTACCCTCCTTGAGGGAAGTGATGAGTTGGTTCTTTTACCAACACCATCAAGGAAAGAAGACGGTCGAGGAGGCGGCGAGCCAAGTGGTGGAGGAGGTCAGGGCCAAGATCTCCACGAAGGCCAATGTGCCGGACCTCCTTGTTGCATTCGCAGTTGCACTAGAGTACTTGGCTCGGCCCAAATATCAATTTGGGAAATTCTATATATAAGGACCACCCAATTAGACTACTGTACCAAAATGGCTTATATGTCTGATTAATGTGAAACTTCACAGGAAAGGTTTTCTCATGGTTTCACACCATATTCAAGCCTTCGCTGATGAAAAATGAAAAGTTCGAAAACAAGGACCCCCTTAACACACACACAAACACACAAACAGTGACTCTGTGGCATCGCGCAAGCAGAGCTCTCAGATTTACACACATTCACCAGATCTTTAAACACATCACAACATCTCTTTCCACTCACGCACAAATATTTCTCCCGCCGTCACGTTGCGAGCACTCACAAGGCACAATGAATAGAATCGGATCACTCGGTACACTAGCATGAACCCACTCACGTCTACTGTACAAGGGTTGGGGGCGGAGCCATCTTCATCCTCTTCTCTTTTTGGCTCCGCCCAATTAGAACTAGCACCAAACTACTTCCCGTTCCGCTGGGGAACGTCGAGGCCTCTCCGGTCGCCGCGGCGACGGGAATCCATGTGGTCGCGGCCTGGGTGTGGGGAGGGGCAGGGGGTGGCGCCGTAAGAAGCCAGGAGCGTGCGACTACACGTGTGCATGGACGCCGGGTGGGAAGGACATGCAAAGGGGGCGCGGTTATATGGGGGACAGCGAGGCGGGAGATCTGAGGCCACGCCTCTCGGGCACCCGCCTACATTTTGGAAGTGGGCACGCGCAATCCCACCAGCCCGCCGGTGGGATCGCCGCATCCGGTTTTCTCCAAAATCTTGTTGACGAAATCCGAAGTCTGCCCGGCGACAGGCGGGGACACTGCAGGTATAAACACAAGTGAGGTGCACAAAATGAATAACTTTAGTTTTCTTCATTTAATATTTTCCATTTCTACATACCGTATTTTCCAGACTATAAGGTGCACCTTGAAATCCCAAAATGCCCATAAATTTGAAAGTGCGCCTTAAAATCCGGTGTGCCTTATGTACATGAAAAAATACAATGCTACCTTTTTATACAACACCTCCACACACAAGAAATTCGATACACATGTCTTTCAGGTTTAAACACTTTAACCAGATCTCTGAACACGACACAAAATCTCTTGTCACACATGCACAAATATTTCTCCCGCAGTCACGTTGCGAGCAGTCCCACAGGCTACCAATAGAGACCGCCATCAGCTCGGTTCAGTTTGCGCATACAGGCACCTAAGCCCTTGTTTATACCTGTAGAGGACCTGTATTCCAAAGCAAGCTCGTTTTGCTCGCATCTTTTTAACCACATTTTATAGCATACCCTCTTTGTGAGTTTTTGTAAGGTGTCTGAGAAAAAAGGAGAATGATGACAATTGAAACGCACCAAAAAATAATAGAGTATAGTGTACGTGAGTGACCACCCCATGGAGTACAATCGGGAAGCAGCAAGCGCCGATCACAAAGCCGCTGAAGAATTTAAACTGAGCTAATTTCTGAGGTCGATTATGTTCCTGTTGCAAAAAAATTATCGAAGAGGAGGACAAACCAGAGAAGCTGGCATCTACAAAGCTTGAGACCTTACCAAGCTTGTCCTGGATCATCTTCTCGAGGGTGTCGCTCATGCTGCTGGCGCTGGGAGACGGGTCCTCAGCGCGGGTCACGATTTCCTCCTTGATAGCGTTGATGACAAAGAGCAGGCGATCTACGGAAATATTGAAAAAAATAATCAGGGGAGAAGTCAAAAGAGTCCCGTGTAAAGCAGGAGTCAGTAATCTATGGCTCGGGAGACATATATGGCTCCTTTTATGAGTGCATAAGGCTCGGAGAACAAATTTAGATACAAATCTTTTTTGTCATTTAAATTAGGATTTGGGCATAGGTGATATCTGGACATGCAACGCCAAAACAATACTGGTAATGTTATAGGTTCAGTCCAGTATATATTGGGCACCGTCTCAACTACAGTCAGAGTGTCACACCAGCAGACCCTGTTTTGGCTGTTTCCCAAGAAGGAAACCTTTACACGGATGTTCAATAAACAATGTATGTTTACTGTTTAGACACTTCATAATGAAAACCCATAAAAAAAAATGTAAACACCCGAAAATCCTGCAAAGCAGCCAGAGCAATTGGATTGGGTGAGAGGTAGGGATGCGGGGAGCTATGCACGCACTCCCTTCTTTTTCCAAAGTGCTGTCTGTGCCGAAGGTAAATACGTTGGCATACTTCTTTTGTAAAAATGTCAAAAAATACTGCAAACGAGAACTTTGCTGATACCTTGTTTGTAACCTTTATTTACGGCAGAAATTGAGGTCAAAATGAGCCACAACACTCTTAAAGAACCGCGGGAGGGAGACAAATTTATATTAATATGGGACACAGGCGCTGACATTATTATTATTTTATAAATGTTATCAAACGTCACACAGCAAAATAGAATGCGTGCGCTGAAGAATTATCAAATGTCTGGAGAGCAGGGTTGGAGGTGAGGTTGAATGTTGTCCTAAAATATATGGTGTGGTTCTCTCAAAGAAAATACTCCAATATTTTGCTTTTATGTTGAAAAAGGTTCCCGACCCGTGATATAAAGTGATGCTGCCCTTGTGAGGTTGTATATAGAACGCACGTCTATTTCAGCCTTACAGCTCTCTCTTGTGGTTGCATTTGAAACCAATCCAAACCTCTCCTCAAACGTACCATACTCCGTGCTGAGTCCCCACAGCTTGACCTTGTTGGCTTCATACTGCGCTTTCTTCTTCAAACGACACGCCCTGCAAACATGAGCACGTGAATGCAACGCACCTGCATCGAGGCAAGCATGTCAGCGCCTCACCTGGAGGCCAACTTGTTCTTTTCCTTGCGTGACCACGGCCTGGCAGTGAGCGGTAGCTCACTGACGGGCGTCAGGTCCCCGATCACCTTATTGAGTTTTCGCAGCTCGGTGCCGATCTGCAGGAGCTTCCTGGGGTTGGGGGTCAGGTCCTCCACGTCGGTGCGCCGGGACTTCTTCAGCGTGTACTTGCCTGAGAACAAAACTGGGAGTTCAATTCTGCATTTGGGTGCCCCAAAAATAGTATTGGGAGTAAGGCAACCAATTGCCTAGTTAACGAGTACTGTAACGCATTATTAATAAGATTTTGTAACCCACCAGTAGTTACAACATGATGGGCTACCCTGCTACTTTTCGAAACCAGATCGTTGATTATGTCTTCCAACCTATGACGATTATCCCTTTGCTCACAAATAGACATACAATCCTCAACTCGCCAACAGGTAGGCAGCAAGTAGGGATGGGGTGGGGCTCATACAGGAACAACCTAGTCAATGAGGCGAACGTGAGCACCGAATTTATGGGAAGAGTCCCGAATTTTTGGTCTTTTTATCTGTAAAATTATTTTTGCAATAGACCATGGCGGAAGAAAAATATCTTGGACATTGCCTAGAATTGGAGGAAATCTTCAAGTGGTTTGAAGACTTAAGACTAAAAGATTATGTAGTGTCTTGTCTGTGTTGGTTTGCAAGCTCTCAAGATTGCGTAAGCCAAGAAATATGAAGGCTTCACTGCTTCCACAGGTTGGTCTACAATTTATTTTATTGTGTGACTATTTTTAAGAAGTTATAGGGGGTTTGCTTTAATTTGAGTTTATACTGTAAATTGTAGCTAGATAGTTACTTTCAGAGTAACGCACCACTTTTCGGTGTCAGTAATCTTGCGTGTAACACAATTAATTTTTAACCTTGGAGAACCAAAGAACCTTCCTTCTTTGGAAAATTAGGACCAAGGTGTTCTCCAGGGTTAAATGAATTAACCGGTGAATGTAACTGATTACAATTTTACAGGAACGCGCCAAACACTGCCCACAACAGGCGTTTTCGTAACCTTACCGTGAAGAGGTCCGTTTTTCTGGTACAGGTTGCTGGGCAGAGTGTGACGGTCCCACTCCGATGGTTTAAGCATGCGCTCCTGTTTGGAAGGCGTCAGCTGCTCGCTGTACTCCCAGAAGTAGCGGCGTTTGCCTCGCTTGCGGCTCGATACGCCTGCGGTCAAGCCCTTGACGTCCTCAGAAAAGGTCACGTCGCAGCCTGTGGCATGAAAAAGGAAGGATAACATGAGGAGAGAGAAGATTATGAAAAGCAAAATGAATGCCTACCAGGTTCGGAGAAGGTGTCACTCATGTCATCGTCCTTGTCGGCTTCGTAGTCTTCATCCTCGTCCTCCTCTTCCTCGTTGTCGGTCAGCTCATGCTCGCTCCCGAAGCCTTCGTCGTGGTCTTCTTCCTGGTCTTCCTCGTCGACCTCCAGACCCTCATCCTCGTCGCCTTCCTCATCATCTTCCTCCTCTTCTTCTTCTTCCTCATCCTCGTCCAGTCGGGACAGGCTCCTCCCAGCCAGGCGGCTACGTGTGAGGAACAATGAGTAGTTGTGTTCTTCTTCTTGGTTCTCGTCTTCTTCTTTTCCTTCTTCGCTGTTTTCGGGCACCAGTGGGGTTGCGGGGGCACTTTCCACCGGTGGGGCGGGGCAAAGATCTTCTTTGGGAGGAGTGGAGATTGGGGCCAATGTGGCAGTGGCGGAGGCTGATGTGGACGCCACGTCGGCACGCTGGAGAGGAAGTAGGGCGTCTACCTTCTCGGAGTGGGCCTGCAAGGGTGGGTCGGCCTCAGATTTGCGAACGCTAAGGCGCACTTCGGCTTTCCGCACAAAGTCAGAGTTTGCCAACTGCGCAATCGTCATCTTGGATGCCCGCATAGGACCTTTGTCCTGGGGGGCGCGCAAGTGGGCCTGGGTCTTGGTCATAGTCTCGGTGCTGGAAGGGACCGGCCGGGTGGCCTTCTGGAAGCCCTCTGGAAAGTCTGGGAGGAGGCTCCTGGATGGGCGGGAGGTGGAGGCGCAGGTGAGGCCGGCAGCCGACCCCAATAGGGGCGCTCGTTTGACAGCGGGCGGCGGGCTGGACTCGGTAGGGGGGTAGAGGGCCTCGCACACAGGCTGAGAGTCCTCACTGTTGAGCTGAGCCAAGGTGGGTGTCCGGCCGATCACTTCCTCATCCTGGTAGGGGCTGGAGAAGTCATCCAAGCCCAGGAAGTCAACTTCCTTAGTGCCCCAGATGTCGCAGCTGGTCAGTCGCGTGTATCTGAACACAAACGCGCATTTTAGCAGAGGTTCTGTTTGGGAACGGCTAATCCAGCCCTACCTGGTGAGATCCTCCCAATACGAGTCCCACTGCTCAAATGCCGAGCCGCCTTGCGCCACATCGCACTCTCCGAGCGTCATCATCAGCTGCTGGTCCGTGCAGCCCTCAGAACCCTTGGCGCCGTCGGCCCCGCCCAAAACGCTGTCGTACGGACTCTGTCTATGATTCATGTCTCCATCCTGGTGTGGGCAGAAGACAGGATGTGAATTGGCGTTACATGGGTTTCCTTTGACTAACCAATCAGTATAGAACAATTGTTGATGTCATCAATGGGCCAGCGAGCAATGTGAGGATAATTTGAAATGTGATTGAAGAGGAAGTTTGGCAAAAGTAATAAATCACGTTTAATTTTCATCAAAGTTAAGGAAATCCTGACATTGCTGAAACAAACAGCCCCAATGGATATTGGATCACTTGTTCATTGATATAGCAACACAATTAGGCTGAAATCTTGTTGGATAAAATGCCGACCACAAGGGAAAAGAATAGAATGTTGAGAACCAACGAGGACTCGACACTTCTACATTCATAAAAATGTAACAGTGGGCTTTTGAAGACCGCACAAAGTCTTAAAGAGAATTGTGTTCACACACACAACATTTTCTTCCAGAACGTCACCTGCATCTGATGGCTCTGGAAGACCCTGTTGCAGTACCATGCTAGCTCAGACCGATAACGGCTCAAATTGGTGCCTGTTTTTTTCCTTCAATTTCATATATGCTACACAACCACTAACTTGGTTTGTTAGACTTTTATATAGCCTTTTCATTATATTATATTTTGGGTTGTACCAGCTTGGCAAGTCATTTTTAATGGTCTTGTCTATAAATCCATCCATTATCTGCACCGCTTATCCTCAGTAGGGTCGCGGGGGTGCTGGAGCCCATCCCTGCTATCTTTGGGCAGTGGGCAGGGGACACCCTGAACTGGTTGCCAGCCAGTCGCCGGGCACACAGAGACAGACAACTCACTCGCTCATTCACACCTAGGGACAATTTGGACCGGGCAATTAGCCTAACATGCATGTTTTTGGAAAGTGGGAGGAAACCGGAGTGCCCGAAAGAAACCCACGCAAGCACGGGGAGATCATGCAAACTCCACACAGGAGGTTTGATCTCATGACCTCAGAACTGTGCCGCACACGTGCCAACCACTGCGCCGCCCCTTGTATATATGATCCTACATAATTAAGGTCACAATTATAAATAAGGTTTAACTACATTGCCTGTTTTCATTAAAGTCAATTTATGGAACAGAACAAACCTAAACTTCATTCTGTGATTTGTAAGGATCCCTAATGTGGATAGCCAAAATAGGCCAAATAAAATAAAACTGTGTCAAGGTCAAAGACTTTTTGGAGTCAGCTTTGGAGAAAATGTTGATTCTATATATGTTATTTAAAGCTGAGTCTCAAACCCATACACACTCAGTTGTTATGAAATATCTGCCAGTCGTCCATGAGCTGCAAACGATTGGACTCTCACTCACCAACTCGTACATGAAGTCAGGGTCGGAGGTGTTGGAAAGCAACTCGGTACTGGTTAGCGCCTGATCGGCAAAGGTGAACTGCTGAAAGTCGTCCCCAAAGGGAGGCTCCATCCCGCTCACGCTGGGCTGCAAACAACACAATCATGATCGCTCCAAAATGTGCACACGACGTTGAAAGGAAAAGGACATAGTATGAATGTGTGCGGCCGAGTGTTGAGCTGGAATTGACACCAATTGAGAAGTCAACTAACTCCTTGTGAGTGTTTTGTGCTGTATTTGATGCTCTCCTTGGCCACATATCAGGGAAAGACACCTATCACCATAGCAGCTTGTGGCAAAACCCCACCTGAGGCATCGCAAGGCGCCACTTAGCGCTCCAGCAGTGGGGAACCTCTGGGCCCGGTGACCAGTCCCAGCGGCGTGATGGCAGGGAAAGGGGAGTCCAGATGATCAAATTGAAGAGACACTTAAAATATGAAAGAGCACAGAAATAAATATGACATATTGATAACATTGCAAGACAAATTTCATGAGATTACTTCTCTTGCCTCAATTTAAAATGCAATAATGAGTAGCAAACGGCATGTGGTCCAGTAAGGGGGCAGGAGAAAGGTGGGGACGGACAGTGTTTGCTTGTGCTTTGTGTTGCATGCCGTGCATGAGCAATGAGACACAGGACAAAGCACAAACAACTAAACAAGTCAATGCTTCTTTCACCATCTTACTTTGATTCAAAAGCAAGGCATGATTACACAAACGTGTGGAGCTATACCATGCTTAAGACACACATACTGGTATTGATGAAATTCCTGATTGGGTCAAGAACCGACTCCCCAAAGTCAAAACAGACTTATACATATTATGTCTTACTAACGAAACAAAATTAGGGGCCTTGCAATAGTTGCGTGTCCTGCATTGTCAATGTGACTCAGCAAAGTGGAGATATGCCTCAAAGTGCTGCCTCCATCCTCAACTTAACCTGATTTTTTGGGATGTTAAAGAAAAAAAAACAAATACATTGATCGATTTTTCTATAAACCGACTACTCAAACTTTGCACGACGTAAGTGTGGTATGGTAGTTCCACATTGATCCACAAAATGGCCAGCAGCAATGAACATTAATGGAAGAGGTTCTGTTTCATTTGCAGTAAGAGCCGATGGGGATTCAGTAGTTTGTGACGCTGCTCATGTAAAGGAGCCTGAAAAGATTATGAAGCTTTTCCATTTACATTTTGTTTTAGCTTCAATCAAGCACTCTTTTCTTTTGGGGGGAGTAAATGGGAAATTACTGATTATTTAACGACTAATCACTTATCTCATTTAATGAGAATCCTATAGCTACAATCATCAAATGTATTCTGCCTCTAACATACTCAAATCTGCAGCAAGGCAACAGATTTTTTAAAATATATTCTTTAAGATTGCAAGGCATTATACCATATTTTTAGATTCTCTGATACATTTGCACACATAAATCACGCTGAATTTCTATTGAAACGTTGACATTATGGTGTTTGGGGGAGTGTCATGTTTCTGGTGCCAGCAAGTTCACCTGAATAAATTTGAAACAGTAAATTTATAAATAGATGACCTAAGCGTAAACGAGGTCAACAGATTATTTAACTGAAAAATCAATTGTGAGTCATCGCCCGAAAATGAGTGAAAGTAAGAACCATTGACGTTTAACATTGGGCATTATAACTGATCATAAACATTATAATTTCCCAGATTGTATAAAATAAGAATATGTAATCTGACTTTTCCCTCCAAACACAAAAACGAGAAAAACGACAAAATGTAGAAAAGCAATGAAGAACATCGTGTGCTGCTCACATCCTGAAGCAAGCAAAACAAAACGTCAATCTAACCTAACAGCGCCAACACCCACGTAACCTCGTCTTTTCATTGGTCGAGACTCGTCAACAGCACGCCTGCCCGCTCATCTTATTGGCCGATCTCACAGTCAGCGCTGAGATGCTCGTACATAACGAGGAGCCTGCGCTCAAGTTTGGTTGAGACTACAGATAAACAAGTCGGAGGAGGCCTGTTCCTCGCTGGTTGGCCTACATTCGAACTCTCAAAACAATTCGCGATTCTTATGTAAAAAAAACACTCAGAATGTTGAAACAACGAGTGAAAGTAAACATACGAGGGCGAAATTTGAAATCAACTGCTCATCTGGACACGGAAAAAACAAAATACTCGATAAAAATCCGCAGTCGCGTGACGTCAACAATGGAAAACCACAAAATCCAATTTCCTTGAAATCATCTTGGAGTTGATAATATTGTTGTTTTTGAACTCGCAAGAAAAAAGCAAGGAAACGTGGAGGGAATATTCTAGCAAGCGTGTGTGTTGGGGGGCGTGTACCCTGACAGCAAAACTCAAGAATTCCACACTATACACGACCACTTGAACACAACAAACCCTGCAAATTTGGCGTGCTTGTGCGCGCGCGTGAGAGTTCTTCTTCTTCCGAAAGTGACAAGAGTCTCCTTACATAATTGATCCAAGACAAGCACCCACGCCCCCCTAAATGCTAACAATGGAAACGAGGTGTAGTAGGGGGGGCCTTGGCGACCTGCACCCACAAAACCAAAACATAAAGACGCCATTACAAACGTCCTTTGTGGTTTTTAGTGCCACACAATGGTTCGTCCCGTTCTCACACGAGAATGTGTTAGCTGTGATGCTAACCTCCAAGCTAATAATCCTCCACAGCGCCCAAAATCTCCAAAGGCTTTGTTCGGTCCCCGCCCCCCTCAGAAACGCCCCTATTTACTCACCTCCGGTCGTAACGCGCTAGTTTCTTTCGTCCCAATCTCGTGGTTCCTTTCGGCTTCTTCCTTTTCTTTCGATTTGTGACCGAGTTTTCTGCTCGCTGTTTTGTTTTGTTTTGACGCTTCCTGGAAGGCGCGTGACTGCCTGAGCACGTGGTCTGCGGTTCGACCAATGGGAGCGGCGTGGCTGGCGACACGGTTTGCACACGCTTGGTGTGGAAAAAAACAAACCGCTTGAGGTTTTTATCTTGCGGCAGAAAAAATAAAGTGGGACGTTTGTTTGCTGATTGGGGACGATCATGTGGTGTTTGACATTATTTCTGTCCCTATTATCTGTAATGAAGATAAAAATGTAGTGGTGGGCAGTGCATTTCACCCCTACGCCTTAAGTAGTGTTACGTCTGAATCAATCCAACCCTCAAGTCGAGGTCGACTGATTATTGGCATATTTGGGAATTTGACAGATATCAGCATCTGCTTTTTTTTCCCGATTATTGTTATTAAGTCACAGTTGCAGCCGCCTGAGACTATCACTCTTGCTCCTACAAACCCTCTTCCCTCCCCTCCCTGCTACCCACCAAGGACCTTCTGATTGGATTAGGGGTCCTGGGACCGAGCCACTAAAGCAGGAACATTAGAGCAATAGCTCTGCTCACTCGCCCTGACATGCCCTTGTCGGTGATATAAGAGTATGTTTTGCAATTAAGAGATTGTCCGTGTTACATGTCAAAGTGTCCTTGGGTAAGACACTGAACCCCTAATACCCCCAATAAGCAGTTTAGCGTCTTACATGGCTGCAATACAAGGCCGCTATTGGGAAATGTGGAGCACATTGTAAAGCGCTTTGGGAAGTCATTGACTTGAAAAGTGCTATATAAATGCAGATCATTTCATTTCAAAGCTCAGGAGGAGGCTGATTTCCATTCATTATCTGCATTGCTTATCCTCACCCGGGTTGCAGGGAGTTGGAGCCCATTCCCAGCTATCTTAGGGCAGTGGGCAGGGGACACCCTGAAATGGTTGCCAGCCAGTCCCAGGGAGAAAGACAACTCACTTTGGACCAGCCAATTAACCTGCATGTTTTTAAGGAACGTGGGAGGAAACCGGAGTGCCCAGAGGAAACTTACGCAAGCAGGGGAGAACATGCAAACTCCGGACAGGGAGGCTGGTAACTGGATTTGAACCCATGTCCTCAGAACCGCCGCGGACGCTCTAACCACTCAGCCACCCGGAGACTGATATATTAGTTCTTATCATAACATTAGTTGCTAATGTTGCGGCTCGTTGACTGATTGGCTTCCCTCCTATTTAAGCTCAGTGCTCTCACTCACCCTTTGTCAGTCAGTCAATGAACCTCTGCACCCGCAAGACGTGTGTTTTGACTCTGTCCGGTATCAATCCTGTCTTTCTCGCCTTGTTTGATATCTGACTCCAGTCTCCAGTGTTTGGTATCGATCCCGTCTGTCTCGTCCTATCTGATACTTTGCTACAATCTCCAGTATCAGGTATCGTTCACGTCTATCTCGCCCTGTTTGATATCGGTCTCCAGTGTCTGGTATCGTTCCCCTCTGTCTCGTCCTGTCTGATATCTGTCTCCAGTCACGTGTATCTGATATCAATCCTGTCTGTCCCGTCCTGTCCGGTATCGACCCCATCTGTCCGGTAGCTGTCGGATCATCCGTGTGGACTTTGCATGTTCTCCCTGTGCTTGCGTGGGTTTCTTTCGGGCACTCCGGTTTCCTCCTACTTTCCAAAAACATTAATGTTAGGCTAATTGCCCGGTCCAAATTGTCCCTAGGTGTGAATGAGCGAGTAAGTTGTCTGTCTCTGTGTGCCCGGCAACTGGCTGGCAACCAATTCTGCTCAAAGATAGCTGGGATGGGCTCCAGCACCCCCGTGACCCTACTGAGGATAATGGTTATTCATCAGTGCTTGTAGACTGCCCTAAGTTCTAAGTCCATCAGAAAATAGTGCAATGAAAATACATTAGCAGAAATATTGTGCAAAAAAATATAACAATAAACTATTCTATTTCTATACATAGCCAAGATATTTTTCAGTTTTGTGTGCTTTTTGAGTGTAGAAGATATTGTTTCTGAGCCTGATCTGATATCATTTATTCAATATATTAATTTAAAACCCAAGCAGATGACAAAAAAGTCATAATATTATGAGCTTATCATTATTACATATCTACTGCCAGGGATTTTGCAGCATGAGCCGGACTTGCCCGGAAGAAAGAAGTCAATGGGGGTCGGGTGCTTTCAAGATGAACAAACAGAACCTTTGTATGAAAACAAATGTGAAAGTGAAAATGTTTCTATGGAAATTCACACTCCTTAAGTTTCCTTTTAGATCAAGGAGATGCTTTGAGACCATAATATGTGGACAGAAAAAAAAGAAAATCAGCTAAGATTTATACATAAAAACTGTCTTTCAATTAAAAGTGCAACAAGGGGTGGAAAGGGTAAAGGTTAGGATAGGGGGCAGTCTAAAGAGGGAAAACGAAACCACTGATGCAACCAGCGGCAAACTGCAGCCTTCTTCCATATTTGGACTTCCTGCCGCTATATAGTACTTACTCACCCTGACAAGATCTTTTGTTGCCGCTGGCATCTTTATGAACATAGAAGTTAGAATGCATATGTGTAAACACACTTCATTTCTAGCATAACAAAACTAAGGTTCCAAATGCAGTATGTCACAAAAGTCTGTACACCCATCACATTTCTGCCGAGATTTCATATTAATGTTTAATTGAACAACACAGAAGAAGCATCACTTTGACACAATGAAAGGTAGTCTGTGTAAAGCTAATTTAGCGGTGTAAATTATTTTTACACTCGGAAAACTCAAAATATAGCCATTAGTATGTGAATCTCTGGTAACAAAAATGAGTACACTCTGAAGGGAAAGTTCCTTAAGTGTCAATATTTTGTGTGGTCACCATGATTTTGCAGGACCGCCTAAATCCTCCTGGGCATGGATTTCACCAGAGCCTCACAGGTTGCCACTGGAATGCTCTTCCAACTCCTCCATGACAACCTTCCGCTTCCGGATACCCCAAAGATGTTCTATTGGGTTAGATCTTGAGACATGCTCTTAGCCCTTTTAGAAAATCCATGGTCATCTTAGAGTTGTGTTTGTGGTCATTGCATGCTAGAAAACTAGCCTGCAACCCAGTTTCCAGAGGGAGGGGAGCATACTCTTGCTCCAGTATTTCACAGTACATGCTTGAGTTCATGTTTCCCTCAATGAAATAGAACGTCCCAACTCCTGTTGCACTCATGCAGCCCCAAACCATGACATCCCCACTACCATGTTTAACTGTAGGCATGCTTCACACCATCTGAGCCAAATTAATACATCTTGTATCATCAGACCAGGGGATATTTTTCCAGTAAGCCATGGCCTTTGTTTACATAACCTCACCAAACTTTTGGTGGGCATTCTCGTGGACAGCCTTTAAAAGAGGCTTCTTTCTGGGGTGACAGCCATATAGACCAATTTGATGAAGTGCGGGGCATATGGACTGAGCACTTACAGGCTGAACCCCCACCTCTTCAGTTTCTGCAGCAATGCTGACTGCACTCCTACGCCTTTCTTAGATAGTACTTGAAAGTGACACTGGGCACATCCACTAAGCTTCTTTGGACGTCCAGCACAAGTCTTGTTGTGATTACATCCTAATGTGGTACCATCATTTTTTTAAAGGTCCTCAGAGAGTTCCTTGCCATGGTGTGCCATCTTGATTACGCCATGATTCCCCCTGCGATTTAAGCCATATGTTCTAATGCTGCTCCATGACTTTTGGAAGGGCTATTTTGACACCATACCAACCATTCTCCAGGTGAATTTCTACCTTCTCCATTAGTAGCAAAATCTGATAAAACAGAACACTCCTTTTTCATTGAATTCCACCCAAAAGGATATTATAGCCTTCATACTGGCGAGGAGGTGTTTATTACTACATTGGAAATGACCAAGATACCCTTCATTTTCTTTGTGGCTCAAGGACACCATTACCAAGGACACTTTAGAGAGGATCCACCACGCAATTCTTCCAAGAATGGCTTCCCCTAATTTCTTATTTCAAAATCCTGAAACAGTTTCCCAGACTTGCCAGCAGGGGAGGTCCCTGACGCACAGTACGTGCTTTACGGGGTGAGTCGGTCGAAAAAGTCACAGAACGACTTTGTCAAGGACTGGCTCCCTCTCGTCGCCATCAAAGACGCCATCTGGACCTCCAGAAACCTGCTGGTAAGGAGGTGCAGGCAGATCCCTCCCCGTGGCTGTGCTCCGAACGGCTGCAGATACCATACATTCTGCGAGCGGCAAGCCTAGGACGCAGCCATAAAGAAGAATCGTCTGCACCCACCCGGAGGAGGGAACCGGAGATCCACTGTGGGGGTCCCGGCAGCAACGGCCTGGTTATTCGGGTGGTTGTGGAAGGTAGAAGTAAGAAGGGAGAGGACCCATCTGGGCATCCCGGGCAGAGGACTGGAGGATGCTGCTTGGGAGGGTGGGATGGAATCCCACTTGAGAAGACAGAGATATGCCCTTGCACAATAGTATTGCCCTTTACACATTGGTTAACTGCCGTTAAAAGTGTCGATAAAAATTGTTCAAACCTCATATTGTTAGAATATGATATAATGAAATTGTGAATGCATTTAATTGCTGTTAAAAGTGTCGATAAAAACTCATATTGTTGGGATATGATGTAAAGAAATTGTGTGTTTAATTGCTGTTAAAAATGTCGGAAAAAATTGTTAAAACGTCATATTGTCAGATATAACGAAATTGTGAATATGCTTAATTGCTGTTAAGATTGCCGAGAAAAATTGTTCAAACCTCACATTGTTTATTTGCTGTTAATAGTGTCAATAAAATTGTTCAAACCCCAAAAAAACCTCCTATATATGTGTGCCTGACGCTGTCATTTTCGTTTTATTTTTTGGGTTTTTGTTTTTAAGTACCGTACACGAGCACTTAGTTTGGGTTTTCTTGTCTGTGTTTGCATTTGTATCCTATTTCATTTGACAATCCTCTACCTAAACTTTTTGTGTGGTACAATCTTTTTTTACATATGCAGTACAACGCATGTTCAAATATAATTGTAGATCTTGTTAAAATGAAAAAAAAAAAGAGATGGAAAAATATCACACTCACAATCTTGCATTCTTGACTCTTTCTGGGAGATCTGTTAAAGGAGGGTATTCCCAGCCCCCTCACTTAACCCAACCGAAAAGTCGCAACACCTGTTATTGGGAGTGACTAGGTGACCAAACCCCTTAATTCCAACCCAAAGCAGGGAAGCAACAGGTACCAATTTTGGAAGTCTTGGCAAATGTTCAAACAAAAGACCTCCCAGGCCACCAAGTTGGTTGAATAATATATAATAAAGGTTTTCATAACTACAATTTATTATGAAATACTTTAAAATGAGTAGTTTATTTGAGTACTGTTAATAAATAATATACCTCAATGACAATCCAGTTACAAAAAAAGACCATTTTTTCATTGTATTTTATAAAAAAAGCAATCAACCTATTTAATTTGAGCAAAAGTAGCAAAAACATACCAGTAAGTTCTTGCCTGCAAACGGGGATTCGGTCATAAGCGTCCACTAAACGAGGCACAGGAAAATCAGAGCTCGGTTTTGACGGCACGAAGAAGGTCTTTGTGGTCCACTTTGAGCTTGCGCCCGTTCCAGCGGTGGTAGGCCAGCAGAGCCACGTTCTTGGCAGCCACGGCGCTCATCTCCATGGCGGTGCCCGCCCACTCGATCCCGCTCAGGTAATAAAGGTGAGGTAGGAGCTCCACGGAGGGCCACGTCGTGCCAGTGGCGCTGCCGTAGCGGGGGTACGCTTGCCACTCCGTCACCTGCGCCGAGTAGTAGGACCTGGAAAGAAAGGAGGTGGTGTCACAGAGGTTTGTACACATTTTAATGGCCAAATTTTACATTCAAAGGCCGGCTAATAATTAGTAATGTGTCGTTTGTGAATATCACCAATTCAAACTGGAACTGAAGGCCTAGGTTTGAGATGCATTAACTGCCAAATGGTTAGCAAAATAAATCAAGAGTAAGGCTAGTCATCACAGAGAAAAACACAACATGAAAATTAAAAGTATTTTCAAGGGTTTCAAGCACCCATACAAATCCCGGTCACATGGTGACCGCAAATCTGTCCAAGCCTGTCGGCTTTGAACTTACCTGAAAAGTGTCTTAAGCTGCTCCCTGGTGAGAACCTCAGGTGAGAAGACTTTATAAACGCCGGCCTCGTGCGCCCACTTGCGACGGAAGCCCGGCGGCACGTCTACCGGGTGAACAGCTGCAACGCTGTTGAAAAAGAGCGCTGGCGAGGAGGTGGTAAGCACGCCGGCATACGGGAAAAGCCGTGCGTCGGGGAAGCCGAAGAGCGAAGTGTTGAGGTAACCGTGCACCAGCGTGACTACCGTGCCCTGCCACTCGCCTTCACCGAGTTCCAAGGGCGCCGCCGAGTCCACGAAGGATATGCCGCCCGACCTTACCGGCGCCGCCAGAACCACCATGTCGTACATCCCTGTGGATTGCTCCTCGCCTGCCAGGCTCAGCTCGTACCGGAGAGCGCCATCTTCTGGGGAAAAAAGGATGGGTCACATATGCAATGGGTAAACTCAAGCAGCACCTGGACACTGGAGGACCGATCCTGTCAGGTGTAGAAATAAATGTGTAAATATAGAAATACAGTGGAACCTCGAACGCCTCTCAGTTCGAACTAATCGGAGTCCGACCAAAAATTTCGAGAAATTCTTGCTTCGCTGTTCGGTCAAAAAATCGGAGTTCGAATGCCGGTTATGCGCGAGTGTGTACGCTAGGGTGCGATGCTGAGCGGGGTACGGTTGTACATCGCTCTTTTTGTGACCAACTGTTATCCGTGCGGACGTGCTTCGTTTTGCTTTCGCTTTTAATATAGGTGTACCAAGTGTTTTAGCCCCTAATTATGCCTCCAAAGAAAGTCAGTGCAAGCAGCAAAGTTGCTACAGGTGAAAAAAGAAAAGTAGTGCGTACAACTATTGCTGATCTTGCCTACGCCTTCTGCTGACCACCACAAAGGTAAGAAATCCTATTCATAATTCTTTTCTTTATCCTTTTTTTTATTTTTACATGTTCATGTTAGCGTAATCTTTCGTACGGAAGATTACGATAAGGCGAACGTACGATTAGCCTGGGTTAGCTTTAAGTTTACGTTAAACATTCAGTAAACATTCAGGGTGTTGGAACGGAGCCCAACATTGAGGGTGTTGGAACAGAGCCCCCTTTTTAATGAACCGCTCACCACTTATTGTGGAGACCCGGGTGCTAAATGACTTGTAAACGACCTGATTTTTTTCAATTTTACACGTTCATGTTAGCGTAATCTTTCGTACGGAAAATTACGATAACGCGAACGTACGATTAGCCTGGGTTAGCTTTAAGTTTACGTTAAATATTCAAGGTAAACATTCAGGGTGTTGGAACGGATTAAAACGATTTACATTATTTTTTAATGGGACAAATGATTTCGGTGATCGAACAAATCGGTTTTCGAACAGGGTTCTGGAACGGATTATGGTCGAGAACCGATGTTCCACTGTACCTACAAATACACTGTGCAGTGGTACCTTTACCTACACATGTCTCTACATACAAAAATATTGTCTCTAGTTACAATGGTGTTTTAGGATACAAAGTCAAAAATACAGTAGAATACGCGCTGCCATTTGCCGCTCCCAGAGTGCTGACCGGCATGCTCTTCATGTCCCCTTCCGGCTCTGTAAATAGTCTACCGTATGGTACCGCTACGAGGAGCTATCATTTACAACGGACAAGACATGCAGAAAAGTGGATAAGGAGAAAAGATGACTAAGAGACTTTTTCTGGCAATCAAAACAAAGTGCAGGAGGAGTTCAGAGATGACAAGGAGAAGGATGCAGCTATATTCCATCATCCAAAATTAAAGACATTATGGCAAATTTCCATAGTCTCAGAATTTGTGGAAAGGAATCATCCAGAAATGGTGTTGACATGAGGGGCTATTGCTGATGACATCTGCCATTCTGATGGATCGTAAAATGTCGGCAAAAGCAGACTTCATTGGATCATTTTTTCAAGAAACGCGAGCCAAAATACACTGCTGAGGACCAATAAACCAAGAGGCCAGTTAGTGGGTAAATGGATATTTTTAGTATTTCCTTTATTCATTGTTTTTTCCTAATTTAATCAAATCTAATTTAAATATGTATTTATTTCATGTTCTGACGCTCTTTTATGATTTATTTAGAAAAATATACTTTTGTGGGGCTTGGAACAGATTAGAGGGTTTACATTCAAAAGGTGTATCTACTTACAAATGTTTCACGTTACAAAGCTTCTCCCAGAAGGAATTAAATTTCCAAATAGAGGTTCCACTGTATATATCTTATAAATAAATTAACTAGGGCTGTAACAATTAGTCAACATTTTCAATTGATAATAGAAATAATCAACAATGACTTCCACTTGTCAGCTATTGTCAGCAGACATGTTTTTTCGTTAGTCATTTAGATAAACATTGACTCATTCAGAGATCCTCACTGAACTTCTGGGCAGAGTTTACTGTACTGAACGTATAGGGGCTGAATAATTATGCACACTCATATTTTTGTTTTTTTATTTGTTGAAAAAGTTTAAAATATCCAATAAAGTGTGTTCCATTTCATGATTGTGTCCCACTTATAGTCAGGGTTGGGTAGGGTTACTTTAACTTGATTACTTTCAATTACATTTGGATTACTCCAATACCAAATATGCTAATAAAAGACAAAAAAAAACTAAATATGAATAAAATGACAAAATTTTGTGCAGGCTTGGGGAGTAACGGAATACATGGAACGGCAAAAATGATGTTGGCAAGCTGTTTGGATTTATTTTCATTTTGTTTCTGTCACATTTTATGTTAGTTTTGCCGGAGATCAAAGAGATCAAAGCCAGGAGAGAAAGCTTACCATGTGTTGCTAGTCATCATTTTATTCATATTTAGTTTATTTTGTCTTTTATTAGCATATTTGGTATTGGAGTAATCCAAAAGTAATTGAAAGTAATCAAGTTAAAGTTACCCTACCCAACCCTGCTTATAGTTGATGCTTCACAAGAAATTACAGTTGTATTTCTTTACGTTTGAAGTCTGAAATGTGGCAAAAGGTCATAAAGTTCAAGGGGGGCAAATAATTCCGCAAGCCACTGAATTTATTTTGACGTGTATTTCATCATGTATTTTGCAGTTTATTTTATCATCTATTTTGTCATCTATTTTGTCACAAAATGTTATTCAACCAAGAAGCAAACCTAGTTGCTTGAGCTTATCACCTACTGGTTGATAAGTGATTGATTGGTGCATATTGTTCCTTCACACAGAGATCAAAGTGATCCAATTGGACACACAGTTACTGATGGTTAGTTTGGATCACAAAGTCAAGTCGGACTAGCAGACAGGAAGTAAATGTGGCCATACAGGAAGTTCACTTCCTGCGATTTTTTACCCGAGAGGATTGTTCGCACTGAGGTGACCCTCGCCTGCATGAGGTTGACGTTGGCCAATTTGAGCAGGCCCTCACAAACCAACTTGTTGCCGCCTTCCACCGCCCAAAGATTGGAATTGGCACTTGCCAGGGACACAGCGCCTATAAACGAAAATTAGATAATAATAGTAATATATTTTTACAATCTTAGAAGCATGGCGAGGAGTTTGTTTGGTCCGACCTGGGAAAGCAGGTATGCTGACGTTCTGGCCGTAGTTGTGCCTGATGACGGGTGCCACCACCTCGTCAATAAAGCGCTGGGACACGCCCAATTCCAGCAGCGAATCGGAAAGCGGCCTACGCGTCATGTTGACAAATCCGCTCCCGCCCAATGACTCAAGCAGCTCCTCCACCAAGCTAAAGGCATAACCGTGGGCCTGGTACTTGTAGATCCTAAACATATAACAACACTCAAGTTATATATTCTTAATCTTCTGAGTAGACAAACAGACAAAAAAATGACACCTGATGAACTTCTCCATGATCTCCTCCAACCACATCTGCAGGCGGATGAAGCTGATGCCGTAGCGCCACCACAAACGCAAAAGGTCCAGGAGGTACCAGTCGGTCTCCTCCGCGACCACAGACGCCCCATCGAACACGGCCGTTTTTCCCGAAATGCCGCGACGCTGCTTTAGACCTGCGCACACACGCACACGATCACGACAAAACCTTGCAATAGCGTGTGTGGCCATTACCCACCGAGTTGCTTGACAAAGTCATGCATGTGCAGGTTGAGAGCGTGTATAATTGAGCCTCCGGACTCATACTGGTTGCGGTTTACGGTGACTGTGGCCAAGCGGCCGCCCACTTCCCCTTTTTCATACACGTCCAGTTGCACCTCTGGCCCGAAGTGCTGCCGCAGGAAGTGCGCTGTGGCGCTTCCCCCGATGCCTGCGCCCACCACCGCTGAAACCACAAAAGGATACAAAAGATTTATGGAAAATGGGGGTCTACTAGTGGTTCCAAGAGCCAAGAAGAAATATGCAGGTTCGAGAGTGTTCTTTGGCCCACGGTGTTGTGGAATTCTCTTCCACCTGATATTCGATCTGCAACCTCAGAGGAATTCCTTAAGTCTAGGTTTAAGACACAATAATATTCTATAGCTTGTGAGTGATGTTGACCTCATACTCTTGTCTTTGTGTCCTTGAAGGAGAAGGATGAGCTTGGATTTCGAACGTACATCCGTTCTGAGCCATCGTACCAGCACTTGATCCTAGAATCTGCTGCATCAGTCAAGATTTTGGGACAGGAAGCTGTCATATAGACATTACTTATATGTAGTGTTGATGATGATTATGTATTGTCTGGTGATGCCTTTGCAACATCGATCGAAGCCCGGTCATCCTGGAAAGGGGATTACCTCAAGTTTTCTTCACTGAGGTTTTAGGTTTTCCTTGCCCTCATGAAGGTTTCAAATCAGGGGATGTTGTAATAATGGCCTGTGCAGCCCTTTTAGAATTAAGAATTATACAAATAAACACGAGTCAAACAGGAAAATGTTTTCCTGCAAATATAAATTATTGGTCAGTTGTTTGTATTTAATAAAAGTCTCACTTGCTACTTCTTCCAGTTCCACCTGGGCCATTGTACGTGTCCCCAAGACAGCTCAAAGACTAGTTGCATCCTGTGCCGTTCCTGGAGACCAAAGTGACGAAGAGGCGCGTCCCCACCAAAATCATGTGATTGATGAATCAGATGACAACTTACACTAAAGAACAACAGAGACCAGATGATGAAGGTGCTGTATCTGAGTCAGATCAGGAGACTTATCCTGCTACTGGTAACCATGAAAACCAGTCTGTTTCTGGTGAGGGAGCAAACCCATACCCCGAAAAACAGCCTGGACAGGGATGGCTGTTCTTGCCTAAGACACACCACAGGGAGTGGTGCTCAGATGACCCTGGCGGTTAAAGGATGCGTGAGCTATATTCCCACTAATATTATGTAATCACCTTACTTTAATGAGAGGTACCTACAACGAAAACCTAATTGCGGGCAGCACGGCAGCGCAGTGGTTAGCGCGTGTGTGGCACGGTTCTGAGGTCATGAGATTGAACCTCCTGTGTGGAGTTTGCATGTTCTCCCCGTGCTTGCGTGTGTTTCCTCCAGGCACTCCGGTTTCCTCCCACATTCCAAAAACATGCATGTCAGGTTAATTGGCCGGTCCAAATTGTCCCTAGGTGAGAATGAGCGAGCGAATTGTCTGTCCCTGTGTGCCCTGTGACTGGCTGGCAACCAGTTCAGGGTGTCCCCTGCCCACTGCCCGAGGATGGCTGGGATGGGCTCCAGCACCCCCGCGACCCTACTGAGGATAAGCGGTGCAGATACTAGATGGATGGATGAAAACCTAATTGCTCTTTATGAATCAGATATTCAACTTTCTGCACCTTCTTCTCCAGAAGGCCTCTGATGACGTCACTAAGCAAATTGGCTGTGAGAACTGCTTAGTAGTTGAAAATCACGCTCCAGACAGTTGGGAATTCACCATGGAGAATGTTGACTACATGATGTGGAATAGAAATTTAAGATTTATTTATAGGACTCTGTTTTTAGAATCCTGAAATTGTTGCGCAGCAGCGTTCTGAAAAAATAATCAATACGAGTCAATGTTCTTGCCTATTTTAGAAGGCGGAGCTCCATCCATTTGAGCGGACTCGGTGGCTGACTCGGCGGCCGCCGCTAAAAGACACGCCAGGGCGGCCAGCAACGGCCCAAAACCACCGCCAATGAAGCCGGGTATACGCCGCATTTTGCCTACCCGCCTGCGGGCCGACGAGGTGGCGACAGTAGTGTAAAACGTTTGCCTTCTCTCGGCTAACACCTAGCAGAAATTTGGTTCATCCATACAGCGGATACGGATGCTGCGATCGCTTGATCGAGACTGGCGGAAATACGTCAGGTGACCTGGACCCTTGCCAAATGGGGACCAATCACAGTTGACGTACCTTTACGTCTGTTATTATATAGCCGCCACCCGCAATGTACATGATACGCTGTTGTTTTTCAAAAAACGTTTTTACATTATCAACTTCACTTATTTGAATTATACATTTGTTTGATTCTCGAATATATTGGCATGACTTTATTTTTCATCTTGGGAATTTTTATATTTGAGGTTTTTTTTTTATAGCAGCTTTCTCTTAATCAAGGTTGGGTGGGTAGGGTTACTTTAACTTGATTACTTTCAATTACTTTTGGATTACTCCAATACCAAATATACTAATAAAAGACAAAAGAAACTAAATATGAATAAAATGATGACTCACAACACGTGGTAAGCTTTCTCTCCTGGCTTTGATCTCCAGCAAAACTAACATAAAATGCGACAGTAACAAAATGAAAATAAATCCAAACAGCTTGCCAACATCATTTTTGCCGTTCCATGTATTCCGTTACTCCCCAAGCCTGCACAAAATTTTGTCATTTTATTCATATTTAGTTTCTTTTGTCTTTTATTAGCATATTTGGTATTGGAGTAATCCAAAAGTAATTGAAAGTAATCTAGTTAAAGTAACACTACCCAACCCTGCTCTTAATATACCGAGTTCATATCAACATCCCTGGCTTTTTTGTAAGCCCCTAATCATAAAACGTCTTAAAGCCACCATCACATCATCCTCTGATCTGAAACCTACATGAGGGCAAGGAAAAACTCGAAAGCCTCAGGATGAGGAACATAAACCTTAAGCCAGGGCCGAACATGAAGTAGTCTTTTCTGGGACGACCAGGCTGCGGTGGATGTTGCAGGGACATCAACAGGAAATACACAATTCTGGTTTCAAAACCCAAATTTAAAACGGCAATCTTTTAAAACCCGAATTCAAAAACATAAATTGTCTTGAAACCCTACAACTGCTAATAACTCAACATTAACATACAAAATATTTTTTAAGCCCAATATTGTATTGAAATCCAGATATAAAACCCAAACTTGTCTTGAATTCCTAGCAATCATCTGAAACCCTTATCCTTGCTTAAAACTCAATTAAAATCCTTAATCTTTTAAAGCAATTTCATTTAAAACATTTAAAAACATTTCTTGTAGGGCGGCAGTAGCTCAGGAGGTAGAGCGATCGTTTTAGGATTAAGGGATCCCAGTTCGAATCCCGGCTTGTCCGTGTTACATGCCGAAGTGTCCTTGGGTAAGACACTGAACCCCCAATAAGCAGGTTAGCGCCTTACATGGCTGCACAGATCTCGGTCACTATTAGGAAATGTGAAGCACAATGTAAAGCGCTTTGGGAAGTCATTGACTTGAAAAGCGCTATATAAATGTAGATCATTTCATATCATTTAAAACCCAAAATTGTCTTGAAACGCAGTTTACAAAAAACAAACCCCATGTGAGAACTCTTTGAAAAGGCTCAAATACCGATTGACCTCGTCTAAAAACCTTCAATTGTGACCACTAAGTTTTTATGATTGTTTTTTTTTAAGATATCAGTATATAGACAAAAATAATAATGGATACATCATCTATGCACTAATTTTCTCTGAACTGTTTTAATCTCGTGAACCACAACCCTCGTGTTAACTCTTTTACCGTCTTCTATTTATCACATCCACTGCACAGCATCATCTGCAAACAGAAGAGCAGCTTCAGCGACAGACTGCTTTCAAAGTCTTGTTCCACGAACAGACTGAGATCATTTCTTCCTCATGCTATGAGGCTCTTTAACTCTACTTGGGGGAGTAAAAGCCCACATTAAACCACACCCCCACAACGGCATATTACCCTATTCCTATAACAATGTGTATTTTCCGTAGCACTTTATAAATACTCTATATCGACATGTTATATTGGGTATTTTTGTATTCTATATCTTTTATTTTATTTTTCAACACAAGGATACTGCTGGACGTGTGAATTTTCCTACGTGGATGGATAAAGTATCTATCTTATTTGAATGTTGTCAAGGAGGCGTTGCCAAAAGTTGAAAAAGACAAAGAAGTTGTGTTTATTAGAACATGGAGACAAAGTAGGGGAACATTCCGAATGGCGGCGGCGCTGTAAGGCTTGAGCTCACCTCCGATGCGCACGCACTAAATATGATTTACACGAGCTATCGTACACCAGCGGCCACACGGCCAATTCCTCATCATCCCTCAAGGCAGAGGTGAAGGGTCAAAGGCGACCTGGTGTCCTTGGGAGGAGAGGGGGGCCCTCCATCTGTACATGGCCAAGCTTCCAAACTTGGGGAGGAGTTGCAAACTTTACGTGGGAATGAATGGAACTTAAGCAGTTCGAGCTAAACGAGTTTTTTGAAATTCATTCTGGAAACAGACTTCATGCAAGACTTCTCTTAACTTGACTTACAGGAAGTCCAACTTTGAACATTTCACGTTTTTTTGCACAGTCACCAACTCGTTAAAAAGGTAAACGTTTGATTCTTTTCTCTCGCCATCGATTCCCATGGAAAGTTTGCAATTTCCCGAACGTCCCTTGGAAAATCAGCCTTCTGCTGACAGCTGGCAGGGGAGAACCCAGGCACTCGTTCACTTTGTGGATCGGCGCGTAGGCTCTGAAGCAGTAGGGGGAGGGGGCGGGCCACGTCGGTCAAGGTCCTCGATGTAGGACATAATGACCTTACGGCGGTCCTCGGGGACACACTCCAGCACCAAGTAGCGCTTGTCGTTCTGTAAGATCTTCTCCACGTCTTTCAGGTGCTGGTCCGATTCCTGGATCAGCTTCCAGGATCTGTCGTGAAGGGGAAACGTGACAGATGAGACACTGAAATATTGTTAGATGTAGTTTATGGATAATAACTGAGATAAAAACCTGTACGTGATGAATTTGGTTTCCTTCAGGAGGGTCCTGAAGTCGGCTTTGGCCGTGATATACTTGTCTTTGATGTAGTCCTCAAACTCACGCTGTCGCTTCTACAACAAAGAACACCATCAGCCTCAAAATGGACATAGCGAAAGTTTTAATGACAAAAAGAAAACTAGGAAACAGATGTGTTGTTAAAAATATTGAGGCATGCATTTTATCAAGGTCTTACGCGGTCACTGGAGGAGAATTTAATACATCGAGGGTCCTCCTTGATGAGCTTCTTGACCTCTTTCCACGTGGTTGTCAGTGTGATCTGCAAGAAATAAAAAAACAAAATCACCACTAAGCAATGTATGGAAAAGATGTCAGACCCTCATTAATCAATCTTTTGGTTCACATCCAATTCCATTTCAAAATGTACCCGAAAAGATGCCTTTATGTCTTAGGTTTTACATATTGTATTGTTGTTAGAGAGTAAGGAGGACAGGGAAAAAAAAATCCTCAAAAACAGTAAAATATATATTGTGATTCATACAATCTGATAATTTATAAAGGAACGCCAAGAATAAAAGACAGAGGAAGAGAGGGCCGCATGAGTGGAGAGGTGTTGTGAAAGAATAGTGGGATGTTTAGGCGTGTTCTAAGGGATGGGCAGGGCACCCGTATGATGCGGCAAGGGTAAACCAGTGAAAGCTGTCGGGCCTTGCTGTTGAACAGAAGAGTGTGTTGTGTCACCCTGACCCGGGTGACATGGCCGCTTTCTTGTGTCCCGTTTCATCTGGAGGGACGAAAGCATGACCGACTTGGGTGCCGAGGTGCTTCACTTGTTTGGGTGTTTGGGCATTTGGGTTGGCCATGATCCACAATATTTTGTGTGGTTGTTTTGCTACTTTTCCCCTTTTTTATTTTCCTTTTTCGTATGTGTTTGTCTTGCTGTCGGTCACCCCTCTTGAGGGGATATGACCAGGTTAGATAGATAATTTGTAAATGGACTAGGAAATAATTGCCCGTATTTCTTGTGTAAATATTGTGTAAATTATAACTTTTATCTTCTTTTTTCCTTTATATTGTGTAGATTATAACCTTATCTTTTTTGTTCCTTTATCTTCTTTGTTTTCTTTTATCCTCACTGTTTAATGTGAGACTGGAGTGCCACGCCCACTTTCGTTGTCACAATATGTTCAACGTATTTTGTAACAATGACAATAAAGGTATATTCTATTCTATTCTATGATGATTTAAAAGACATTTTGTTTGAAATATTGATAGAGGAAGGGTATTTTGGGGACGGATCTCTTATAAGCCTTTGGCTTCAACCGGTCATCCTTTATTATTTCAGGCTGATTGTTAATTTGTGAGATGTTTGTTGCAACGTGATTAAAAAGAAAAAAATTAAACAAATACAAATGGGCAAGGGAAAATATTTTTAAAGTTAAAAGTTTCCAATCTGAAAATATGCTTTATTACATTTTGCTTGAATTTGAAATGCTACTGCTCATCTATAATTTGTTAATATATTAAAAAAATAATAATAATAATAATAATAATAAACCTGCTGACTATCAATGGTTTACCCACCGTGGTGGTTTCGTCCAATAGAAGCCTGAAGTGCTCTTTCTTCTTCTTTGCCAGTGCCTCCACGTGGTCGTTGAAAAGTTTCTCCTTCTCCTCACGCTCCAGGAGTGACGACGACTCCCAACGGTGATCTTTACGAAGGTTCCGCCTTGTGTCCGACCACGTGGCGTCCGATGAGCGCACCTGTGAGGGACGATGCAAGGATGAGATGGGCCACGTCTCTTTGCGACATGTGCACTTTCCTCACCATGTCGGACATGAGCGCTGTGAAGTGCTGGATGGCTTCCTCTCGTTTGTGCTGCTCTCTTTCGCGGTCAATTTCTTTGGTCTGTTCTGATCTGGCCTTTTGGACCTCGCGCTCGCGTTCACGCATGCTGGCTTCGATGCGGGCCTGACGCTCCAGCTCACGTTCCTTCTCCAAGTCCATGCTCTGTGTGGACATGTTGCCACAGCTCATTAGTCATAAAGAAACACATGGTTGTTTCAACAGAGATGAATTTGATGAAAAACAAAGCAAAGTAACCTTAGCTAGCCTGTCTAGGTACTGCTTAAAGTATTCTTCCCTGTGGGCGGAGCTTTCCACCGCTTTGTAACGTGGGTCCGTCTCCATCCTCTCTTTGACTTTGCTCCAGCGCTGTCCTGCTTCGACGTGCTGGTCGCTGAGCATCTCGAAGAAATCCTGCTTCACCTGCCGTCGGCACACAAGCTCAGTTACTCAGTCATGAGAAAGGTTTGAAGGGGATGAGCTCCTTACCTTCTCCCCTCTGGACTTGGAGTCTTCCTTGTCCCTCTTTTTCATGGTCGCCATGTGCTCAACAAAGATAGCTTCTCTGTCCTTCATTTTGTCGATGCTCTTGAAGCGAGGGTCTCTGCCGTGTTTGACTGCAAACTCACTGAAGGAAGTCCTGTAAAGAGGGTAAGTGGATGGAAAGGTGTTTGAACATCTGCTCAGTGATGCCAACATGGAGAAAACTAAATGACAACTTTTGAGAGATGCAGGCCTTCTCACCTGGCTGTCAGCTTGGACTCATCCATCATCTTCCTGAAGTCGTCTTTGGCCTGCATGAGCTTGTTCTTCTTTTCCTTCCTCTCTTCTTCCGCTCTTGTCTTAACATACTGGTCAAATACCTGCAAGCGCAGCCACAAGGTGAGGCAACTCCACATGGGACATGAAACCAAGAGCAATAGATGCCAATGACCTGTTTACGTTCTTTAGGGTTAAGCAAAAGGTATCGAGGGTCGAAGACAATCTTGTGGAGCTCTTTATCCCATGTGGAAAAAGCAGAAACCTGTGGGCAAATGGGAGATATGGTAAAATATATACATAATACATGTAAATTAGCTCAGTTTTAATTGTAAAATGTTCATATCTACATAGTATTTTTATTTGGATTTACATTCTAAAAATAAAAAAAATACAGCAATTCATAAACAAATGTTAAACTTATGATGTAAACATCTTAGGAAATATTTTGAGTGAAATTATTTATTTCTGTGAGGGACAGAATTACCAAAACATCCATACACATTTTTGTTAGGCTTCTGTATTTTGCACGTTACAGTCCATGACATTTTCAATACATTCTCTTTTGATCAAATGCAAAACTTTAGCAGGAATTCCAGAGTGTTGTGGACTGGATCAAAATTATATTTTTGAAATGTGTCTGCTCTCTTATGCTTGCAGCTCTTCACCTGTTGCTCGTGAACGTATCCCTTCGCGCCAGCGTTGGGGTCGAGTGTAACATACCCCTCTCTCCAGCAGCATGTCTTTAAACTGCGTCATCCTGGACTCCAAAGGCACCACGGCCCTCTCACGGGCCGCCCGGAGCTCCGCCTCCATTACTGCCTCTTTATCGGAGTCTGCCTCGCTGGCGTCGTCCTTCCTGTGTGGCACGAAGCATATCGTCAGAAAAGATGGCCACCTGCAAGCTCCCATGAATGCTCGTGAGCGACTGACTTTCTCTTCTTCGCCTTAGTGGAGTCGTCGCCGTAAGCATCGTCTGTGGTCGATGTCATGTCAGTGTCGTCCTTGCTGAAAACTGCACATACAAAGATGATCATGATCCTGTGATGCAAAAGCTAAAACAGAACTTGGACGATACATTGTGTAGTGTAAAGGCGGGCACCTGTTCTCTTTCCATTATCCAGGCCCCTCTTGTGCGGTGGCTCCTGGATGTGTTTGTCAACATCAGTGCGGCCAAGTAGCTCGTCTGGTCGGTCCCACATGGACAGACGTGTAGTCGGGTTGTAGAAGAAGACACGCTCGTCTCCCGTCCACACGACGCACCTTGCCACCAGAAAAACACAACAGTTAGCCACACAGCTAGCCGCCGTTAGCCAGCTCAGCACGGACTACACCAACCAAGGCGTTCCTGGGATGGGGTTGGTGGCCACTGGACGCGCCTTCTGTGCGGCCCGCTCTTCCTCAGTCATTTCTTCTTCTTTGTGTTCCTGTGGAAGACACAAAAATTTGCACTTACATGATTGCCTTTTTTTCTTATTTAATTTGAATTGTCACAAGTTTTAAAGCCACTTTCCAAGATCAAACAACGAGTAAAAAAATAGCGAAAAAGAAGTGTTTTTAATCAAAAAGGTAGGGATTATTGGTACCTGTTTTGCATTGCTCATGATGAGAAGTTTTGCCTCCTCCTCCTCCATTTCAATGGCTTCTGCTTCCTCCTGCGCCATACGCTCCCTGACCTTTTCAAGTTCTTTTTCTGCACCAACATCAAAAAGCAGTTTAGAGAGAACTTTGAAAGGTTCATTGACCCACTCAAATTAGTTTTTCTTGCATTAATATTTTAACAATTAATATTTTTACTTTTTATTGTGGAAAAAAAGGGAGTAATTGTACGTTATTTACTACTGCAGTGTTTCCCATATCAAAGGAAGAGCCTGGCGGGCCACCAGAGTTTAATTGGTCCCAAAGTTGTATTATTAGAAAACGTGATAATTATTAGAAAATGTGATATTATTAGAAATGTGCATAACATGCACCCCTATTTGTTTATCAGGAATTGGGGTAAACTTGTCTCACTTTTTCTGAGCTCAATCTTTACTGTTGGATGAAAAAACCCAACACCAGTCACAGCGGTGAGAGCACCGAAACCAAACCACAAGTGGACATTGATGACATATGAAAAGGTATTCGATGTTATTTCATTATCACACTGTTTTAGTCACAGTACCAGAGACGAATGGTAACGTTGTTGTGCGTTGCACATGTTACAATGAAAGTGAATTTGTCACTTACAATACTTGATTCAAAGATAGAGGGGCACACGTTGATCATAGATCTAGATCAAGGGATCCATGCGTTTGAATAAAAAATGTACAATATTTTCTTCCAGGGAACCATTTCCCTGGACTGCACTGGACTGTCCACCCACCAGGTTCTCACAAAATTCTATGGGAAACACCAAACTACTGAGATTATTTAGACAATTTGAAGCTAAATCCAAATAATTTTGTGTTTAACTTTTGCAGACATTTTTACCTCTGTCTATCACCGCCTGCGGCTTCTCCCAAGTGGACTCGAGAGTGCGGTTGTTGTAATAGTACGCCTTGCCTTCCAGCGTCTTGTACTCAGACCATTCTGGTAGGTGCAGGGTGGCGGCCATGGAAGCAGCAGCAGGTGCTGCTGCCAATGTCAACTGAGGGTGCATCATGGACACCAAGGGTGGGCCCATGCCTGGCAGCATACCTAAAGGGGGACGAGGGAAAGAACAGAGTTGTCAAATGGCAAGCACTTCTTGTTCTAACAGCTAATCAGTGTGCGGACAGTCAGATACACAAGGAAAATAAAGGAAAATATAACCGTCGATTAAAAGAACATGAAGTTTATGAAGGAAACAAAATGAGTGAAATCAGCAGAAAGAAAAGCAGACAAAAGCAATGAGAACACTTCAGCACACCCTTTAAAAGCAATCAAATATGTAAGACGGTGTTTTGCATGGCTGAATGACTGAAGAACTAGCATGCCATCTAGCAGACGAGTAAGAGGCGGGCGGTTAGCTGCATGCGTTTACCATTGGCGCCTGGGCCGGCCTTTACGCAAGGAGCGCCAACTATCTGCATCATAGCTACACCTGTAACAACAACGCACAAGCAAGCATCTGGTTGGCGGCGGACACTGGCAACACACAACTGTCATTGTGTTTGTACAAAGACTCTTTTCAGAGCAGTCTGATAATCGACAACAGAGCAACTTTATAACGGATCAACATTTTTTTTAACACCAGCGTATGTAAAGCAAATTATTTAATGAATAATAAAATTGAGAATTTGCAATTAATTCTTCTAGAATCAGCAGTTTTTGGTTCGTGAACTCATTGTGAATAGCAAAAAAATATTACTTGGTTGTCAAGGATAATAAATGATATTTACATACAGTATATACTATGAAGTATTTGAAAAATATAAATAAGACCTTGAACAGTGCTTGGTATATTCTCAGCTATTCCTTAAACCAGTGCCAGGGAACACAAGTCCTTGATACTAATAGGCTGCAATTTCCTAATTTTGACCAGCACTCAGGACATGAACCCACATATGCTGAGCATTAGTGTACGAGTGCCAGCCGCACGGACCGACTTGGGGTGTGAAGTCATGCTGCTCAATCAGGGTGGGCAAACTGGTGCTCATGCTCCACATTTGTGTTTTCAACCAGAGGGAGTTACCCGCTGCATTGATGTTACTTTGCATATCCCTTGTTTAATGCCTAAACAGTACAGCATGAGGAGGGAAAGGAGAGGAAAAGGGACAAAAGATTCTTCCGACATCGATTGTTGTTTTTTTTTTTGCAAAATGGTTGCTTCTAGCCAGCTGTGACATAGGCCAAAGCTTAGCAGTATACAGCACCTGGAATTGGATTACGCCATATTATTTCTATTGAATAGTGTTGTTTTCGTTTAAACTGATATTCAATAAATCCTCAACCTTTTAACTCCAACAATCTGAATGTTTTAAAGCTGAATATTGGCAATTGCTAAGAAAACATAGGTAGAAGACAGATAAAGAATGTGTCAATGTGTGCATTTTGGAGGTACTGTTCCTCACCTGGCAGAGGGATGTGCATGCCGGGCAAGGGCACGCGGAAGGGCGGCACCATGACGGGTGGGAAAGTGGGAATGGCGGCAGTGGGCTGTGCGACACTGTGCGGGAGGGCGGTAGGCAGTAGCGGGACCGTCTGCACAGCTGTGACTGGGGAGGGCACCGCTGAGGTTGTCACAACGGCGACTGGCGCGATCGACGAAGGCGAGCTAGCGGCGGCAGGGGCCAGGTCCGCTACCATGCTGGCTGCTGGGGGAAAGACCAGGACACAAGAGACTGAGTTTGTGCAGATAAGGCGTATCAAGTCCAAAGGTGTCCAAAGTCCTGACCAAGGGCTGCATTAATTGAACAGAAATTGAGTTGACTTTTTAATGCTGTCCTTGGTGGATCAATTTGGAGACATTGACTTGAAGTTGATTTGAAGTTGGCCTATGTGTATGTGGTTTAACCTGCTACAGTGACGGAAGGGACCAGGCTGGCAATGGGGTCTGGACTGGAACTGATGGTGCGGGATGGTGTGCTACAAGGAGCGTTGATGGGTGAGGCGACTGCGCCAGCTGTGGTGTTGATGCTGCTGGAGCTGACAGGAACGTTGTCCCCCATGCTGATGGACCCAACACTGGTAGCACCTGCTCCCGACACCCCAGTGCAAGGAGGCCCTGATGTGGGGGTACCAATGCCGGCAGACCCCACTACATTTGTAGCCCCTCCGGTTGTGCTTCCGGTCCCCGCCACCAGCATAGGGTTGAGTTCTGCCTGCTGGATGATTTTCACACCTTCTGGTTTAGTCCATGCGGATTCTCTCGTACGAGCATTGTAGTAGTAAGCCTGAAAGGTGTTGTGAAAAGGGGAGAATGTACAGGAACAGTGTGTAATATTTAGTGCTTCTTAGGAGGCAAAACACTTTCACAAAAAAAAAATGAACACAATTATTTGATTGTTAGGCATAAATACCTCGACTATCACACCAATTATATTTTTTTATGTTTGTCTGGCAACTTGCTAACTTGTGGCACTTGTTTCAATTAGAATTAGACAAAATGTCGTCAAGGATTACACAGTGGAATTTCAAAGAGTAGATAAATAAAATACAAGGTTTGGGTGCAGGGTAGCCTTCTTAAAGATAACTTGTAAAAATGCCAGATTTGTTTTACCTTGCCCTCTGGAGTCTTGTTTTCTACCCAGATTTCCTCTGGCGGATTAATTGTGGGGCTCGCGGTTGTCGGAGCAGGTGGCATCCCAGGCGGAAATAGCATTCCTGGTGGGGGCGGAAGATTCCCCATTGGAGGGGGTAGAAATGGGGGCCTCTGTAGAATAAACACACTCATTTTTACAAAAATCTTGTTTCCCTTGTCACAGCATTGCATGAAGGACTTCAATGCGTGTACCACACCTGCAGGTGGGGTGGTCCTATAGGAGGTGGCATGCTTGTCGGTGGCGGGATAGGTGGCATACTGGGGTCAAACGGCGGCCGCGGGAAAGGAGGACGAGGGGGTGGCGGCCCCCTCATCATTCCGAAGGGCGGGGGTGGCGGCCTGAGGAGAGGCGGAGGGCCACGCAGCACGGGCGTCTGGGCAGAAGGCTGCATCGGAGGGGTAGCATTGGACACTGCTGTCGGGACGGGTCCGCCGAACCGAACGGCCTGCTGGGCCATTCTACAAGACACACAAACACATGCCGTCGTAAGAATTAGAGTGCAGTAAAGCAACTCCAAAGGAGAAGTTGTAACAAAGCCCACAAGTACACCTTCTGGATATGCAGCATAAGAGTTACATCAGTGGTCGGCAACCACCGGGTACCAAGCTGTAGGTCGCAAAGAATGAAATGCCTTATTTTTAGTTATACCATGTCCACCTACGTTCAGCAATAGCTGCAACAGGAATCGTACCGCGAACATGACAGTGTGAGCGCCAATTCCTAACCATTAGGCAACTGGGAATGTAGATGACACATGAAAAGGCATTCGATTTTTATATTTTCATCACACTATTTTTACTCAAAGTGCCGCGTTGTCCAATGTTTTAATGTGAGTAAAAATAATGTGATGAGTTAAAATCGAATTTGTTTCTTTGTTAATTAGATCCCTAGTGGACTAGTGATTACACAGTGGATTTAAGGTTATTATTACCAACATTATTTATGGGCCAGGCTTGCGCCGCACAAGAATATTACAAGACAGTAAAACAGTCTGTGGTGCAGAAATGGTTACAGACCACTGTATTTGACCCGGCGAGCTAAATTAGGAAACTAGAAGATGGCCACTCATATAAAAACATAATAGACAAATTAACAACTAACCGTATATGGCAGGGGTGGCGAACATGCGACTATAGAGCCGCATGCGGCTCTTGGCCAATCAGTATGCGGCTCTTTGCCTCATCCTATTTACTATATACCGTGACTCTTTGCCTCGTTTCATGATTATTTTTTTCCCTCTTAAGACACATGAATCCATCAGAGATAATAACAAATAATATCTATAATATTTTGAAATTAATTTGGCAGATTTGTTGTTTTTATGTTGCTCCGGACACATAACTGACTGCCAATCATCTGCATAGGTTACGTCTAATGTCGGGAAATTAAGTAAACATTTCATAAGCATGCATACGTTATATTGGGTATTTATGTATTCTATTTCTTTTATTTTATCATTAGTTTATTTTCAACACAAAGATACTGCTGGAAGTGTGAATTTCCCAACAGGGATGAATAAATCATCTATCTATCTACTGTTACCCTCACGGTCAAAATGGCAAAGCGAAACGAAAATAGTGTTATGTTGTGTGTGTCAATGGAAATAATGTTTTTAATTGTGTGTTTGTGTGTCTGTCTGTCATGGCAGGTCAGTGCGTGGTGTGGCTCTTTGACTCTCACAATTACAAATTTTGTCTCTTTGTGTCAAACGTGTTCGCCAGCCCTGGTATATGGGTTTGAAAATATCTGCCATTGTTTTGGGGCATATGTCTCTTAAAACAACTAATAAAATTACTGAGTTCTTACGTATTGAGTACTGATGATACTGTGATTTTGAAGTAAGTTTGGACCTAGTCAAATACACCCCGACCCAACCCGCAGGTATAAAAGCCCAGACTAGCTCAAGCCTGACCAATTACCTTGATTTAAGGGACCAGGACCGAAGTAAACCCGAAGCTGCACTTAGGCGCGGAAGTGCGTACTTTGGCCGAAGAGTAGCTCCAAAGTGCAAGTTCGGGTTTTCTTTGGTCCTGGTCCCTCAAATCAAGTGTTCACTTCAGCGGCCTGAAAAATACGTGCGGCACTTTTGTGCAGGGCTCAAGTGTGTTAGTCAAGCAAACTTGGGAATTATACAACTAAAGTAGAAGTGAAAAGTAGTCATTATTATTATTATTAAAGATCCTTCTCCCAGAAAAAAAAAAAAAAATGAAAAGGACGAGAGAGAATCCCGGCCTGACATAACGCTCGACATTTCATGCCCGAACGAGGCCCATGATCTTACCTCTACTGTGAACATCAAACCAGGTTCACATCCCAAAATCTACTTTGTTATGCTAATAATACATTTTCTGTGTAAGGGACACTTTGCTATTTAATGGTACCATTTTTTCATTAAATGATACACATGCTATTGTTTAATATTCATTTGGTAAGATTTTTCTTCACCCTGAGATTCGATCTGCAACCTCAGTGGAACTGTTTAGGCTGAAAACACACTTCTTTTCTATAGCATATAAATGACCTATATTTTATGTTGACAATGTCTGTGTATTATTTGTTATTGCAGCATCGATTGCAGCCTGGTAATCCTGGAAGGGGGGGGTGACCTCATGTGTGGTCCCTTCTCAAGGTTTCTTCATTTTCCTCATGTTGAGGTTTTTGAGTTTTTCCTTTCCCTCGTGTAGGTTTTAGACCAGGGGATGGTGTAATAGTATGGGGTTTGCAATAATCTGTAGTCTGTACAAATAAACATGACTTGAATTTTAACTTAAATAATATGATCCTCACCCAGAAGGAGCATACATAATTTTCCAACATCTTGCTGCAGCAGGGACCCTAAAACCATTAACGTTGCAAAAGGCTTGGTAAAAGAATTGAAAAGTTATGCAGTTTGGTCAATTTCAGTCTCTGTAGTTTGTTTTCTACCCTGTGCTTCTAGCACTTGTTTTTCGTTGCAAGTCAGATTACAGCAAGATATAGGAATCAAACAATGCACAATGTCACGAATAAGAGGTTTGATCTTTTTTACTATAAGAAAAATAAATCGAAGGATCCGTTTTTGTTTTGTTTATGCAAACACGCAAGTATTATAATCAGCATGTTATATCTTTATATGAAATGATCTGCATTTTATATAGCGCTTTTCAAGTCAATGACTTCCCAAAGCGCTTTACAATGTGCTCCACATTTCCCAATAGCGGCCTTGCAGCCATGTAAGGCGCTAACCTGCTTATTGGGGGTATTAGGGGTTCAGTGTCTTACCCAAGGACACTTCGACATGTAACATGGACGAGCCGGGATTCGAACTGGGATCCTTTGATCCCAAGACGAGCGCTCTACCTCCTGAGCACTTTTCACATGTTGGCTATCGGGTTTATAAGAGAAAATCCAAATAAGACTTAAGTTTGTTTATAGATGTTATAGTTCAAGTCTCGTCCATTTAATTACAAAAGTGATAACGTTATTGCCCTGCAACTGGCTGGCAACCAGTTCACTGCCCGAGGGATACCTGGGATGGGCTCCAGCACCCCCGCGACCCTACTGAGGATAGGCGGTGCAGCTAATGGATGGATGTGTAAGTTTATTGAGAGTTGGCTCAAAATGGAAATCCCGACTGGAGAAGACTTCACAACAAGACAAGGTTGTTTGGATGAGACAGAAAAAAAGTAAGTATTCTTTTAGGAAGCAGCCAGCTTGCAGCCACTTTTGCTAGCTAGCGCCGGTTAGCATCACAAGTCGGAGGAAAGATGAAATGTGAGAAGAGATGTGACAACTCTTATTTCTAAATAAAAATGTATGCAAATGCCTAACACTCAAAGGAAACACTTTTTACCGCGTGGACGTAGGCTAGCTGAAACTAGCCGATAGCTACATAGCTATCATTACATTAGCTTTGTGTGCTACATCCAAAAATAGTAGGCTTGTTCGCTGCACTCGGGCAGAAAACAACAGTTAAACAATATATTTATCAACAACAATGAACGTGAAACCTCCACTGGAGGTGATAGCTCCTCGAATATCATATTCTATCATTTTCTGACCTATTGTCGCTGAATCCGATAGCGTCGCTCTCTGTCTGGTCCGCCATTACAGGAAAATGTAAGTTACTTCTTCCTGGAAACGCCCTCTTAGTCCAGTTCTAGTTTCCCATTGGACAGTTTGCACTGTCAATCACATGTTAAGGGAACCCCAATTGGTCAGATGATTTATTGGGTGGGCTCCAATTGAAACTCGCGTCTGTTTAGTCCCTTTGCAAGTCGCACGTTCATTGGTCAAGTTTCCTTTGTTTAAATACTCTGGTAAACGTTCTTGATTGTTGAATGAAAAAAGGAGAATGCAATTAAAAACGCTTACAATTTAAGTACGTTATTTCATGCATCAATACTTTGCTAACATTCCAACTCAAAATAATAATTGTGACTCAATGAGGATCATATAATTTATTTGAATGTCAAAAAAGTCCTCATGTCCAAGAAACAGGCATATGTATACAAGGAAAACAAATCAACATCGCACTCTGTATATAGACAAGTAACGCAAATGATAAACTAAGATCTATGGAGTTGTCTTTCCAAGAGTAACAAAATAAAGATTTGGTCGTTTGGAGCACACAAAAGGCTCTGCTTAACTGTGTGCCAGCCCATCATACACATAAAATCACAAATGCACGCATACTTGATTTTGGCCATCATGAATGTGCAAAAGACTTAAAAGAAATTTGCGATCATGGCTTTAGGGTGGAATGAGCAAAATTGAACAACCAGGCAGCTTTGAGTAGAATTGTGTTTTTCAACGTTAAAATTGATTTTTGAGTAAAAGTCCACCAAATGATTTTCTAACAATAGTATGTTAGGGGTCGGTAGTACTTTTGTTATGAAAATATGAGTTAAAAAGCGAAATCGACGTTATATTCTATTTGTAGTCGACTGCAAACGACACAATTTGACACATTTGGCCAAAGCCCAGGTAATAACCAATCACAGTTCCTGTTTTGTTAAAACTGAGTTGTAATTTGTCTACAACTAAAGCCTGATCAAACCTGATGTTACACAACAGTGAGTGTCAAAATGGCTGCCTGCTGAAATAAAGAACACCTCCTCCTCTGGTCATACTTTACAAAGAGAATACCAGAATGCAATATTATAACGCAGATTAAACTTTTTTGTGATGACTTCCGTATAAAAGGAAAACAAACTTTTTCGAATCATACTTTTAAATTTAAGTTGTAATTTTACTCTTGACTTTGGACATTGAAAAAACGTTTTGATGGTGTTGAAAGTCTGAGATGCACTGAAGCAATAATACTTTCCCCTCCATTTGACCTTTGAACTTCCCAATGCACAAGTAGCTGTTAAGTTCCCGTACTTTTTGCATTACCATGACAAGACACGCAGCAGGAGTGATCACCATTTGTGCACATTGACAAACCCTGCTTCGTTACAAAAATGCTGCAAAAAGTCCAAATTTAGAGTACAAATCAACAGGAAGAGCTACAGAAAATTCTCCACAATTTTACCATTCAGCTCCAGGAGATTTTACAAAACGGTACCGAGACATTCAGCACTTTGAAATTCAAAAGGTCAAATAAAGCTGATCAGTAAAGTATAAACTGCAATTCAGCTTCATTTTTACACGTTACCCTCAGGGCCAAAACAGCAAACCTGGGTCAGGTGCACACAAAAGGACAGTATGCCAAAGAGCAAGCTACCCATCCGGCCTGGTGTCCGAAGCTCACCTCACTCAAACACCCCCACACACACACACACACACAAAACACACACATAACCCTTCTTTAATGTCCAAAGTTGCCCAAGTTAGAAAAGGCATCTTGCTTTGTAGGATTCCTAACACCACCGAGCCCCATTCTTACAGGAGCAGCAATGCCCATTGTAAATGATGGCGGTGTGGGTCCCGAGGTCCCGCTGGGATTGGTTAGAGGTCCACTGGGCGGGGTGCAGCCGAGGTTAAGGTCCAGGCCTCCGAAATTGTTGGACAGCAGGTGGACGGGAGGAACGCCTGCAAAACGAACATAGGGGGACAGAAGTTACTTTGATGTCAACCACAACAGTTTTTTACTTAAATGACACATTTAACTCTCCAACAGCCATCGCAAAACTAGTACAGACGCTCTCCGACTTACGACCATTCAACTTATGAATAACAGTAATACGAACATTTTTTTCAGGACATTGCTGTACATTGCCGAGTACAGGACATTACCGTAGTGCTTATTTCAGCCGCTACTGGTGTGTGGTGGCGCTCGCCGCATCCACCCCAAAGAAGAAATCCGCTTCCTCTTCCTAGTTCGGGTTGTAAACATACTGTACTGAATCTCCAGCGTGCTAAAAACTTTTTATTGTTTGTTTAATACCTTGTGCATCCATTCAATATGGTTTTTGTAAAGTGTAAAGAAAAAAGGGGGGGAAGTTTCTTTTGAAATGAAAGTGGAATAAGAAAGCTTGATGCGGTTGACAAAATGGTTGGATCGCTTTTTTTCGTCCACTCTCTACCACAGAGGAGGACCTCTTGAAGACCATCTCCCAAAAGTAAGTTAAACTTAACCTTATAGAGCATATTATTTTATGAAATGTTCATTTTTTAGTACAAAACAATTCAGGTTACTTACACAAGCCTTGAACATACTTCTATAAACCTTAAACATACAAAATATAGCACTGAAGCAACTTACAAACAAATTCAACTTACAAATGATCTTCCGGAACCTATCTCGTTCGTAAGTAGGGCAGCGTCTGTATACAGTTACAGAAATTAGAGAGTTGTCTTTCATGCAAAAATCTTGCCAGAACTTCATTCAAGTTAGGATAATTTGCAAACGCTACCTCTTACTGCCAGCATCAGCTCGTAAGTTATTACGGGAATTTCCCGCCATACAGATAGACCCTGTAGACTTGTCTTGTGTCTTTTTATCATGCTCTCTTGTGCTCCCTTCGCTCCTCCAAAACCTCCCTCCGCCACTCGTCTACACACCTCCAGTTAGCAACTGCTGAAATCCTCCATGGTAAGTGCTTGTAGTAAACTCGCATTTAGTTTAAATCATCTTAATAACAGTTATGTAGAGCGCTCGTCTTGGGATCAAGAGATCGCAGTTCGAATCCCGGCTCCTCCGTGTTCCATGTTGAAGTGTCCTTGGGTAAGACACTGAACCCCTAATGCCCCCAATAAGCAGGTTAGCGCCTTACATGGCTGCACGGCTGCTATTGGAAAATGTGAAGCACATTTTAAAGCGCTTTCGGAAGTCTTCATTGACTTGAAAAGCGCTATGTAAATGCAGATCATTTCATTTCATTTTAAAAAAAAAGTATTTTGATGTTTAATTGACATTTGAATTTGTCTTTAATGATCAGGAGTATGTTTCTCATAGCCATTTATGGAGGCCGGGAACAGATTATTTTGTTTTCAGTTATTTCTTGTGAAGGAAATTCATTCGAGATGGCGAACTTGACTTGACTAAATACAGGAACAAACTTATCTTGTAAGGGAAGCTACTTAATAGGGCAAGATATGCCCAATCCATTTGAGAACTGCTGTGTCACACTACCTTGCTGCTGCATTAAGTTGTTGTGGGTGACCGGTGACTTGGCAGGATGCAAGCCGGCCGACAAGAAGTCCAGACTGATATTGACCGATGGATCAGACCAGGTGGAGCTCAAAGGCCCCTGACCTCCCGCCCCGACCTTCTGATGAAGTCCAGCGGGCGCCCAAGATGTGAAACAACCCAGACTCTGAGATCACAAGGAAACCCGTCAACATACATCAGGAACAGAAAGCAACACGTGACGAGAGAACACCAAAGTCGTGTCCAAACCTGCTGGGAGCGAGACGGCGCCATGTTGGAGACGGTCGGCATGACGACGGAAGGGAAAGTCAAACTCTGTGAGCCGCTAAGCGCCATCGGCTGGCTAGATCCGCCCATCAGGTCGAACAGCTCGGCAGAGGGCAAGACGGAAGCCGGTTTGGAAGCGGGGTTGGAAGCCACGGAGGTGACAAACAAGTCACCGATTGGCTGAGAGGAAACGGAGCTCGAGGACGCAGGGAGATCGGCGAAAGCGCTCCAGTTTCCAAATTCTGCGCTCCCGTTGGTCGACGCTGCAGCTGATCATAGAACACACCGCATGCTAGCCTTATCACCTAACATTATTTTTATATCAACGCTTGTTATCAATTTCCATGACTGAGTCCCTTTCATGTGTTACATGTGGTTCTAAAAACCAAAAACAGGGGTGTCAAAGTCATTTGAGCTCAGGTGCCTCATGGTAGTAAAAGCTTTATAGCAGGGGCCAGAAAAGTACAGTATAGAGAAAAAGAAAAAATAGAGAGCGAGAGAAACAAAGAATTGGAGTAAGAGAAAGAGAAAATAGACAGAAATTTAAAAAATATAGAAAAACATTTGAGAGAAAGAAAGGAACAGAAGAGAGAGACAGAGAAAGAAAATAAGAACTAGAGAAAGAGAAAGAAGGAGCAACAGAAAAGAAAAGAGAATAAGAGAAATTGAAGGAGAGGAAGTGTTAAAGAAATAGAGATACAAGAGACAGGGAGAGAGAAATAAAGGGAGAGATAGAAAGAGTTAGAAAGAGAAAAAAGAGGCAGAAAGATACAAGGAAAGAATGACAGAAAGATAGGAGAGAAAAGGGAAAAAAATAGAGGTAAATAAAGTAATAGTGAGAAAAATAAAAATAAAAAGAGGGATAGAAAGATGAGAGAAAGAGAGCGAGAACAAAAGACACAGAGAGAAAAAGAGAATAAGAGAAAGAAGAAAAGGGAAATAATGACCCGTAGTTTGCTGACCCCCTGCTGTAGAAGCTGTGATTTACAAACAAAAAAAATAAAAATAATGGGATTTTTATTTTGTTTACCAGTGGCGCTGGGTAGGCTGGCAGACGCTGCCGGCGACGTGAAATCGGCAAAACCGCAGATGAGGTCGTTTGAGATGCTCCCTGATGAAACGCAATGAGACAAATTTGCATAACAACACAATAAAACTCACGCAAAGCTTACCTGCAGCAGAGTTCTGATTGGTTGACGAGTCAATGGCTATGAGGTCGGCCAATCCCCCGCCGGATGGCCGCCTGCTGGATGCCTAGGAGAAAGTGGGGAGAGGGCAAAGGTAAACACAGCCGTTATGTGTCTTTGATGGAGTCTTTGATAGCTTCTGAGCTGCCAGAGCAATCTAATTGGGAATTAAAAAATATCTAACAGATCTTAGGCAGTGAGACCCTTGCCATCCTGACTGGTTACCCTGATCCTGTGCTGTAAAGAACTGTAAGTGAATATCACAGTGATAGCTTGCACTGACATGTTTAAATACTGACATGTACAAAAATCTCAACATGAAAAAACGTTGGCTAAATACCAGTGTCTGAAACTCATGCGAAAAAGTTAGCGGACACCAGGGCACTTGCCTGCCCCCTTTTTCACAACTTGAAACACAATAAGAGAACAAATCGCAAAAAACCCCATTGATGCCAAGTATTAAGGATTGATAATCAGAATATATAACAGAACAACACTTTAAAATTAAGTTTATTATAATCTACTTATAACATTCATTGCATGTATATGACATCGCTGTTTTCCATCTGCATTCAGTGTGTACCTGTATTTACTCATCTTCATTCATGCAATGTTTGCGTTGCATCGTCTGCTACAAGGCACGTGAACCTCGCTTTCCACGATGCTTTTAATGTACGTTTACGTTTTGTAGCGTCAGAAGTTTTGTTAGCTTCTTTTGAATCTTTCTTCTGGGGTTGAGGTTTTGGCTTGATTCCTAACCACTTATCTTTTTTTTTTGTGTTCGTTGTGCGTCTTCTTTGAAAAAGGATATGCAAATGCAAGACCTTATAATGCTCGGGAAAGTCCGGAAGCACGAAGTTATTCGATGCAGGCTTCTGATTGACTGCCAAGTATACAAATTGCTAAATGAACCGAAATTCAGAAATTTCCAAACCGGACGAAGATTTCGAAATCGGAATCAAGCAAACGATTGATTTGAAAAAAAAATCTTTCCCTTTTTTTCTTTGCTTTTTTTTTTCCCCTTGAAAAAGTTGTCGGCCACCCGGGCGGAGATGTTTTGTAAGTTGTACGCCCGACGTAAAAGATGCACGCCCCGGGCATCCGGGCAGACGTTATTTCAGACACTGCTAATACCCTACTTTCAAAACATTTTTACTTAAGATGTTTCTTGGGTATTATATGTAATAAGAGTTTATTGCAATACTATTAAGTTTGAAATGCCATTTCCTTGTTTTCTTATTTTCCTTCCGTGTAATTGTTTTGATTTTGAATATTTCTGCAACAGGGGGTGGGTACTTAAAAGTTTCGGCTTCAGCCTACGCCCTTAGAGCACACGTTTAATATCCTAGTATTGTTCAGCTGTTTTTTTAGTGTGCAAATATTTTGTTTTTTTCTTTTGTTTAGTAGTGCTTAGTGCTGTTTTGCAGACAATACCACTCGAGGGCCGAGAACTCGAGACCGCTAAAAAACTGCATTTATACGTATTTGCATGGAACGTACCATCATTGAATATATGTGCCTCCATATAAGAGGTAGTACTGTAATGCCGCTTTGCAATTTGTATCGTGTTCTGTGTTAATTGTGTACTGAAAAACTACCATAATACCAAAAGTATTGTTAAAATAAAATTTTCCAGGTAAAACTTTATTGCTGTTTGATTTAAAATTATTTTTGCCTATTTTGCTTTTTTTCGTACAGTGATAAAAACATATTTAAAATGAGGAAAAATCTTTGATATATTTTTGATATAAAAAATAGAAAATAACCAGGGACATTATCTATAGAATTACACAATTATATATTTCGTGTGCGTGCGTGTGTGAGCTCTGTCACATCATTGCTCATTTTAAGGATATTTTTTCTTATTTTGCTGGAAAAAAACAAGTTAAAAATCTAGTAAACCTAAAGGGAGGGTGTGCAAAATTTAGAGCCTCTTAGGTTAAAAAATATATTGAAACAATATTGATTTAAATAATAAGCAAACATATATGAACATCAATACAGGAGAGTATTTTTTTTTAAATTGAAGGTTGAAATTGTAGTTTTTATTTTATATTTTCCTAGATAAACTGACATTCCAAATAAGTCATATATAAGACAGCGGTAGACAACATTTGCGACAAATTCCTCGTTACCAACTAAGTTTACCGAATGCTTGCTGTATTTTCTCCAATAATCAAATCAAGCATACTACGACGTTGAATTCCAGGTGAGTGGTGTACCTTGTCATCATCAGAATTTTTGTCTCCAGTGTAGTGGGCAGCAGCACCAAGGTCCAATGATTTGTTGGCGGGGACGCCGCTGCGTTTCCGCGTTGAGGTGGTGGTGGGAGTGGTGTTAGTATCCGTTGGTTGAATTATAGCGAGACTCTTGGTGGTGACCGTTTCATCCTCGTCTTTGAACTCGCGAGCTTCCGGATGACCGTTTCTGGACGTCTTGTCCTCCTCATTGTCGCTGACAAAAAGAAGATGAGTGTGAAGTCAAGTGCAGGAAAATTATAGTGACAACATGTCCAGCAAGCTACCTGCTCCTGTCCGGGGAGTCGTCTCGCTCTTTTTTGCGGAACTTGCTGATGGTGTCGTCGATCGTGCTGCCGATCTTCTCGCCTATCTCACCCAGCTTCTCGCTGAAGGGGAACGCTGCTCGGCTCTTGTCCCAGTCCTCCTCCAATTTACTCCGCTCCAGTTCGCAAGCTGGATGCGGACAAAGTGCTACATTCAGTCAGGTAATCCTCAGAGAAGTATGAAGCCAATGAGAGGAACCCTGTAATGCTGGCAATTACTTACAATTCTTCACACCTCCTCCTCCCATGCTCTCCGAGGAGACCCCGATGTATTTGTCCTTGTTCTTTTTAGCTTTCTTCCGCTCATCCCGCAGTCGCTCGTCATCCTGGACGAACTCCACAATCTCCTTCACTTTCTGGCGCACGTTGATGCCTTGGTCTTTGCCGTTCTCATCTGCCCGAGATAAACTTTTTAAAAAAGACCGAAGAGAGCAGCTGTACCAGACTTGAGAGGAGCAGGACCTCCACTGACCTATAAAGTGGTAGTTTTCTAGCGATCTCAGGTCGTAGATGTGCTCTCGTGCGCTGGTCACCACTCGCTCCGATCCGTTCCTGATCAGGTAGGCCAACAGCAGCATCGCCTGCGCGCATATCACACCAATGTGACAGAACAAGGACATTGGAAATTCTGAATGATTTTCAGCTTTTGTGTGTGGATAGTCAGAAACCTTGTTCCACGACTACCTTGTAAACACGCCTCCAGTTCTTCTTGTTGTCTTTCAACATCCTGGTCCACAGCATGTTCATCACTTCTGGGAACTGCTCGTACATGAAGGTGGACCTGCTCACGCAGACAAACACAATCAGCTAGACAAAGGATCTTAAGGGAGTGAATGTGGGTGTTCTATATACTTGGCAATTTCTCCCATCAGCTGGCCGGACGGTCCCCATGGGTCATCGTTGGTTGCCTCTCTCACCTTGGACTCTATATCAGAGTAGTTCATCACCACATTGGTGCTGGTGATGCACACACACATCAATACAAATACAGTGAGAAAGATACATACCACTTGCAGTTGAATGCATGAACAGATGCAGTATGGATAAAAATCAGCTCAGAACAAATAAGTAATGATCAACAATCCGTAAGGTATCACCAAAAACTTCACTATCAACTATCAATGGCTTGAACTTGTCACCAAATAGAAGTATCTGGGAGCAATCATATCAAAAGAGGGGTCAGAACCAGAAATATTGACCAAGATAGCTCAATCAACAGCCGCACTTACCAGACTTAAACCCATCTGGTGGAACAAGAACAAGCAGTTAAATGTCAGACGTATGCAAGCGCTGGTTACTTCCATATTCTTCTATGCTTGCAAGACAAGGAATCTCACAGCAAAGCTGGAAAGAAAAATCCAGGCCATGGAGATGCGATGTTACAGTAAATCTTTCGGCATCACCTACATAGCCCATGACAAAAACTGTAGTAGGATAGTCACATCACAAGATCATCAAGACTGGCTCAGATCATTCTCCAGGGCACAGTCCATGGGCGTAACAAGTCCGTTTTTGGAGGTGCCTAAGCACCCCCAAATTCGAAAGTGTTGAAAAGAATGCATTATTGTCCAATAAGTTGCATCCTTCTTATTCTTTCTGTGTGTGTACCCAGTTAAAAATAAATGAATAAAAACTAGGGCAGCCCCAGGGTGCGGGGGTCCAGGGTTCAATTCCAGTTACCAGAGACTCCCCATGCGGAGTTTGCATGTTCTGACCCCTGTGCGCCTTCCACATTCCGAAAACATGCATGTCAGGTTAGTTGGCCGGTCTAAATTATCCTTAGGTGTGAATGAGCCAGTGAGTTGTCTGTCTCTGTGTGCCCAGTGACTGGCTGGCAACCAGTTCAGGGTGTCCCATGCCCATTGCCCGAAGATGGCAGGGAGCGGCGCAGAAAATGGATGGATGGATGAGTAAAAACTGGGCATTGAGTACTAATAGAGTTTCTACTACTCACAAAGTGTAATGTAATGCTCACAAATGGGAAGTGACACGCCTGAACACTGTTGAATGATCTTAAATCACACACAGACCAATTCAGGTGGAGAGGAAGACCAAAAAAGAACTAGTCTGTCAACATAAGGAATGAACTGGTTCCAACTTTTCTACAACCCAAAAACAGGCCATGAACTGATAGCAGTGGAGAAATCTGTCCAGAGTTGCTTTCTCAGTGGTGCCCTGGCGATCCAGACAGTTAAGGGATCCGTAGACAGTGAAGAGATGCAGAAATTACACATAAATAACTACACAAGTGTGTGGCATGTTTTCATTATAATGATAGAAAGTAATACCGTACTAAAAGTCCGTAGTGAACACTTTTGATTTAAAAGCTAGACTGGACAAAAACAACCTATAAGATACCCATCTTTAGTCAGTGCTTTTAATGGGTCAACGAGCTCTTTGTGTGATGGATTTCACTAGCATCAAATAGAAGTTTTGCTTGCACTTGAAACATAAGATTAGCATGATGGAGACGTTGCAATCCTTGCTGATCTGCATGTTTGCAGGTAACGTGCACGGACGGGCTAGATAAGGGCGTGATGCTCCTGCAGCAGATAACGGCCGCAACCAAACCAAGGTATGCTAGCCAGCTAAACCAGATGATAGCCACCTGCCAGACAAGCTCCGATCTCATTCACAACAGTGACTCGCAGTTTAAACCTAAATGAACCAATTCATAACTGGGGGAATGTGCTTTGAAAGCTATTTTTCCACCATTGTCTAGTCTACAATCAATTGGCAGTTAGCCAGCTAGCGGCGGCTAACAGCTGAGTCTACGAGCGTTCGTGACGTCAGAGCTGCTAGCCGGCTTTATCCCTGGCTTGTTTAGCGGTTTGGTACTTACGCTTTGTCCACCAATTCCCGAACTTTCCACATGTTTAGCATCTCCAGGCCCACCCGCAACACTTTTCTTCGATTTCACGCACACGGCCAGCTCGCGCAAAACGCCGTGCCGCGACGCACGAGCTTTTCTTGACCGCTTGAGACAGAAACGTCACTGTGACGTCACAGGTATCGGATACTCCTATGCACTAACTCAGGGGGTGTCAAACTCATTTTAGCTTGGGGGCCACATGGTCAAAAAAAACTATTACGGGAACCGGACTAGAATATTTCAAAGAGAAAATAAGAAAGAAAAAGACCAGACAAATTGAAAAGAAATAGAGAAAGAGAGAACAGAGAGAGCGAGAGAGAGAGAGATGAGAAAGGAAAGTGCAAAAGAGACAGAAAAAGAATGAAAAAGAGAGAGACGTGCAGAAAGAAAGAAATGAGAGAAAAAAAGGTGAGTAAGGGACGGAAAAAAATAATGACAAAAAGAGAGAGAGAGCATTAATGCACCAAATAGATGGATGCCAACCACCCTTGAACCTGAAGAAGGAAAGAGAAGATAACTAAGCTGGGGAAGAGCGAACACCAGTCCTGAAACTCTGGGGTAAGTGGCCAGAAGCTGGATCATTTTTTAGGATAGTAAGAAGAGGAATTCCGTTTAGAGTAAATATGTCAGGACTGGATGGAACCCGGGGCAGAACGGCGGCACAGTTCTGAGGTCATGAGATCGAACCTCCTGTGTGGAGTTTGCATGTTCTCGCCGTGCTTGCGTGGGTTTCCTCCGGGCACTCCCGTTTCCTCCCACCTTCCAAAAACATGCATGTCAGGTTAATAAGCCAGTCCCTAGGTGTGAATGAGCGAGGGAATTGTCTGTCCTTGTGTGCCCTGCAACTGCCCACTGCCCGAAGATAGCTGAGATGGGCTCCAGCACCCCCGCGACCCTACTGAGGATAAGCGGTACAGATAATGGATGGATGGATGGATGGAAACCTGACCTTTTGGAGAGTGAAGGAAGGTCTGATTGGATTTTAACTGTTTGATTTCACTGTCACCTACCACAGGAAGCCTACTACTGATCGGAGAAGAACATTCATTTTTGGACCTCATCCTTCATTTTCACAAAACCGTTTTGTAGTAGTCAAACCTTTTGTTCAAATCTGGAACGCTGTCTCTTGGTTTAGTGTTTTAGAGGAATAACCTGTCTTTTCTTCCCGGGTTTCCACAGGATGTACAAATGGCTCTGGAGGTGCATGTGGCCATGTGGCTCTTTAGCACTTCCCAGTGGCTACCTGGCGCTTTTTCAACAAACGACGGCCCCAAAAAACAAAAATCTTTTCAATTTTATTCTAACAATAGCTCAGTTCTACATTCACAAGTGCAAATTTATGGTTAGAAAAATCTTATATTTACCTTACATTAAAAGGCAATTGTAACAGATTTTAATATATTCGTAAACATTTGGTATGAGTTTTTCCCCTCTGTTTAAAGTCTTGTAATTTGGTTAGTAGTTTGGTTCTTATGTGAAGGCAACATCGCAGTGGGATTATCTTAAGTATAGAAGAGTTTATTTCAATAAAGCATAAAAAGTAATTTTAGATTAATATACTATATTTCCCTTATGATGCTAAATTTTACTATCCCTCTACCAAATTTCTTAGATCAATACTAAAACATATCCAATACATTCCCCTTAATGATTGCAATACTCCGAGATAAATCAACCTTAACACAATGCAGCACCTATCTTCTCATAGTATTTAAAAAAAAAAAAAAAAAAAAAAAAAAAAAATAGTAGAATAGAATAAAATTTAGTGCCAAATTAATGCTTGATTGAAGATAATGTGTACTGCGACAATTTTAGCAATGTATTATGATATCGTTTACCAGCAACCGACAATCCGAATAAGCATAGATCTGTATACCATATAACAGTTTTTTTGAAAATTTTCCAAACTTTAGAAAAATTTTGTACAGGGACACAATTAACAATTATTAAAAACAAGTTGCAGGTATGTTATAATATAAATCATTTAAGTCAGATATTCAAAGTCCTGGAAGGTTTTTGATCACTAAACCAATCAAAGACATTCAGCACCATTTTTAAAAATTTATTGACATCTTTAAAAAGCCGCATTCAAATGCACACATTGGCATACTGTATTACAACAGATAATAAAAGTAATCATTTTCCGTTAATAAAATATGGGCTCACTGACTCTCCACACCAGCAGGTTGCGCCCTGAACAAAGCTGTCAAACCCAATTTACAAACGTGCATAAAAAGACATTTTGTAAAAAAAAAAACTGCACTATAAAACAGTATGCACCATATTACCACAAAGAAAAACTTTGAAGTAGAGTTTTCCGAGACAAATGTAAATGAACTTAAAAGCCAAATAGGAAAAAAAAGGTTAGACAATAAGTCAAATTAACTCAAAAGTTTAAAAAAAAAAAAATTCACGAGAGGGCGGATGAAGTTGAGCCACAACTTCCTTCAGCTCAACATTGGGAGTAGCCCGTGAGGTAGTTGTTGCGACGACAAAATGTTCTATTGATGTCTGTCCGGCTCCGCGGTTGTGATATCCTCAGCAGTCAGTTGTCCGGATACGGTCGTCCCGACGTTTGGGTTTGTGGTGGTGTGGTTGCGGTTACAGGTGTTGCCGAGGCTGCTGCACAGCACGCCCCAGTGCTCCTGGCACTGAACCTGCAGCCGCCGCCTGACCCAAGGACCCACGTCGCCATCGCACGTCAATAGGAAGTTGATGAGTTCGGCGTGAGGCCTGGTAGAGGAAAGCATCTATAATTGATTTACTTAAATAACTCAGTGCCCCAAAACAATGGAGCTGTTTAAGTGGTTTACTGAGCCTTTTTAAACCCTACTTCTCACATGATGGTATTTCAGAACTGCCCATGTCTGCTATGCAGATTTATTATCATTCAGTCTTTACTGCCAACATGCCAAGCTTTGTCAACTCCTGTAATTCATGGTCTCCCTCATTGTTCAATGTACAGGAGTACTCATTCTGAGTCACTTCAATTCTTGTTTGTCGTTTGAGTTAGTGTGCGCTAACCTTGTAGCAGGCATGAGTCGCAGAACTTTGATTTGACCTTGGACGCTTACATTTTTGAAAATTCACAAACTTTAGTCATTTTCCACCTACTTTTCTGGAAATAAATTATTATTTAGATCTTATTTTGGCGCTCTGAGGAGAGTGATGAGCAACAAAAGTATGGATGTTAAGAGGGGACTGTATGAGAACAAGCCCTTAGTTGGGGTGGCCAGGCCCTTATGCCCTGCCCATAACGACGGTTGTACTCTGTTCTATAGGTTCTCTGAAACGCAAATGTGATTAACACCCTTTAAAGTTAGCAAAAAAAATCTAGGGCAATATATTGCACATTTAATATATATATTTCAACAACTATTATGAAAAGATTGGAAAAAATTGTTTTTAATATAGTGCAAGGTACTGCATGTTTTTGAAAATGCATCTCATCGATGACTCACCCCGGCGGGAAGAGCAGGTGGAAGTGGACCAGGCTCCCCAGGGTGTCCTCGTGGTCCCGCAGAGCGAGACATAGTTGGTGTCTGGCAAAACATTCCCTTTGCAGCGTTGACAGCAACTCCTTGATGGCGGCGCAGCGGCGACTCACGCAGCTCAAACGCTGACGAAGGCCCAATGAAAGGCAGCGCAGGGACTCCTTCACTTGCCACTTGCCCTGAGACACACCAACAGAAGACACAGGCTTTAGGACAGCAGCATTTTCAGGGCTTGACAGAACAGGTGAGAAAAATTGTCCCATTGATGGCAATATTGATGAAACCGACTCATAAAAGGACAAGTTGGGACATCTGATCCTTTTGGTCCTCAACACAAAATCATTTTAAAACGAAAGTTGTCAAGCTGGAAGTCTTTGATTTTCCCTTGTCACACTAAAGGATTGTTTGTCTTGCGTATCATAATAAATGGTAAATGTTTTTGGGCTACAAAATAGCAAACTGAAAAAAAAATATGTTTGCTTGCTAAAGGAAGGAGATATTTTGTTGCAGTGGTATCAGTATAGTGGCATGGAAGACGAGTGGTTAGCGCGTCCGCCGCACAGTTCTGAGGTCATGGGTTAAAATCCTTCCTGTGAGTTTGCATGTTCTCCCCGTGTTTGCGTGAGTTTCCTCCGGGCACTCCAGTTTCCTCCCACATTCCAAAAACATGCATGTCAGGTTAACTGTCCGGTCCAAATTGGCCCTAGGTGTGAATGAGCGATTGAGTTGTCTGTCCCTGTGACTGGCTGGCAACCAGTTCAGGGTGTCCCCTGCCCCTTGCCCGAGGACAGCGGAGATTGGCTCTAGCTCTCCTGGCACCCTTCTGAGGATAAGCGGTGCAGATAATGAAATGAAATGATTTGCATTTATATAGCGCTGTTCAAGTCAATGACTTCCCAAAGCGCTTTACAATGTGCTCCACATTTGCCAATAGCGGCCTTGCAGCCATGTAAGGCGCTAACCTGCTTATTGGGGGTATTAGGGGTTCAGTGTCTTACCCAAAGACACTTCGACATGTAACACGGACGCGCCGGGATTCGAACTGGGATCCCTTGATCCCAAGACAACTCTACCTCCTGAGCTACTGCCCTGGAATGGTATCAGTATCAATGACTACCCAGAATCAGTACTAGACCCAAAGAAAACATGTTATTGAACCATGCTACAATTTTGTAAGTGTTACGGAAGTAATAAATGAAAAATTCTTGTGTGTGGTACCTGCGCATGGTATCGTCCAGCGTGTTGCAGTAGCGTGATGCAGATGCCGTGCAGACCATCCATTTGGCAGGAGTTGTTGCTGAAACACTGGAAGGTCCCGCAGCCAGCGTCGCCAGTACTCGCCAAGCAGTTTTGGATGTCCGCTGGATAACAGGGTCGAGGTTCCATGATTAAGAAACTAGACAGGCATTCGTTTCCAAAAGAGGTCCCCATTGTAAAAGTATCCTATGGTGGCTCCCTCTAGTTGAGCGTGAAATTTACTGTGCTTTTTCATATTGCGTATCTATTTTTTTAAAACATAAAAATTACTTTAAATTTTTTTCCCCTCAGGTACAAAAAAAGCTTATAATGAATACCTACCACTGAGAACAATAAAGGTTAAAAACCCATTGAGAAGACAATAGGAAGACCTAAAGACGTTGAAAAGGCGATGACAATTCGTAAAAGTAATTTTTAGCCATGATATAAGCTAGAGACCTCATAAATAGTACACAATCAAAAAAAAAGCAAAGAACATTGCAGCTATGAGTAGATGAAGACATATATGACCAAAATACCCTTCACATAATGTACAGGACGTTAATTTGCCTTATTTAAGTGTTTGTAGAGAAATTGGGAAATGCATACAAGAGCTATATAGAATATCTTATTGGATTACAGAAGAAAGCTATTAGGATTGTGCATAATTCGGAGTATAAAGAACGTTTAGTGTATAAAATCCACAAGTTAAAATTTGAAGATAGGTTTTTAAGATTCACTATTAATAGTATACAAAGCAAGTAAGCACCAACTCCCAACAATTATTTAAGAGTTGTTTCTCATCTTCAAGGGAATCCATAACTTCAAGGCCTGATATTCTCACACAACATTGGAAAACCATTGTGCCACCTAAAGAGGTAAGATGAATGATTTAGATGAATGTACATGGTGTAATATTTGATGACAAGATGGCACTGTATTGTCTAACGCAGACCTGGGCACTCCGGTCCTGGAGGGCCAATACGTCCTGCCAGATTTTGCTCTTCTTCAACTCAGGTGATACAAATTATAACCTCGTTAGCAAGCTAGCAGGTGCTCGTTAACGATACTGGTGATTGGAATCACCTGTATTGGATCAGAGAAACCTCAAAAATCATGCAGAACATACGGCCCTCCAGGACCAGAGTGCCCAGGTCTGGTCTAACGCGAATAAAACCAGTTCCGAACAAGCACAGCATTCATGGCAGTGACTTCGAATAGTCATAGAATTGAACATTGGTATGATGGTTCATGCATTTGTGTCCATTATTCAAATCAATGTTTTTTTTTACCACTAGAAGACCATAAATATTACACACTGGCCCTTTAAAAATATCCATGAATTTATAACAACCATAGCCTATACTATACGCATCTTAGATAAATATACAAAAGAAGAATATATCAGGTTTCTTTAGGTGTTATATGGTTTAGGAGTCACCAGTAATACCATTGGTAGTTCGAAATAGCTTTTTTTTTGTTTTCTACTTTTCCTTTGTAAGGTATGGAGTAGTTTCCATTATTTTTAATGTCTTCCCTGCAAGGAAAAAAAATGGACTGGGGGAAGCACTAGAAAGCTTCGCCTTCAGCCTTACTCCCTTTGGGGAACATGTTTATGCATTGTATAATTGAATTGTAGAGCTATTTTTGTGAAAACAATTGATTGTTTTCTTTTGTCAATAATTGATGTAGTTTTTGGTGCTGTGCCTAAAGAAAAAGCCAAAAATATAACATTACGTCGTCGTGCCCACCTGTGCCCTGCAGGGTCAGACGCTGTTTCCACACGTGCTTTTCCGTGACGTCACGTGACGGTTCCGAGGCGCAGACGTTCGACCTCGGTGGTAGCAGCAAAACCACAAAAACAAGAAGACCTAACGATTGCGCGCTCCTGTCCATCTTGCGAATAACCTGGAATGGCTCAACCTTCGAGAAAAACTGCGACGCGTCAATCGAGCACGTGAGACTTGAGCGTTCCTTCTGGAGTGAGCGTCTGCCGCGCTTTAAATGTATGCGCACGCTCCCGCGACGGACGTGCGCGGTCACGGCGGTGACGGACGCATAAACACATGAGCACGTGACTCAACTCAGAAGCCAAGGGAGCATACATTTGACAAATATTAAAACATGAGTTTTTTTTCTAAAGACCTCATCACTGGATCGCCACAGGATGCGCACGCATTGTTGACCCAAAACAGCAAGAGTGGCAGTGTGTGTTGACTTCCGGTTTTAAAGTCGCGATTTACAAAAATAACAAACCCAACTGTTATGTGTATTTTACAGGTTTATAAATTGCAATTTGAAGAACATATTTCTTTGCTAATCCCAGAGTATGGGTGTCGATCATGTTAAGATTGGTCAATTTTATAGCGCTCTTACTCGTGAAATTGCGGTAAGACACTTTGTATTGAGTGACGTCATTACGCACGCACCATGTTTCGTTTTGCTAATTGGATAGAGCCGTGTTCTTGTTTGCTTGCTGTTAAGAATAAATATTCTTAAAGGCTGAACCACAATGTCCTCCTTATCTTCTCACGCATGAGGAAACTGCACACTCTGTCATATTCTTAACAGAAGGCCGGTGGGCCAAAACAGGCCTGCCGAGGGTTTTAATCCGGCCCGCAAGAAATCACAGCGAGAAGCACAAGAGAAAAATGAGCTGAAGCTTTAATGTCTCCCAAGCCAGGCACCACTTGCAAAGCTGTAGTAGTATTTCTCTCTTTTTCTCTATGTCCTTCTCTCTCTCTCTTTCTCTTTCTCTTTCTCTTTCTCTTTCTCTTTCTGTTTCTCTTTCTCTCGCTCTCTCTCCCTTTTTCTGTCTCTCTTTCTTGTAAACCTACTAGTCCGGCACCTGCAGGATTAGCTAAAAAGAGCTTGACACTCCTGTCCTAGAAGAAACAGGCCTTTTCAAAAGCACTGTGGGAGCCTGTGGCTTTAATTCATTAAAATAAATATAATATCCCAGCTATCTTCAGGCAGTGGGCAGGGGGACCCCTGAACTGGTTGCAGGGCACACGGAGACATACTACCATTCACACACTCACTCATACCTAGGGACAATTTGGAGTCATAAAAATACTTGCCATTTACGTCGTTGGAATGTGGGATGAAACCGTGGTGCCCGCAGGAAATCAATGCAGGCACGGGGAGAACATGCAAACTCCACACGGGAAGGCCAGTAGCTAGAATTTAACCCTGGACATCTGCACTGTGTGCTAACTAATAGAAACATTATTAAAATCATTATTAATGTATATTTTGCATAATATGAATTTAATAATAATACATTCTTATATTGTTAATAATAAATATTGATTAGTTGTCGTTATCATTGTTATTGATCCCAGCAACATATCGGTGTATTTTATTGTTTTTTAATGCAACATCCAATGCAGCCTGGTCATCCTGGAAGAGGGATTACCTCATGTGCGGTCCCTTCTCAAGGTGTCTTCATTTTCTTCATGCTAAGGTTTTTGAGTTTTTCCTTGCCCTCATGTAGGTTTTAGATCAGGGGATGTTGTAATAATTGGCTGTGGTTTGAAATCGTCTGTGGTCTGTACAGCCCCTCGAGACTCCTTGTGATTAAGGGCTATACAAATAAACACGACTTGACTTGACTATCGAGAGATGCTGTCCGGAATTTGAAACTTTATTGCCCTTTGCCGCCATCTCCTGGCTTAAAGTCATGATCGCAGCCTCACACTGTTTATTTATAAAGTAGGTGCATATCTTAGATCAGAGGGCTCCAACCATTTTCAAGCTAATAACTATTTTTAATGGTAATTAGGCAAAGGGCACACAGTTTGATATGGATTTCTAAAATAACAACTTATCTTAACTTAACATGTTATTAACAGGTTAATTGTTGGATGCAGGGTTAAATAGACTCAGTAAAGAACACAAAAAAATTAAAAAAAATAATTAAAAAAAAATCGAGAAAATAACAATGACCCAGACCTGGTAAGCTATTTTGAGAACAGGTCTGCGGGTACCTCAGCTTTCCTTAGGGGGCACCCCGGTGTCTGTGGGCACCACGTTTAAAACCCCAGTCTTGGGGCATTCAAAATAAACTTTTCTCTTTTCATTTTTGGGGGGTTTTGGATTAGCATTTGGATTTTACATGAAGCAAGCCTTTTCTTACTTTCACAATTTTCACACTACACTCAAAAAAAAACCAGCAAAGAGGAGCATGAAATCACATGCTCCTCTTCCTGCTTTTCTAATGTGTTACATGTCCTGGAACAGCTGTGCTAAGAGTAAGAAAAGAGCAGATAGGCGCAGGAGGAAAAAAATATATAAAGGCTCTTTGAACTCAGTTGGGCATTGTTAACACATATTTATTAAAGTATTATACTTTCAACTTTTTAAGGACACCTCCGTAGATGAGTACAGTTTTTATTATTTTCCTTTTTTGCTTTATTTTTTGCCTTTTAAGTCATTTTTTACATAATGCTATATAATTATTGGTGATTTACAAATCAAAATAACAAAAACAATCTAAAGCGTCAACCAGTTCAGGGTGTCCCCTGCCCACTGCCCGAAGATAGCTGGGATGGGATCCGGCACCCCCGCAACCCTACTGTGGATGAGCAGTGCAGATAATGGATGGATCGAATCTAAAGAGTTGTTTGAGAGTTGAAAGAGCCATTTGTTTTAGTGAGCCGAGCTGAAAGAGCCGGTTATCGAAAAAGAGCCGGAATTAGTAGCCTAAATGTATTTTTCGTTGCTCATGAGTCCTGACAGAGAAACATTACTTTGTGATTATGCAGCTCTTTATATGCGCCGTGTTGTTATTCGGCACGCAAGCGTCCATTTTCAGACAAGCCAAACAAGACATGTTTTTGTGCATGCGCGTCTATCGTGTTGTTGCTTTGCCTCTGCTTGGTGAAAGGTCAAGGTTCATTTGAACTTTCAAAGCATGTTTTGACTTTGAGCGCCGTGATCCTTGACCCTCAGTCATGTGACAGCACCGTCTGCCAACCAAAATGCTTGATTCTACTAACGTTTTCTAGTAAGCAAGTGCGATTCAGACATGTTTTTAAAGCCCCTTAGGGGCCTTTCCCCTCATTTTCTGACTCACGCACAAACACTGAGTGGGCGTGCTACTTAGGACAGAACCAAGGCCACGTATTTTGATCATTTGGCTTAAAACATATCAAACTTGGAATCGTTTATTTTTTTTTTAAATCAAAATTCAGCCGATGTTACGAATAAGGAACCAGTGTTTGGACTACTGTGTTACAAAGGAATGCAGTTCTGGTGCGCTATAACTTCTCGGTAACAAGTACTGTCAATGCCTTATCAATAACATGTTGTCACCACGTTATTATGCTACCTTATGAACAAGGATCATTATTTATAGTGTCCTACAGTTGATAAGTACATTTGCTTTACTTACATTGTCACATACAGTGGCTTGCGAAGCTATTTGGCCCTCTTGAACTTTGAGACCTTTTGCCACATTTCAGACTTCAAAAATCAAGAAATAAAACTGTAATTTCTTGTGAAGGATCAACAATAAGTGGGACACAATCATGAAGTGGAACACACTTTATTGGATATTTCAAACTTTTTTAAACAAATAAAAAACAAAAAAATGGGTGTGCAAAATACTCCTTCTGTTTCAATATTATTACTTGCACAGTGCTCCTTGGGATGTTTAAAGCTTGGGAAATCTTTTTGTATCCAAATCCAGCTTTAAACTTCTCCAAAACAGTATCTCGGACCTGCCTGGTGTGTTCCTCATTTTTCATGATGATCTCTGCGCTTTAAACAGACCTCTGAGAGTATCACAGTGCAGGTGCATTCATACAGAGACTTGATTACACACAGGTGGATTCCATTTATCATCGTTAGTCATTTAGATCAACATTGAATCACCTAGAGATTCTCACTGAACTTCTGGAGAGAGTTTGCTGCACTGAAAGTAGAGGGGCTGAATAATTTTGCAGACCCACTTTTTCATTTTTTAGTTGTTAAAAAAGTTTAAATTATCCAATGCAGTGTGTTCCAGTTCATGATTGTGTCCCACTTATTGTTGATGCTTCACAATAAATTACAGTTTTATATCTTCACGTTTGAAGTCTGAAATGTGGCAAAAGGTCACAAAGTTTGAAGGAGGCCAAATAATTTCGCAAGCCTCTGCACATCTCTAGATCTGATTGAAATATCCCTGAAGGGTGCTTATATTTACATACAAAATATAACCGAATATAGTTATGGTGGCACAGGCTACAACGATGCTGAATTTCTCATGTTGATACGCTCCCTGTACTACCGTATGTACTCACACCCGAGCCAAATTTCCAACTCTTAAATGAAATACTGAAATCAGGGAGTCAACTTATATGTGCATAATTGGTTGCGTGTCACCAATAGTAGGTACCACGTGGGGAAAGAGGAGTGGCTTACACAGGAACAATAATATCAATGGGACAAACATGAGCACAGAATTTATAGTAAAAGTGTGCGTATTGTGGTCTTTCTATTTGTAATACAATTCTTGCAAGACACCATGCGCAAAGAAAAAATAAAGGGTCTTGGACAGTACCCAAAAATGTAGGAGATCTTCCAGTGGTTTGAAGTCAAGAGACAAAATGGATATGCAGTGTCTCAGCTAAGTGTTTATTAGCAAGCGCTTAATATTGGACAAGCCTAGAAATATGGATGCTTCACTACTTCCACAGGTTGGGGAACACACTTTCTTCTGTTTCTTTCATTATGTGGCTGTTTTAAAGCAGTTTAGATGTCTGCTTTTATATGAGTTTATAAAGTAATTTGTAACTAGTTAGTTACAGAGTAACATGCTTTTTTGGTTTCAATAATGTCACACACTGCTGTCCGTCATTGCTATGGTCCGGTTCATCTCTGAAGAGCAGGATGGCCCTTTGCAATGAAAAACAACAGCAACCAGATGATAAAAGTGCTGTATCGGAGTCAAATCAGGAGGCTTCTCCTGCGACTAGTAACCATGGAGGCCTTTATTATTATGTTATTTATGGGGGGCAAACGCCTACCCAAAATATTGGGATGTAGAGGGAGGGTACCGCCAGGCTGTATTGCCCAAGACACACCACAGGAAGTGGTACCCCTACGATCCGGTTAAAGGATACGGTAATCAGGGAGGTAACTAAATTCTTTTTAAACGAAGTAACGAGTCACTGTGACTATTTACATTTATTTTTTTCAGCCATACACAAAACACTGCTAATAAAGAACTGATATTCACAACAGACACAATGACAACAAGCACGTATCAAATTGTGGAAATGGAACGTTCATACAAAAAGTTCTTAAAAAAGAAATAAACACACGTTTGAAACAGACAACCAAAATTTTGTGAGGATAAAAATTGGGCCTTGACAAATACTACCACTAGCTTTATGCTAATACGTAAAAGAAAATGCTTTTGACGCGCTAGCACAAAGGGTCGGGAACTTTTTTGACACTAAAAGTCATAGTAAAAAGATTTAGATTTTTTTTTTTGAGAGAGAGAGCCACACCATATATTTTGAGACAAAATTCAACAAAACCGCCAACCCCCCTTTCCAGACAAAAGCTTATTCTTCAGCGCATTTTATTTCACTGTGTGACAATATAAGATATGATCAAATCGATAAAACATGTCCCTGTGCCCCATATCAATATAAAGATACCAATTACTTTAAGAGTACTGAGGCTCATTTTGTCCTAAATAAGGGTTTCAAAACAAGGTGCAAGCAAAGTTTATTTGTTAAAATTTCCAAATACAGCAAACAAGGATACCAACGTATTAACCTTCAGTGCAGACGGCACTGGGCTAAGGAGAGTCTGCGAGCCCTGTGTATAGCTCCGCCCATTCTTGCCGCTCAACCAATCAAATTGCTCTACGTGCTTTGCTAAAGCCTCTGGGTAAATGTTTGATTTGGGTTCAAGTTTGTTCTGTGAGTTTTCATCATTAAGTGTATCTACAATGACCATAAGTTTAATGAGCTTCTATATAAAGGATTATTAAGTGATTTACATCCACAGACAGGGTCTGTTTGTGTGACAACCCAACAGTAAACTGTATATAAAATTGTGTCCTATGTATACTGGACCAAACCCTCCCAGCAAACTATTTCCCACTGATGCGCCACGATCGCCTTTACATAAAGCAATATATGGAAAAAGTTGCAGTTGCTATTTTATCACCGAGTCAAATGTACTCATGAAAAGAGCCATAGCTTTCTGACCCCTGAGGTAATATGTGGAGAAAATTGTCAAACACCACCCCTGGTGGTCAAAATAGGCCATACCATTTGGTGCAAATAAGGAATGTATTTTCCAAGACGTAAATGTAAGAATCAATTTCATTCTTTTGAGGCTCAAAGGTGAAGTCAAAGAAGTTTGACAGAGTCTATCCTATGTGATGCACAACGCAAACATGTTTACAACATGCAAAGGTCATAAGACCCGTTTTTGAGGTCACATATGTGAACGTAGACATGGAATGAACCGAGAGGAAGTCCCACGTGTTGCATAATCTCCATTTTATCAACACTTCATGATAGATTAAAAAAAATTGAAATAGCAATAATTCTATGATATATCATCTGTGATGATATTGGTGGCGCGCATGGACACAGCGGCTCACAGCTCTTCAGCTAATTTTCCAATTATTAGCATTCTTTTGTCTATTTCTCTTTCTTTTCTGGGCAGATGCATGGCCAATAGTACCTATAGTCGGGAGGAACTTAAAAATTTGGGTCCACGTCTAGATTTTGACTTTTTGGGCATTTTTTATACCACCTTTGATATCCCGCAAGAAATACAGAGGGTTGCGGGATGTCCGTGGGTGGGCAACCCAAACAAAAGCTGAGCTGTTGCTTGGGCCATGGTGCTAGGCTAAGGGAGCTAAATCAGCGAAACTGCAGAGGACTATAGCATATGAATAACCTATATTTTGTGTCAACAATATCTGTGTATTATTTGTTATTGCAAAATCCATTGCAGCCTGGTCCTTTTCCTCATGTTGAGGTTTTTGAGTTTTTCCTTGCCCTCATGTAGGTTAAAGATCAGGGGATGGTGTCATAATAGTCTGTGGTTTGCAATAATCTGTGGTTTGCGCATCCCTTTGAGACTCCTTGTGATTAAGGGCTATACAAATAAACATGACTTGACAATGAAAATGGTGTTCATCATAGGCAAATGTTTTTGGCTATGGACGGGACCACAAGGCAATCTTGCAAGTAGCTAGCACCATGTTGAGCAATTTTAACCCTCCATTTGTGGCTGACAAACAAACCCAAAAGACAAGTTAGCAGATCTCCTGATTACATGACTCCAGTTTAATTACAAACTCAAAATGTTCATTGGAAAAAATAGTATGTACATCCATCAGTTAGACCCGCTAAGGTGTTTTGGGTTCCTCAAAGGACTCCGGCTGCTCCGAGGCAGAGGGTCCGGCTGCGTCATCCTTCTTGTCTCCGGACAGGAAGTCGTGGATGGCTGTCTCGATGTTCGGTCTGAAGGTGTGGTTCATCTTGGGGTCCACCACTTGAGTGATTATCCGGTCCACCCCAGACTCCAACATGCCGGACCTACGTACACAGAACGCAACCATTGGTAAATGCTCTCAGACAGCAGACTAGCATCTAGATCTTATGCATGCCATCTGAAGAAGGAAGTGCCTTTCTTCCCTCGCGTGTTCGTTTATATCCGGGTGACAGGCCGGGCAAAACAAGAGCAGGAGATGAGCACCTCCGTTGGGGTTTTTGACAACAGAATATTCCCAGCACAAATGAGGTACAGAACAATAGTTGCAATATGCACAAGTGCAGTGTCAAAATGGATGACAATTACTTTTATACTGGGAGGGCGGTCCAGGGTAAAAACAAAACCTCCACTTACAGGAAGACAAAACAAGGAGAGCGGTAGTGGGAATTTCCACCGCACATTGAGCCTTTTTAAACGGGTACCCATATCATTCAAGGCTATGTCCTGACTTCAAAATAAAACGCAACTGAAGCTAGATAATAACCACTGAATGAACGCATTAATCAAGTAGTCAGATAATTTTGACAAAACAAATAAGTGAAAACAGTGTAAAGGACTAAAATAAAGAGATTATGAAGAACTCAAACAATCATGACAATATGTGCAGTGACTATTTCAATATTACAACGCATCATTTGGAGACTTCTGCATGGACTGGCTGGGTATAGATGGAGCTTTCCACAATTCTATTTCCCAATTTTGTTAAGACGTCATCATTTTCGTCCTGCTGTTGACTCTGTTCTGTCCATTGGTGCCTAGTCCCACTCAAGGGGATTACAACATGGGAGATTCCCTCACAAGGTTTTTATTTTTTTCCTCATGCCGTGTTTTTCCTTGCCTTCATGTAAATTTGAGATCAAGGGATGTAGTAACCACGATAACTGTGAGGCTGTGCACCCCTTTGAGACTTGCGGTGATTAAACGTATTCCCAAATAGAATTTATTTTTTCCGGTTGGGCATAAAACATGTAGCGTTCCTTCCCACAATTATGCAAAACTGTAGCAAAATATTCCACACATAGGTGGACTCGTGAAATTTAGTCTCTAAGGACACTGATTTGGCTTGCTTCCTCCAACGCAGTGACGTCATTGAAAGAACAGAACACCTTCATCATGGCAAATCCCAATAACACAACATGTGAGGAAGCTGTAAACAGCTATTATAGAGAACAGTGATTGCATACTACTCATTTCTGCATGGAGAATTCATAACTTTGCTAACCCTGTCATTGGTGGCCTTGTGCCACAGTTGCATGCATTGATCCCCAAAAGCTGCCTAGGGTAAGTTTACCTGCTGCCGCTACAGCATGCGTTTCCTTTTTTGCATTTGCCTCCATTTAGTTAGGCGATTGTGGCTTTTCATTTGTTTTTTGCAGTGTGTGTCGTCGTTGGTTTATTATTGTCCAGTTAGCTCCCCGTTAGCGTCGGAGCTGCAGAGGGCTTTCCATCTTTTCTTTTTTATCCTGATTGGCGCTCATTAGCTGCCACTGTCTGGTTGGATAGCCCGGTGTTAACACCGGTTTTGCAATGTTCCTCGGCTTACTATTCTCGTAGCAGCTTTTTGTTGTTAGTTCCCAATTAGCCTTGCTGCTCATTGCATGTTTATTGGTCGGGTTGCCTTGCGTTTTTCCGCCGAGGCTGCTTTTGTTGAGCTGTCCCGGTTATCCCTGAGTGGCAACCTCACGCGTTTTTCTTTTCGACAGTTAAGCCCTTTTCGCTGCCCACCCTTTGTTGTACCAATACTGCATCCACCTGCGACACAACGCCTGGGTTTTTTCCACAAAAACTACCAAAACTTTGCTTAAAACACACGAAACCTCTTTGACTAATTCAAATGTAAAACAATATGGTGACTGGCTTGGTAAGGTACTGGTGTTCCTCCGATGACATCACAGCTCAGGATGAAAGAGAAAACATGCGGCCTTCAAAATGCATATTGTAGGGAAAAAAATTTTAAACTATGCCGATGACGCACGCACGCACATATATATCGTTCAAAAAATCATGAACTATTTGCATGTTTAAGAATTTGGGCTTATCTTTAAGGGGTATACAAAGTAGATGTGACCCTACTTACAGACACAAAAAAGGAGAAAAATACTGTAGATGCAGCGTTAGCAGTGCTGACTTACTGGACCACACTTTGTCTGATTCCATTCCTCATCTGGTTCTTGTTGATGGAAGGCTTCCACTCTTGGGTGCTAAGTTGCGATGTCACAAAGTTGTCAACTTTCTGACGAAGGTTCTGGTAGGCAGGCTGCAAGTGACAGATTTAAAATTTTTAAAAGCACACACACGGGGAATTTCTCCACATGCACACACCTTAGTTGCATGTGCAAGTAAGGTTCTGTTGGTATTATACAAAATCATGCGAGGACTTGCTCCCTCATATCTTTCGAATTTAATTTCCCCCTATGTTCCGGTCTGGAGCCTTCACTCTGAAAATGCTGGTCTACTCGTGATCCCAAGAGCCAAAAAGAGATCCGCAGGTTCGAGAGCGTTCTCCATTTGGGCCCCGGTGCTGTGGAATGCTCTCCCCCCTGAAATTTGATCTGCAACCTCCGTGGAAATGTTTAAATCTAAGCTTAAAACACACTTCTATTCTATAGCATACTAATAACCTATATTTCATGTTGACAATATCTGTATATCTGTGTATTATTTGCCCTCATGTAGGTTTTAGATCAGGGGATGGTGTAATAATAGTATGTGGTTTGCAATAACCTGTGGTCTGTACAGCCCTTTGAGACTCTGTGATTAAGGGCTATACAAATGAACATCACTTGACAAGTATAAAGGTTATCCTCAGCGAGGTGCTGGAGCCCATCCCAGCTATCCTTAGGCAGTTGGCAGGGGACACCCTGACCTGGTTGCCAGCCAGTCACACGGTACACCGAGACAGACAACTCAATCACTTAGTCACACCGAGGGAGAATTTGGACCAGCAAATTGACCTGAAATGCATGTTTTTGGTATGTGGGAGGAAACTCGAGTGCCTGGAGGAAATCCATGCAAGCACAGGGAGAGCATGCAAACTTCGCATAGGAAGGCTGGATTTGAACCCAAGACCTCAGAACTGTGCCACGGACGCGCTAACCACTCGGGTTCCGTGCAGAAAAGAATCAAAATCATGACTATTAGATTTGTTAGTCAAAAGTGGGCTACCTTAGTGTCAACGTCCGCCAGACAGTCTCGGCGGAACTCGTCGAACAGACCTCGGTTCTTCAAGTGCTCGACGATCATGGCAATGAGGTGCGGGTCACCTGGGGGCAGGCTCGCCGGATCTTGGCTCCCGCTCCCTTCAGCCATCGCCCGCCAAACTCAATTAGGACCACAAGCTAACTTCCCCTAGCACCTCATAGCCTTAGCGGCAATGGCTGTGAATCGGAATAGCTAACTTGCGATTTATACAGCGTGACTAATAGCACTGCAGATTTGCTTACCTTCACCAAACGAGCGGGCGGGGTCGTGCTATATAACATCAACCCTCTCGCTACACGAAAGTTCCGGGAACTACACGACAACCAATCGAACAATCCCTCTAAAAAAAAACCAAAACAATAAGTATTTAATTGCTGTTAAAAGTGTCGATAAAAACTCATATTGTTGGGATATGATACAATGAAAATGTGTGTTTAATTGCTGTTAAAAATATCGAAAAAAATATTAAAACGTCATATTGTCAGATATAACGAAATTGTGAATAACGAAATTGTGAATATGCTTAATTGCTGTTAAGATTGCCGAGAGAAAATGTTCAAACCTCACATTGTTTATTTGCTGTTAATAGTGTCAATAAAATTGTTATAAAAATTAAAAAAAAATAAAAATAAAAACCTCAAAAAAATAAACACACTTGCGCAGTCGGAACATGACCCCGGAAGTTATTCGTCAATCCTCACCGCGAATTAAGCACCGAGCCAACGTTAGCACATAGTTATCGTTTTCATGCTATCTCAATGAAAACTGTACCGTGCAGAATAATGTTAGCGAGTTAGGAAGTCATTTCGTGAATGCCTGCAGCTTCTTTGGTCACCATTTGGATTACAGCACCGTAGAAAGGTAAGGCTAGCTTAGTCAAGCTAATACAGCGCCAAGTGAGCTCGTGCTGCTATAAATAGCAAACACGTATATGCACCAAAATAACCTGGCATGTCATGCTTGTTTTGGTTGATCACTTATGTAGCCTTGATAGTTTTTGTTATTTAATGCAATTGATTTGTTGTCCTAGTTGTAATAATACATTTTAAATCGTAAAATACTGTATGTATTGAAAATCAAACAATGTGATTATTTTCAGATGGATTAACAAATGATTTGTTATAATGATGTAAGTTCGATATATTGTTTATATGACTGAAAGAGGAAGGGGCTCTCCTGTGCATTTTCTATTAAAACTTGAATAATTAAAAGAAAAATCAAACATTGTTCATCTTTTGTACTGAAAATGTTCACTCAAACAATTATCATACTTAATTTGTACATTGAGTTATTAACGATTCCACTGAAACTGATAACACTATCGGTGTGTAAGAATGTGTGTGAATGGGTAAGTGTGAAGCACATGGTAAAGCGCTTTGGGAGGTCTCTGGTGACTTGAAAAGCGCTATATATTCAAACCATAGTTTGAAATAAAAGGACGGAATCAAAGCTCATTAAATTCTTGCCATGTTGCAAAACAAACACCATTCTTCACAATTTAGAAAACAACTAGTTACTAATTAATCATAACGAAGGCAACATAAATTACCACTCACCAATATTGGACGGATAATAATAATCTGGTATGAATTCTGGAGTTTGTGATGAATATTTAGAGACCATCGTGTCTAATGGAAAATTGTGACAATAATATGGAGTTGAACCTCCTAATAGAAAATATTTTTTTGTGTTTTCCTCCTTAAATGTTTCCCTTGTTGCTTTTAAATAATAACATCTGCAGAAGATTTGCTCTTATCACAGTACTGTAATTACTTTTGTTCCGATTGTAATCTGTTCGTTACCAGCTAACCATCTTTTATTAGATTATTTATTAATAATTATCCTCATTGTTATTAGTTTTTTTTTAATTATGAATATACTATATATATATATATATATATATATATATATATATATATATAAAATTTTAAAAAGATTATTTTTTAAGAGCAATAAGGAAATAACTTTGCTCAGAAATAACCATTGTAATCAGATTTGGTTTGTATTTTTAATAGAAATAAAAAATGAATGCTAAATTGTAAAACAAAACAGAATAGAATAGGGCGGCATTAGCTCAGGAGGTAGAGGTCGCAGGTTTGATTCCCGGCTCCTCCGTGTTATATGTCGACGTGTCCTTGGGCAAGACACTGAATCCCTAATGCCCCCAATAAGCAGGTAGGCGCTTCGCATGGCTGACTCCCTATTGGTGTGTGAGAGTGTGAGAATGGGTAGGTGTGAAGCACATTGTAAAGTACTTTGGGAGGTCTTCATTGACTTGAAAAGCGCTATCTAAATGCAGACCATTTACCATTTGAAAAGCACAATGAACTGTTATGCAATTTTTCTAATTGAATGTTGAGGACCAATACAGATACTTGCTAGTTGTAACTTTTAACTGTTCACTGCATTGTTGTGCAAGATGATGACAACATTTTATCGCAGATGAGTCACAATACCAACAAAGAGTTTGAGGAGCAGCTGCGCCTTCAGGAGCTGTACAGCAGGAAAAATCAGGATGGGTCCAACCCCATCACGTACACAGACCCAAACGATGGCACAGTGTATGACTGGGACCATGACAAGAAGGCCTGGTTCCCCAAAGTACAACTGCATACCTAATTTAGCACACCCTGGTGACACTACGCAGATATTGATATTGCCGTTGTGTTCAGATCACAGAAGACTTCATAGCCAGCTACCAGGCCAACTATGGCTTCACTCAAGATGGCAATCCGGATGCCGGCAGCGCGGCGGCGATAGCTGTTGTCCCCGAAACAGAGAAGCGGCCTGCGCAGGAGAAGCCTCAGGAAGTTAAATCAGAGCAGCAACCGGGTATGGCCAAAGATGAAAAGCGCAAAGGAGAGAAGAGGAAAACGGATCCAGGTAACAAAACCCAGCAGCACACTAGAAAATGATTTGCTTGTGTTTCAATCCAAAAAGTCATGATCTTGTACAGTTTAAAAGGGCTTTCAAACTTTTTACGGAAGTTTAGTTTAAAAAAGAAGCAACAAAAAAAAACTCTTTTGCATCTTTGTCTAACACTTGGGAGGAAATATTATGGATTAGCCATCTTAAAATATCAGTGCTTCGATTATTTAATTTGGAGCAGAATTCTTGTCTTAACTTGTTGTGCTGATCACGATGATAATGTCAGATATAGTGATGCTGTTATATCGATTGCGTTTCAGGCTGGTTTGACATGGAGGACACCAAGAACACCAACGTGTACGTTTCTGGTGAGTAGCGCTATTCCGCTCCCGTTTAACTTGTTTCGTCTTTGTCCTCTCGCTCTAATAAGACACTGCATGTGTTCTCCCAGGTCTTCCCCCAGACACGAGCCCTGAGGAGTTTGTGGAACTGATGTCCAAGTGCGGCATTGTCATGAGGGACCCCATTACTGAAGACTTTAAGGTCAAACTTTACAAGGACAAAGAGGGCAACCTGAAAGGAGACGGACTCTGCTGCTACCTCAAGGTCGCTCAAAAGCATAAGTCATCCCACAAGACTTTTTCTGGCCATAGTTTTGTTGACGAATGAGCAAGAAAATAACACAAACTGAATCTGTTTCTTCAGAGGGAATCTGTGGAGTTGGCCTTGCGTCTGATCGACGAATCGGAAGTAAGAGGTTACAAGTTGCACGTGGAGGTGGCTCGATTCGAGCTTAAAGGACAATACGACGCCAGCAAAAAGAAGAAGAAGAACAAGGAGTACCGCAAGAAGATGCAGCAGCAGCAAAAGTAGGCATGCGCGTGCGAGAAGATGTGGACCTTAATGTCGGTGTGACACTGACGTGCAATTTTTCCAAACAGACAACTGGACTGGAGGCCCGAGAAGCAAGGGGACGCCAGGAAGCGGCACGAGAAGGTCGTCATCATCAGGAACATGTTTCATCCCAGCGACTTTGAGGTTGAAAAGCGTGTTGAGGACATACACCAAGGGTCGGGAACGTATTGCTCGCATACCACGTGTGGCTCTTTTCATTTTTAAAGCATTTGGGCCAGGAATGCATCATCGTGCAGGAGCGCTGTAGTGCTTTTCTTTTAAGGCTAGGAAGAAGTCAAGTCATGTTTATTTGTGACGCCCTTAATCACAAGGAGTCTCAAAGGGCTGCACAGACCACAGACGATTGCAAACCACAAACTATTATGACACCGTCCCCTGAGCTAAAACTTATATGAGGGCAAGGAAAAAATCAAAAACCGCAACATGAGGAAAAAGAAGAAACCTTGAGAAGGGACAGCGCATTTTCTCTCTCTTTATTTCTGTATTTATTTTTGTTTATATTTCTTAATTTTCTTTGTCTTTTCTCTTTTTCCTGTGTTCTCTTATTATTCTCTTTCTTTTTTCTGTTTTTCTAATTTTTGCTCCCCACTCTTTCATTCTCTTTATCTCTACCCCCCTTTGTAATAGTGTAATAGAGATTCGATCTGCAACCTGAGTGGAATTGTTTAAATCTAGGCTTAAAACACACTTGTTCTATAGCCTATGAATAACCTATATTGTATGTTGACAATATCTGTGTATTATTTGTTATTGCAACATCTGTTGCAGCTTGGTCATCCTGGAAGAGGTATTACTTCATGTACAGTCCCTTCCCAAGGTTTCCTCATTTTTCTCATGTTGAGGTTTTTCTGTTTTTCCTTGCCCTCATGTCGGTTTTAGATCAGGGGATGGTGTAATTATAGTCTGTAGTCTATGCAGCCCTTTGAGACTCCTTGAGATTAAGGGTGTCACAAATAAACATGACTTGACAGGGTGCCTTGAACAAGTCAATAAGCTTAAAAATGACGCTGACAAGGCTCTCTGGTGGCTTCACTTTGCGTTTGCATTTCTTCTTAACTCGTGATTAATTGCAGATGAGACTCTTTGTGATTAAGGGCGTCAAAAATAAACATGACTTGACATTGTCCTTTGAAGCGACATTGCCTCCTACGGGACGTGCCCATGAGGACAGGAGCATGCTTCACCTTAACCGGGCACTATGTCATTTTAATTAGTGCAAGGATTACGTAACAATTATCGAAATTGACTACGGGCCATGCAAAGAATTCAAATAGTGTTTCACAGTGGTAAACTGTAATGGGAAGAACTTCCTGCAACTAATAATGTGAGCTACATGTTAATCATTTCTACCCCAAAACAATTATATTTGCAGATCTAAAAAAAATATATATGTTGTGATAAATGCATGATTACACCAGATTTGACCATTTAATGATACTGGATAGTTTGAAAATTTTGCTTTGGAAGTTCTTCAATTTTGCCATGAAAATGTGGATCAACCCAGAATATATAGATATATATATTTACAGTTTTGCATGCTTGTTAAGGAGAGTGTTGGGCCTAGGGAAGAGAACATCTCTGAGCCTGTTTGTTTTAAGAAACCTGTAGCGCCTAAATAGAATAGAATTTACTTTTATTGTCATTCTTTGTAACCATGCACACAGAACGAAATGTCGATACACCTGACCCGTACAGTTAAACTGTAGCGAGCCGATGCAGCCGCAGCCAATGAGAGCAACAGGTCAAAAAGTTGTTGGCCTGGGTGAGAAGAGTCGCTATAATGTTGGCAATGTCTTCCAGACTGGGCAGAGCAGCCGATGATCTTCTTGTCTGAATGGTGTAGCTCTCACAGGAAAAAGTCTATATTTCTCTTTCATGGCTATATGAGTTAAGGTTCCCGATCCCTGACAAACACAAATTTATCACAGTCACACACACTAAGACGATTCAACTCCTTTGTAAATGCATGGCAGGAGGATCCTTTGGTTCTAAACGAATACCGCGACGATCTGCGCTCGGAGTGCGAGAAGTTTGGCGAAGTGAAGAAGGTCATCTTGTTTGACGTGAGTGGTCGTCGTATCGAGGTCGGTCGATTTTGAGAAGGTTTCTTGAAGACGATTGTTTCCGGGCAGAGGCACCCAGATGGGGTGGCATCGGTGGCCTTCAAGGAGCAGGAGCATGCCGATGCTTGCATCCAGTCCTTCCACGGACGCTGGTTCGGAGGGCGACAACTCAGCGCGCAGCTTTGGGACGGCGCTACCGATTATCAGGTGGGAAGAGCTTCAAATGGCAGGGTTTGTACGGGTGCTTGAAATCCTTGAAGGTGCTTGAATTTTGATGTGTTTAATGTTTGAAAACTGCTTGAATTTTGGGTGAATGTCTGGCAAATACTTGAAATTGTTGCAAAGTTCCTTGACAGACGGTTAAAGTAAAATATAACAAGTCTGCTTTGAGACTCTTTGTGATTAAGGGATATACAAATAAACATGACTTCAGAAACGGTGCCAGAACGACTGTTCTGGTGGCTTTGTTTTCCCCATTGCATTTCTTCTTCCATCGTGATTAACGGCAGCTGGTATTAGTTTGAGTGGCATTGTCATGTGATGCATCACTACCCCTACACGACGCCCTTAAAATGACAGGTCCACTAGACTAAGATGCCGGGAGGCTTAAGTTTGAATGAAATATGGCTTGAAAATTTTTGAGAAATCGTCGTTTGGCGTCGCTCCCAAAAATATGCAGAGAGGAGATATGGCAAAAAGGGAACGCGCTTTACTGCATTCGGGACTCGTTCAGAGTTCCAGACGTTCAACATTGGCTTGTATAGTGTTCTCAAATAAAGTTAAGATATCTCATGAAGGTCGGCTGCCTCAGCATATCAGCTATTGACCTCTTGCAACAACCTCATCCCACGACCTTCACCGTATGCATACATACTTAATTTGTTATTATCCATGTTCCACAACAAAAACAGAAAATATAACCAATGGTTAAGTATGCAAAGATAGGTACAACTCTTCACAATGGAAGAGTTCTTGCTGCCCAGTCACATGAAAAGTGATTAGTGGCACTTAACTTTTTTATTTTTTTTTTGCTAAAACCTACACCTAAACAGGATTCTATGAAACGTGTATTACCTACCAGTTATGGACATTTATTATGAGCCATGTAATAAAATAAGATATTGTCTTCCATTGGAAAAATTGTAATGAGAAAAACTTTTTGTAACTTAAAATTTCACAAAAAATTCAAGCAATTAAAACCCTGAAAACACATTAAAATGAAGCATTTAAGGATTTCAAGCACCCGTACGAACCCTGATTGACTTTCTTTGGCTTGCTTTTAAATTCAATACATCGTTAGTGTTGGTGAGATCAATGATAACTAATATTAACAATATAATAAGGAATTGTTGCTTCTATTAAGCATCGTGAAGAATTGGGAAAATAGGCTTTAAAAGTCTGTAAGAAAGTGCTTGAATTTGGCCAAAAAAATGACTCATTTGTTTGTGCGTGAAGGTGGAGGAGACGAGCAGAGAACGAGAAGAGCGTTTGAAAGGTTGGTCGTCTTTCCTGGAGGGGTCAGGGTCTGCAGCGGGTACCGCCCCGCCGACGGGAGTTCCGACGGGAGTTCCGACGGATGTAGCTGCGGCCCCACCGCCGCAGCAGCCCGACAAAAAGGAAGGAAAAGACGAGGACAACGCCAAGTCGACCGACAGCAGCTTAGAGGGGAGCGACAACGAAGATGCCTGACGAGATGTCACTTTGTCTTGGGCCCAGACCAGAAACATTAAGCCGTACATCTAGGACGACAAACTCATCATCATGCAAGTTAGGATTTCCATTAGACACTGAAAAAATCTCGCCATGGCATTTTCATGTACCGTAAATTCCGGATTACAGAACATACTCGATTAAAGCCGCAGTGTGTAAATTTGAGGATGAAACTCAACTGTTTTTGTATAAGCCACACCGGACTTTAAGCCACGGGCTTAGACAGACAAAAAAAGAACTCATTCACGTCCGTTTCTAAAACAACAATCATCGGGGAAATGTCTAGTACAGAAAAGTAACACGTTGTGCCATAATTCATACATTTATTTGTGGACTATACCCACAGCTTGTTACTTAATAAGTTTATATTAACGCAGGAGTGATACAAAAATATTTATCAAGCTGATAGGTTTGGCAGCAGATGACTCATCGGGTATAATGAGATGTTAGCCTGTTATCATTCCAATAATTGTCAGCCTGATAAGGATTATGTAACTGTCAGCATTACATGTAGGATTTTAAAGGGACTGTGTGTACTATTTAGTGCCTCCTAATGCTACAATAAACTGATTTAAATACTAGGAAAAACTACATGAACCATCATACCAATGTGAATTTTTATTAAAAATCAAATAGGTCTGGAAATGTCTTCCTTTTCACTGTGGAATCCCTTTTTGGATAGGTGCCATAGTCTTCTAGCAGGATGCCGCCCTGCGTAAATCTACTGGTCCTTGTTTATACCAGACAACAGTGCCATCTAGTGGACAAGTATAACACATTCGACCTTTAAGCTCAAGGCCGAACCGAAATTCAAGTCTGGCTTAAATTGTGAATCATTACCTCTGATTCAAGCCGGGCTTCTCTTTCGACACTGTTTTGGGCAAATTAGCCATTAGATATCGTATTTGGCACGTTCATGCGGGCTGCGTTGAGAGGAGAGGAATTCATTAAGCTGATCCACCACAAAGAAAAACCAAAAACAATGGCGGATAGCTCATTAAAAAAAAGCAAGAGAGAAGCCCTCACAAAAAATATGAAGATTCCGATTTACTTTGGGCACAGTCCCACAAGTCAAGTTGTCGGGCTTCAAATTGGACCTGGCTTGAATACCTGAGCGTCAGCCTGTATTTTTTTAGGCCCTATCTTACCTCTAGTCTGCATGTATAATGATCTCTTAGAAGCAATACTTTAGCTCTGCCATCCCTTGTGCACATGATGGAGAAGAGACAAAGATCAGTTGCATGGCACAGCAAATGTACTGGCTTCAGTACAGTGCATTGAGTTTTGTATGTAGAATGTCTTTGAGGGCACTCGTGCATATATGTCAAAGCCCGTTTGACTGCTGCGCCGGTCGATGATATTGACGGTCAGCATAGGAGTGTTGTAATTGCGGCACAATGTGTTACTTTTCTGTATTAGACATTTCCCCGCTGTTTCCTGTTGAATTTCCTTACTTTGACATTCAGAACGGGGCAGCACTGAGCCGCAGTGGTTAGCACATGTGCGGCACAGTTCCGAGGTCATGAGATCAAACCTTCCTGTGTGGAGTTTGCATGATCTCCCTGTGCTTGTGTGGGTTTCCTCCGGGCACTCCGGTTTCCTCCCACATTCCAAAAACATGCATGTCAGGTTAATTGGCCGGTCCAAATTGTCCCTAGGTGTGAATAAGCGAGTAAGTGGTCTGTATGCTGGCAACCAGTTCAGGGTGTCCCCTGCCAACTGACTGAAGATAGCTGGGATGGGCTCCAGCACCCCCGCAACCCTACTGAGGATAAGCGGTGCACATAATGTATGGATAGGTGGACATTGAGAGCAGAAATCACATGTCATCACCCGCCGAATGTCCCCGGAATGCTTTGTTTTAAATAAACTGTTGGATTTCCCTAGTCTGCACCAGTTGTAAGCTAGCTTCTCGCGAAAAAAATAATAAGCTGAAACAAATTGTTAGCAGCGGTGTTTAAAATGTAGAACAAAAGGTAGCGTCATGTAGTCCAGAATTTATGGTAGTTATTAGCAGGGTTGGGTAGGGTTACTTTAACTGGATTACTTTCAATTACTTTTGGATTACCACAATACCAAATATGCTAATAAAAGACAAAATAAACTAAATATGAATAAAATGACTCACAACACGTGGTAAGCTTTCTCTCCTGGCTTTGATCTCCTGCAAAATGAACATAAAATGCGACAAACAAAATGAAAATAAATCCAAACAGCTAGCCACCATCATTTTTGCCGTTCCATGTATTCCAGTACTCCCCAAGCCTGTACAAAACTTATTAATTTTATTCATATTTAGTTTATTTTGTCTTTTATTGGCATATTTGATATTGGAGTAATCCAAAAGCAATTGAAAGTAATCCAGTTAAAGTAACCCTACCCAACCCTGGTAGACCTCACTGCAAAAACAAAATATTCTTAAATGGTAATATTATTACAAAAGGGATGAAAAAAAAACTTGATTTAAAATCTCTCACCTTAAACTAACACAGTTGCAGATGCCTGTAGCCACTCCAAATAAACGTCCATAGAACTCCATTGTGTCATTTGTTTATTATTGACTGGCTATGGAGACGAGCTGTGCAGTAATGAGACCACCGTAGCATTTTGACATGCGCTAGCACGCCTGCCCGCCAACTAGGGGCACCCATCTTTTCATAATAATTTATTAAGAAAATAGTCTTTTAAAAAAAAGTCCATCGAGTGGTTCACATTAGCGGTGTGTATACACGGACCCTCTTGGGTCAGTGGTGGTGGCAGCTGATGGCGTATGAGTTCACAAACGGCCACAAGGAAAAAAAGGCCAAGAGATGACTAGGCATTGTCGGTGGGTTCACGGGCGGTAGTGGAAGAGTGCTTTTCATTCACTTCTGGGAATCTCAGCGCTGAAGTGTTGGAGGGTCCGCAAGGTTCTGCTGCCTTCTTTTGTTCCTTAAGAGGCTCCAGAAGGTTCTGCCAACTTCCAAGACTGAAAAGAAAACCAAAGCAGATGCTAGGAATAAACTATGTTTATGAACTTTACACAAGTTTTCCATCCACACGCAGTGATTTCCATATAATTTTATGATGCCTGGAAAGTCTGGGGAGATCTTTCTCCCCTGTGAGAAAATGTTGTAAAATTTTAATTCAAATACATCGATATAATGCATTTTAAGAGCAAAATCAAGATGAATCTGTGACCTTATAAACTATGGAATCATAAATACACTAGTTAGAAAAGGCAATGACAAAGAAAACAAGACCCCTACAAAGCTTTGTAAACGAGACAGGAGTTAAATTCAAAAAAAATCTGCTCGTCTAGACTAAATATAACAAGTGTTGTTCTGATGCTGTAATATACTATATCGTTATAAGACCAATTAACTGATGTGAGTTTTAAATTCAATTCTAATGTAATGCTACGAAAGGATGCCAGTTCTTCGATGGTTTACAGGAGGTCATTGTAACGGGAAACTTATGAGCAACACATACCTGCAAACCCTTCTTTCGCCCCTTAGAAACTCCTACCACTTTTTTTTAGTTTACGGCAGCTTTATTTTGAAGTCTTTGTGCAGGAATAACCACTCAACCCATGGCGTTATATTTCCGTTTTGGTAAGAGTTTGCCACTTCTGCTCACAAACAAACATTCTGGAAACAGATGGTGTTTTGCGCGTAAAAGTAAAGATGGCGATAGAATCTACCGCTTTTGAAGGTTGGCATGCATGGCTACAGTTAGTGGCCGTGTCAACAAGCTTTTTCCTGCACTGAGTGGATTTTTCTATTTGCTTGCAACGGCAGCACCAGGATAAGGATAAGCGGTGCAAATAATGGATGGATGGACTGATTGAATGATGAAACCCTCCCTCTCGTCTGTGAACTCTTAACTATGACGGTGATACGAAGAGCATGATGGGAGCATGCTTGTGCGCAGCAAATAGCAACCTGTACTGTATTTTTGACTTTGTAACGAGAGGCAATCTTCATAACTAGAATTCTTTTTTCCTGTTCAGGTACTTTGCAACTTGAAACTTTCGTATGACATTTATAATTAGAGGTACCATTGTATTTAAAAATATATTTTTTAATAATACAAGTTTATGAGACTCTGACCAATTATATCCTGGCGGCCCGCCAGAATCTTAAAACACAAACGTATTGGTGAACTAGGTTTTTACCTGTGCCGGACTGGAGAGCGGCGGCGCACGAGCGTAGTCTGGCGGGTTGGCACGCGGGTCGTACCCAAGTCGCGCCAGCATTGGCGCCACCTCCGCCATGTGATCCACGACGTCGTCGGGGATGTGGCCCACCCACTTGGCCAGCGCGTCGGTGTTGACCGGTTTCACCACTTGGTCCGTTGAACGCTCCACCCTAAGACAAAACCGCGTTACTTGCTTGACCTATGACCAAACACCTTGAACAATAGTCACGTCACATTTAAAGCTTGTACTGGCATTCAAAATGTTCTGTGTTATTGGCTTTTATCACAGAGTCTCAAAGGGCTGTTCAGACCACCGTTACAACTGATCTGAAACCCACACGAGGGCAAAAAAAAACACAGCTTGAGGAAATGTAATAAACCTTAAAAGGGGGTCGTAAATGTAATATCCCTATGACCTGGCAATACTGGATATTTCAAGGGCATAAAGAGACAAAACTCATGATCTATGTTGGAGTTATATACACTTGAAGCTAACAATCTACCTATCTTCATTCTCCCTAAAACTAAAAACTAATTGATAAGGTCATGGTTCATAGATCCCTGAACCACCTGGCTCAAAGAAAAGGAAACAGCTAGACAAGCCCGACCTGAACCCAAACATCATGATTGACATTTCGGGCTCATTTTGTGTCTGGGTTAGAATCTTACCTCTACCGACAATTATGTAATCTCCATCAAAGTGAGGATCGTGCTATGTTAAATAAATGCACAACTTTCAAACAAAGAGTAATTTTAAAAGACACATCTATATTTTTGCTTATTTTCTGAATCGGTGTCTGAAATAACGTCTGCCCGGACACCTGGGGCGTGCATCTTTTACGTCGGGCGTACAAATTACAAAACGTCCCCGCCCGGGTGACCGACAACTTTTTCAAGAAAAAAAAAAAAATACTTTAGTTTTTTTTCCAAATCAAGCGTTTGCTTTATTCCGATATCGAAATCTTCATTCTGTTTGGAAGTTTCCGAATATCGGTTCGTTTGGTAATTTGCATACCCGGCAGCCAATAAGAAGCCTGCATCGAATAACTTCGTACTTCCGGACTTTCCCGAGCCTTTTAAGGTCGTGCATTTGCATATCATTTTCCAAAGTAGACGCACAGCGAAAACAAAAAGAATGGATAAGTGGTTAGGGATCAAGCCAAAACCTCAGCCCAGGAAGAAATGTTAAAAAGAAGCTAACAAATTTTATAATGCTACAAAACGTAAAGCATCGTGGAAAGTGGAGTTCACGTGGCTTGTAGCAGACGACGCAACGCAAACATTACATGAATGAAGGGGAGTAAATGCAGGTACATACTGATGGCAGATGGAAAACAGCGATGTCCTATGAAACGAATGCTGTAAGTAGATTTATAATAAACTTAATTTTAAAGTGTTGTTCTGTTAGATATTCTGATTATCAATCCTTAATACTTTGCAATAATGGCTTTTTTTTGCGATTAGTCGTCTTATTTTTGTTAGGAGTTTCAGACACTGTTTAAAGCAATAGTTTTTTCAACACTAGAGATGCTATATATTACACACTGCTCCTTTAAAGGTATCGAAATCCTTGCTGATTAAAAAAAAAGATTTTTGGCCCGCAAAAAAAATCAAAATGGGCAAGCCACAGCTTTCAAATCCCACCTTTTATATACCTTACATTGGAGATATGATTTTTGTTTTATGCAAAATCTGCATTAGCATAAAACATCCATCCATCCATTATCTGCACTGCTCATCCTCAGTAGGGTCGCGGGGATGCTGGAGCCTATCCCAGCCATCTTCAGGCAGTGGGCAGGGGGACACCCTGAACTGGTTGCCAGCCAGTCGCAGGGCACACAGAGACAGACAATTCCCTCGCTCATTCACACCTAGGGAAAATTTGGACTGCCCAATTAACCTGACATGCATGTTTTTGGAATGAGGGAGGAAACCGGAGTGCCCGGAGGAAACCCACGCAAGCACGGGGAGAACAGCATAAAACATCCCCTCTAAAATAAACCATGTTGCCATTCAGCAGGCATCACACGTCTGCAGACTCACTTGGAGAGCGAAACGCCGCCAGCCTTGCCGATGAGTTCCTCATGGTGCAGAACGGCCGGGTCCCAGCGCAGCTCCAGGAATCGTAGCAGCTGGCGCATCTCCCGTTCCGGGTGCAAAACCAGATGCTCGTAGCGCACGGGAAGGCAGCGCTCGGGGCCGGCCGCTACGCACTGGTTGAACATGGTCTCCACCGCGTTGCTCCACTTGGTCAGGCAGTCCCGAGGGTTGTTCAGGTCAAAGCCGGAGATGGTTACCTGTTCGGCAAGAACAGTGGTTAAGAATTTGCGTGGTCAGGCTGTATTTGAAGGAAGATTGTGCCAAATCATGATGGAACATCATTCTTTATGCTGTGTCAGCTTTGCAATACGTTGACCCCTAATTTGAAAGAATTAAAGGAGCTGTACAGAATAAGGAACCTTTTTACTCACTGCCGCCATCTCCTGGCTTGTGCCATCATAGCAGACTGTCAGCTTTGCATTTCCTAGACACGCTCGAATGAACTCTTCTATTTTCATCTTTATGGGGATTTATGGCCCTGTGACTGGCTGGCAACCAGTTCAGGGTGTCCACTGCCCACTGCCATAAGATAGCTAAGATGGGCTCCAGCACTCCCGCGACCCAACTGAGGATAAGCGGTGCAGATAATGGATGGGTGGTTGCCAATTCATTTTATGGAGTATTTTACTTGCTTTAATAGACTTTTAAAATTGCATTTCAAATAATCAAAATGCAGTATTATAAAACAAGTAGCAGGAGGTTTTCCATATTTTAAGCATTTTTCCTGCAAAATGATCTACCAAAGAAACAAGATGAGTTTGCGGAAAAAAATAATACTTACGTTTTTTAATATCTGTTTTCACTCAGTTTTATTACAAGACTTCTTGATATGTCGACTGCCAGTAAACGAGATATCAAAACAAAGCATTTGAAATCAATAACTTAAAAAAGGAAGTATTGTAATAGACTACAAACAAGACTATTACCTTCTACCCTAACCCTCACAATAAACGCTGAAAGCAGCATTTGCAACTTAAGGGAGTCGGTCGTCACCTTTCGTGAAATCACAGAATGGATGGAGGCACGTCCATCTCTGATCATCAACACGAACTTGCTCTTGGGGAAGATATGAGCCAAGTACGTCAGCGACTTCAAGGCAAAAGGATCTTTGTTGCACAGACGCGGGGCCGGCTCGCCGTGTCCCACGATCACCTGACACACAAAACCAACATTGGACATGTTAGCTATTGCTATCTTGGGCAAAATGTGATTTTATTTCAGAATGTTGTAAAGTAGAACCTGTTCAATTGCCATTTCGGAAAAGTCCATGGCGGAAAACTATGGAAGTCATCCTACACAAGCACACAAGACCGCAAAAAAATTCTTACGTTTGTATTTCTTTATTTTTATATTTTACAAAATGTTCCTGCTAATGTCTGATGCACTTACAAGTAAAACCATTTACTTTGTGAATATTGCATATCCTAATATTCTATTTTAAATCATTGTTTTTATTACATGCTTATCCTGGGATGCTACCTCTAATCTAAACAATGTTCACTACATTGTTATTAATGACATTAAAGCAAGGGCGTAGTTTTGGCATAGATGGATGGGACGTGTCCCCACTAACATCAAGCATTCATGGTTTTGCCCCACCCATTTTACGTGATCACTTAAAAAAATGCACCAATGCCAAGACCAAACCTACGCCCTCGCAGGACAGACAATTCTAATTTCGAAAATTCCAACAAACTTAATCATCTTCAATTTGTTACGTCGCTTGCTAATGAGTTGGTTTTGAAATTAATTATCTTGACGCAACTCTTTTCAAAGCACCCAAAAAAACATAACAGTTGCCAAAATGCAGAATAGAATGATAAATGAGGATTAGCCAATAAATTAGGGCAGTAGTTCTTAACTGGTTTGACTTAAGGACACACAACTCCGCCATTTCTCAAATGTATTGAATAAAAGGATTGTGGCAGTTAAACCAGGGATCATATTATACATTCTGTTTTTAAAAACAAAACCAAAACCTACTTTAATAATATTCCTTTCAATACACAATAAGCTGAATTTTTCATTAAATACAAATCGCTTCACTTCTGTAGCGTCAGCCATTTTTAACAGCCTCCTATTTTAATGTGTACAAACTCACTGAGCTTTTTATCCTCCTTTTTCTTACACATAATAAAATCCATATCTCATTTATTATATGCTGTGACTGCATTTTGCGATAAAAAAACGTTATCAATATTTTCTGTGGAGTGTCAACTCGCACCTGCAGGACATGATCACCATCTACTGTTAAGAAGTGTAATTGCCACCTATTTTTTTATTTATTATTTTGCCAAGGCAAAGGCCTAAGACCTACTTTTGGGTCCCAACCCACCAGTTAAAAAACACAGAGTTAGTGGATTTTGAGTCAAACTCCAATTTCGAGAAATGGGTGACTCGTAGTTTATAAAAGTCGGGAATATAAAAATACCCCTTTAAACGAAAATGTCAGTACACAAATTGTGTTTTTTTTTTTTTTAAACAAAAATGTACTTCGCTATACAGTACAAATAGAATCCAGTTCATGAGCAGTCTCAGAGGCTATCACTAGAGACTGCTTGAGACCACTCACAGCCAGCATCATCTTGTCCAGTTTGCACATACAAACTACTACGGGCAAAAAAGTAGTATTAGCCGTCTCGCTCGCTTTTAAACAAAAATGTACTTCGCTATACAGTACAAATAGAATCCAGTTCATGAGCAGTCCCAGAGGCTATCACTAGAGACTGCTTGAGACCACTCACAGCCAGCATCAGCTTGTCCAGTTCGCACATACAAACTACTACGGACAAAAAAGTCAACTGTGCTGTAAATTTGTGTGTGTGCGTATGTTTTTTTTCAACGTTACAGTATTTTTAATTTTGTCTCTCGATCTCATACCTTTAAACTCCACCAATGCTCCCATTATTAATGACAGCAAATCTTCCTTATTAAGCAATAATAAACCTTACAAAAACCACGCAAGACAGACTATGTAGAATACCATGACAATATTAGCAATATACGCTAATGATGTCGTCTGCTATCGGATAACAGACAAAATGGTCTTTAATAAAAAACAAAAAACTCCCAAATAAAAATTGTTATACGGCGTACACAATGTGAAATAATCAAAAAAAACAAATTAAATCAGTAGACAGGTAGGCAATCTCCATGTCTCCTTGCAACCGCCCCTTCTTACTTGACAGCACACGCACACATTCGTTACTGCACTCATATTAAACTTGCATTTTAGTGCGCTAATATCCTTTTATTTATCTTATTATTGTATTTCTTATGTTTAATTACTATTTGAATGTATTTATAGTATTTAGGAAGATGGGCTGTTCACTTGAATCATTTTCGGAGGACGGGAGCAAACCAATTAGTCAAGTCAAGTTTATTTGTGACGCCCTTAATCACAAAGAGTCTCAAAGGGCTGCACAGACCATAGATTATTGCAAACCACAGACTATTAATACACTATCCCGTGGTTTTCATTTTTTCTTCAATCAATTAACATGTTAACCAAAAGTAGGCGCTTGCTCCATGACCACTCTATGTTTCTCAAAGGCAGAACAGTGACCTCACACTATCAAGTTGTGAACCAAACATTATTTATTATTTATCCATTTGACTTTACTCAATTTGATTATTTGAGAATCACAAACAATTGGAGTGCTCAAATTGATCAAGCCCTGAAGAATGAATAAAGCCCCCAAAAATACTATAGTTGCACTTGGTTATTATAAGAAATCCTTTCATCATTGGTTGAAATGTAAAAAGCATGATTGAACGATTAACATGTTAAGCACAAGAGTTTCTTAAAGACAGAACGGTTACAGCGAACAGTATTATTTAATTGAAACTATGCGTTTACAATTTTATTCACCTCATTTACCAGTACAGTGGAACCTCGGTTTTCGAACGCCTCTCAGTTCGAACAAATGGGAGTCCGACCAAAAATTTCGAGAAATTCTTGCTTCGCCGTTCGGTCAAAAAATTGGAGTTCGAACGCCGGTAATGCGTGAGTGCGTACGCTAGGGTGCGATGCCGTGCGGCGTACGAGTGTTTTAGCCCCTTATTATGCCTCCGAAGAAAGTCTGTGCAAGCAGCAAAGTTGCAACAGGTGAAAAAGAAAAGTAGTGCGTACAACTATTGCATTTAAGAAAGAAATAATAGCAAAATATGAGGGAGGTGTGCTAGGGAATACAGCATGGCTAAATCTACGATCAGTACGATACTAAAGAATAAGGAGGCTGGGAAATCTAGTGATGTGGCTAAGGGAGTGAGTGCTATAAGCAAGCAACGGCCGCAAGTTTTGGAAGAGGTTGAAAAACTTTTGATGATTTTCCTCTCCCCACCGTCCACCTGCGCATTCTGCTGACCACCACAAAGGTAAGAAATCCTATTCAAAATTCTTTTCTTTATCCTTTTTTTTTTATTTTTACACGCGAACGTACGATTAGCCTGGGTTAGCTTTACGTTAAACATTCAGGTTAAATATTCAGGGTGTTGGAACGGATTAAAACGATTTACATTATTTTTAATGGGAAAAATGATTTCGGGGATCGAACAAATCGGTTTTCGACCATTTTTCTGGAACGGATTATGGTCGAGAACCGAGGTTCCACTGTATATGTGGTGCAGCAAATTATAAGGCACTATTTCCAATTTTTGGCCAATTTGACGTTGCAAGTGCACCTTATTGTCTGGAAAATACAGCATACATATTTTGAGGTTGATTAAAATGTCCTAAAATATAAACGTTTTTATTTTAGCCATAAAACAAAACTTATATAAATAGTGATTTTTGATGAAAGTTATTTTTTCAAACATTACAAATGGGAAAATGTTCCCGTTACAAAAGCAATTCAGGATATGAGAATGATCCAGGGACGGATTAAGCTTTCAAGAAGAGGTACCTCTGTATAGTAAACTGAGTACTTGCTAGTAACACACTTTTGATACTCTGTTTACAGCCTTCTTCATATCTAGAGCTTTGCCGCTGTCTGGGGGCATCTCAAAGCAATTACAAAACCACTTTGGGGGCTGCTGAATAATTCAGCAAGGCACAATGGCTCCCTAATCAGTGCCGCGATTCACGTGATGACCTCACCTCTAGGAGGAAGGCGCGTACGGCCGAATCGAGGACCTGGTCGGTGACGCCGGCCTCATCCAATCGTATGCGTTCCTTGACGGATCGGCTCCAAGAGGCCCGCATGGTGAGCAGGCGGGGGATGACGCGGGTCTCCTCGCCGCATCGGACGGCCTTGTGAGCGTCCAGCATGACCCGCATCAGCGTGGTGCCGCTTCGGGGGAATCCGCCGATAAAGATGAGGGGCGTTTCCTCAGGTAGGCGCTCGCCCAGCGAGGCATTGGGATTGGCCAAGCCCTGCCGGAGCTCTGCCCAGTGGGAACGCCGACCTCCGGGCGGACAGTCCAGCCCGCTCAGGCCCAGGTAGAGCAGAGAGGCGGAGCAAAGGAGAACGCAGCCCAACAAGATGTTGGAGCGGCTCACTCGCATATTTTCCGGGAGTCAGCAAAGTCCGACGGAAGGTTCCAAGCCAGCCGGGACGCTCAGGTGAGGGCGATGGCGGTCTCTTTATGGCCCGCAGGCCAGGTTGCGTCCATCCTGTCCACCTGAAACAACAAAAAAGGACTATGCATCAGAGTGGACCCACTGCAAGTTGTCCAGAACACTGGTTCTTAACCTTGGTTCGATCAAACCCTAGGGGTTATGTCAGTCAGTCTTAGGGGATCAAGGAGTTACTGCCATGAAGGTCAAGACCCACTCATCACGAATAAATGAATAGCCTCTATTGTCATTATACAAGTACTGTAAAACAGAATTGGAGGCCGCTTCCTTTTAGAGAAAGTAAAACAAATTAAAATGGTGAACATGCAAAATAATTTAAAAAAATGTTAAAATACAATATATTAATGATATGTACTAAATGTGTGAATATTTACAGTGGAAGTTGTACAGAACAATATACTCATTAACGCTGTAGATAGAAGTTCAGGGTGCTAATTGCATTAGGGAAGAAGCTGTTCCTCATGCTGTTGGTTCTTGCTCTGATGGACCACTAGGTGGGCAGAAGGTCAAGGAGCTGGGTGTAAACAGTCCTTGATGATGTTATAGGCTCTCCTGAAATGGCTCTGCTGTTCTGCCTTTCCTTTTCTCTGCAGCCTGCCTCCTCGGTGCAGCTCAAGGACCAGGTGGAAACAAAAGAGGATTGGTAGAAGGCCAGCAGCAGGTTCTGGTCTAGGTTGTTAATCCTGAGGACTCTAAGGAAGTGTAGATGCTGTTGGACCTTTTTTTGCATGGGTTTGGTGTTTGCTGTCCAGAAGTAATCATGAGAGATTAGGACTCCTAGGAACCTGAATGTGTGGACCCCCTTTCTACACTTGCCATCGCTATAGAAAGGTGGCAGGTCACTGCTGTTCTTCCTGAAGTTTAGGATTATCTCCTTTGGTTTTTTTGTATGTTCAACGCCAGGTTGTTTTTGAGCACCAGGTAGCCAGCCTCTGGATTTTTCCATAACATTCCTTAGAATTTATCACCCGAACAATCTGCCCTCTCCTAGGGGAGCGAAAGAGGATCTTGGTCTGCAATTTTGTGCGGCACCGTCACTAATTAAGCATCTCTGGGGTTTTCAGTCTCATTGACACTTTGGCCGAGCCGGTGGATCACATTCCTATTGATCTGCAGGAACCGCAAAGTTTCGCATTAATAAGCACCGACGGATCTGGTTCCTTTTTTCAATTTACAACAATGCAACACTCCTGTACCTACTGGGTCAGAACGCTCTCAAGCACTAACTTTTGTTTACTTGATCTCAACAGAGAAGGGTGCTCAGGTGCTCATTCAGGAAGACTGAGAACGAGCAATAGGACTAAAGTACTTAAGGAGCGAAATTGGATCTTGGTCTGCAATACTGTGCAGTGCTGTCACTGATTAATCGTTTCTCTGGTTTTCAGTCTCATTGACATTTTGGCTGAGCTGTTGGATCACATTCCTATTGGTCTGTAGGAACCAGGAACTCCCTCATTATTCACTGTTATTAAGCACTGGTGGATCATATTCCCGCTTTTTTTTCATTTACAACAACTCCCTTTACCCACCGCGTAAGATTGCACTAACTTTTGTTTCCTGGCTCTAAGCAGAGAAGGTCCTCATGTGCTCATTCAGGAAGAATGAGGACGAGCACTGGGACTGAAGGACTTAACTCCCTATGAAAATTCGATTTAAACAATTGCACGCATGTGAAGTGAGTCACTTCGTTAGCAATTTTTTGGGATACTACTAATCTCTAATAAAGTCCAGTCATCTAAGGTCCAAGCAGCTGGTTCTGTTGTTATGCTTGGACTGTGCACCACATAAGCAGTAAATTGTTGCTGGCTCAGGTTCTGAGGATTAGAACCTCTAACAAATGGGTCAAGTGAAGGTTCTACTGAAACGGTTGGATTTTGTAGTTTCTTATCGGAACCAATTGTTCGTTTGTGGCTTTTTTGTTTAGGCACAGCACAAAAAAACAACATTGATCTTTAATCAACAAAAGGAAACAATTAACCATTTGCACAAAAAACAGCCGTACAATCGAAAAATACGATACAAAAACATGTGGCCAAAGGAAGTAGGCTGAAGCCAAAGCTTTAAAGTGACTACCCCTACTCCAAATTGTCCTTACAGGACAGACATTCAAACTCAAAACAAGAAAACAGCACCATACCCAACAAAAGAAAGCTCGAAAACAGAGACCTGATAATTCAAACTTAGAATTGTGTATCATCAGGGACTCCTATAACGTATTATACCAAAAGAAACTTGATTAATCTTCTTTTGTGTATACATCTAAAACGTGTATAAAGTATGTTTTTTTTAATACTGATGTCAATGAGGGATATTTTTAAAGTCATTATCTAAATTGTTCCATAAATGATTACCTTTTCGGATGGCATAATGGTTTTTCCCTGTTGTGCGATAATATTGGACCTTGAAGTTATGAATTCCCCTGAGATGATAAGTGTGCTATGTAGAGAAACAACTGGTAAATATTTGTTTGGAATTAGTGCTTACTTGCTTTGTATACTACTAATAAGAATTAAAGTTTCACTATACCTTCAAATTTTAACACGTTGGATTTTATAAACCGTTTGTATGTTCTTGATAACCAGCGTTATCAATGCTAATAGCTTTAATCTACAATCGAATAATTGATTCTTTATTGCTCTTATATGTATTTCCCCAAATCGCTATACAATAACTTAAATAAGGCAAAACTGATGAACTTTACATTGTGTCAATGTTTTTTGGGGTCAAATATGTCTTTATCTACTCATAACTGCAATGTTATTTGGATATTTGGATTATATATTATTTATGTGGGGTCTCCAGCTTATATTAGGGCTAATAATCACTCAGAGAAACTTTTAACTCTTTACCGTTTCCTATATTTTTGGGGATTTCAATGTATTTTTTAGATTTCCTAAATACCATGACCTTTGTTTTATAGACATTTAATGACCAGTATTTTACTTTTTTAAGTTCTGCAGGCCTTTTTCCTGCAACTCCTATAGATTTGTACCCAAGCCTTTTATTGTATTGTGGTCAGCAAATAGTATATATTTTAATTCCTGCATGGCGGCTTGGTGGTTAGTGCATCAGCCTGTAATTCCAGGGTTCAATTCCAGCTACCAGTCTCCCCATGCGGAGTTTGAATGTTCTCCCTGTGCAGTTTCCTCCAGGCACTCCAATATTCTCCCAAATTCCAAAAAACATGCATGTCAGGTTGATTGGCGGGTCCAAAATTGTTCCTAGGCGCGGATAAGCAAGTGAATTGTCTGTCTCTGTGTGCCCTGTGACTGGCTGGAAACCAGTTTAGGGTGTCCCCTAGTCTACTGCCTGGAGATGGCTGGAATGGGCTCCAGCACTCCAGCGACCCTAGTGAGGGTAAGCGGTGCAGAAAATGGATGAATGATACATAGCTCAGGAGGTAGAGCGCTCGTCTTGGGATCAAGAGATCGCAGGGTCGAGTCCCGGCTCTTCCGTGTTAGATGTCGAAGTGTCCTTGGGCAAGACACTGAATCCCCCAATAAGCAGGTCGGCGCCTTGCATGGCCGCTATTGGTGTTTGAGTGTGTGTGTGAATGGCTGGGTAAGTGTAAAGCACATTGGGAGGTCTTCATTGACTTGAAAATCGCTATATAAATGCAGACCATGAAATAAGTCATTTGTATAATATATAAACAATAAAGGTCTTAACACAGACCCTTGAGGGACTCCACAGCATATGCTCCCAAGACTTGAATTGTTGTCACCAATCTGTGCGTATTACACATTGCTGTAGCTTTTGAAGTGGTATATTGTGATTTACTCAGTCAAAAGCTTTCCTTAAATCTACAAAAATACTGACGGGATATAGCTAGTCTATTTTTTGTGTTATATCTTAAGATCAATCGATGCCAGAGCCCTATAATGTTTATCTCTGAAGCCATACTGACTGTACAGCTTTACAAACGTGCAATAAATAACTTCCCCAGATATTTTGATAGCTGATGAAGTATTTAAGTAATTATTGAGCGAACTATGACTCTAAATGAGAACCGAGGCCTCACAACCGACGTAATCCCACAAGACGTAGACGCGGTTCTGACCCAAAACGCGTGAACGTGTGTTCTATTAGGTGAGGTATCTCAAATTTACGAGCAGCGCCATCAACAGGTCAATTTTCCCCGAGGTCTCCTTGAGGCCTGACGGCCACCAGCGTCGGCACATCTGGCCGACTGCCCGACTAAGCTCCAGGTGGGCCACCAACGTAGAGCAGGCCGGGCCCGGAGCCGAATGAGCAACGGCCAGCCGAACGTGATCTTAGCTAGCCCGCCGCTACGAGGCGTCGTGAACGCCACACCATTTCTCCGATGGACTTGACTCACCCGAACCTCCCGTGGAGGAAAAAACACAGCGATCGCTTGCAAAAACTCTCAGCTTTGAGCCCGCGGCGGAAATGCCTCCGCCATGTAGTCACCGAGGATCCCAGCAAAATCAAGTTTTCCAGTCGTCGTTGGTGAAAGCGAGCCAGTCTCGAGTGCAAGATGGAAAACGACGAATTGACGACGAGGATGGAGGGAAAAGGCAAAAAGGAGCAAGCGGCCCCCTTGTGAAAGCTTTCCCCTGATTGGACAAGCGTTTTTCTAAGAGGCTTCCCATTGGCCGAGGCCTTAAATGGCAAGTCCGTCATAGTAGTACTCTTTTCATTCTCCTCCCCTTTCCACTTCCGCACTCGAGACCAAAAAGATTTCAGCTCATCGATTGTTTATGTTTCCACTAAAAGCTCACCGGGGACTTTGACTGAAAACAAATCGTACCTCAAGTATTTCCGATTTTTTGGGATGAAAAATCTATTTTTTAATCAACGTTATATAAAATCTAAAAATATACAGGAAATAAAAATTTTCAAAAGTTGTTGACATTCTATTTTCTACATCTCTGTTCATTCAAATGCAAAGTTACAATGAATTCAAACTTGACTATTTTGCAATCACAAAATGAATAAAAACTAAAACAGCTGTGGGCAGCACGGTGACGCAGTGGTTAGCGCCTGTGCGGCACAGTTCTGAAGTCATGAGATCGAACCTCCTGTGTGGAGTTTGCATGTTCTCCCCGTGCTTGCATGGGTTTCCTCCGGGCACTCCGGTTTCCTCCATGTCAGATTGATTGACCGGTTCAAATTGTCCCTAGGTGTAGTGTGTCCCCTGCCCACTGGCTGGGATGGGCTCCAGCATCCCCGCGACCCTACTGATGATAAGCAGTGCAGATAATGGATGGATGGATAGGACGGCTGTGTGCCGTGAAGGATTTTACACATTTGACAATAAAGGATTTTATACGATAGAATACAAATTACATTTAATTCAAAAGATATTCACTGGCTGGGCTGTGGTGCGAAGTCAGGGCACCCTGGTAGAAAATTTTGTTTACATGAACGGCGGGAAGGCCCTGATGACGTAGAAACGCTCGGTGTTGTTTTGAGTATTCCAGACATCGCGACGCTCTTCAACGAGATGGTGAAGCCCAGGGGGGGCTTTCTTGGCATGCCCAAGGGAGGAGCCGGCACGCCATTATGCAGGGAGAAGATGGCCAATAGGAAAAAGCTAAAGGATTTCAGAAGAAGGCTTCACACAGACTCCAACGTCACTAATTCGTCCGTTTTCGATGGAGTACACTTAGTTAAATTGTTAATGAAATTAAATCTGCCCCCATGTGGAAATGTCGGCTTCCTGTTCATCTTTTCCCTCAAGAAACGAGCGTGCATAAATTGTTGGGTGAATGTAGGTTGTGTTTGGTTAATGGAGTTAGATAACTAATTCGAACAATTTGGTAAACGGTACATTTTGATATTTAATTCCAACAGCCGTTAAAGCATCACCTGCGCTGAGAGGCGAAACCATTTTTGGGTGGCATTTCCCTTTTTAGCAGGGTCATTGGCACATGAAAATGGAAAACACAAACAGTAGATTGAGTGCAAACTTTTTCTGGCCTTGGAGAGCAGAATGTCTTTCTAGGAAAGCTGCGGAGTCAGCAAAACTAAAAATGCCAAGTCAGCTTTTCTGGGGCAGTTTTCAAATCTGGGATAACCTATCTCACTGCCTGTAAAAGATGGTGTTGAAATTCAATGTCGTTAAGGCCTGGGAGAGTTGAATGTCTTCCATGGAAAAAATGCTACTTCGATAAAACCAAAAGTGCTGAATCTGATTTTTTGTGGGGCATTTTTTACATGTAGGGTAACCTACTTGACCGCATGTGGTGGTTGTATCTAAACCCCTTCCCCCTTTTCTTGGGTGGACAGACACACAAACATAGAAATAAAAAACACACCTTTATATAAATATACTTGGATCCAAACAAAAATATTATCACCATACTCGCTTTGCACCCAGGTAATATGAAAATATGAAGGGCTAACGGGAAAAATACGGGGAATATCTTAGTCCCGTCCCATCAACTGTCTTTTTTCATGAGTACAGGGGCCTTCGACATTGTGATTTTCTAGGAAATAAGATTTCTAATTGGCACGATGCTTTAGCCGTTGACTGGGCCTATTTTACGTCTACTAATTACAACCTGGCAGTGGTGGGCGGTAAGTGCCTGCAAGGTCTTCTCTGCTGTCCTAGGATTAGGGTTATAAAATATCTGAATCGTGTGATGTTAATTATATTTTGTTCATGAATACTTATTAAATAATTCCATATTGTGTATCAACTTTCTTTCATTGCTTTTCCCCTGGTTGTGCTGCTTCCGAATAGGTAGTTTCATATTTAAACATTAAACAAATCATTTCATCCCTTACTTGTTACCAGGGTCGAAAGTCTGCCCTGAGGCCTTCACGATCAGCCTTGCAGGCCGTGGGCATGAAATAAGTGACAACCAAGCTGTTGGTTTAGCCAATCAGATTCGGAATAAGCGAGCCAGCGCCTGCTAGGGGGCCCCTGGAAATGTCACTGGTTTTGTAAACTATAATTGGCTGGCTGGGGGGGGGGGGGGGTGTTAACGGAAGTATCACAACAAAAACGTGAAGAAAAAAATCCCTATGTCCACTGCTTTTGTCGTATGGGGTCTTTCAGTCCAAAATAGAATAAAAACTGTTTCCAGAAATAGAACAGGACCAGCTCTACTTTCAGCATTAGCTTTGATGGCGATAGGAAAGAACTTAAACACACATTAAATCTGTAAGACAGAGTAATTTAATTTTTCTTGAGCAAAAAAAGGAAAATTGATTTTGTTTTCAAATAAAAAAGATCTTTGGTGAGTAAAATGGGGCTATATTCATTAATAATATTGAAATTTTAAGAGGATAACCTTGTTGTTATTAACAATAAGCTTATTGTTGATGCTTATTTTTATATGTGTCGCAGTTGTAGCTTCAGTAAATAATTAATATTAATATAGTTGGATTGATTTGGACGTAGCACTACTGAAGGCCCAGGTGTGAAAATGCACGGCACGTCACTGCGACCTGGTAATAACACAGTAACAACATAGTAATAACATAAGTTATTTTAGAAATGCGTATCAAACTAGTCCTTCAAGCTTATACGAAACAAATAGTAGTCCTGAGCTTCAAAAAGCATGATGAAACCTGCATTTGTACGTTAGAAACAGAGTGATAATAACAGATTATCACACTATATCACCATTGTTAAAAGAAAATAGAAACTCATATCGGAATAGGTTGCAAAGCATATATTTTTGAAAGGGAAATGAGCTTAATATGACATCTGTAATCAATTTATAAACCGTCATATTTCATCACACCATCTGATTCCCCAAAATCACACACACAAATGCATTTTGTCAATAGATACAACACACATTTCCGCTCTCATCCTACTCTGCCTTTTTTTCGCTGCCAGAATATAAAACAAAGACGATCATGGAATGGCTAAGCTTTTCCATTTTTGAGGTCAATTTAATTGTTAAATGCTCTATTTCGGTTTCTGTAGTGCAAAAAAAGTGTCTGTAAAATCCCGATCTTGAGTAGAAAACCCCACGTGACTAGTGTATTTTCTGTTAAGCATTTTTACGCACGCATGCGCAAACGGACACAGTCATCCTGAATTATATGCGTCAATAAATAATAAATGATTGATTTGTGAAGACAGATGGTTGGGCTGTCACACAGGAAGTGATGTAAAACAGTTATCGACTCTTTTTTCCCCGGCCCTGTTATCAAAGAAACATTTGCTCTCACGCATTGCTAGTGGACACGTCTAAATTCTTTCTGCACTTCCAGCCAACATCCACAACATGACTTCATTTGGAAAAATCTAATGCGCGTGTTTTTCCAAGCACGTCTGCCTAGCATTCCTGAGCTTCAGGCACTATATCTCAAATATTCTGTTTGCACTGTGCAGATTTGCTCTCAACTGTCACACCAGCCCCATGTTTAGCTGAGATGAACTCCTGCAGGACCATAGCTAAAAAAGCAGCAGCAGAAAAGGAAAAAAAAAAAAAAAACATGGAGAAATAAATACCTAGACGAGTGCAAATACAAGTTGGGGCAATCGACTATCCAACGTTTATGCTACGTTGGTGTTGCTCCCAAAACAGGAACTGTTACTTGACAAACCGACAGGAAGTACAAACCCCTTCCAAGTGTCAGTTGCTTCAGATCATTTGTGCATTGTATTATGGGCCAGAGAGGTCAATATTGGATTCACATCATTGCTATTAGACAACTGATAATAACAAATTCCAGACCACTGGGTAAAAAAATAAATATAGCAATTACATGGTTATTGGAATGTTTGGTAATAAAATATTTGTTGATATATTCTATCATAGAAAAATTGTATGTACTACTAAATGAGCAACAAATATAAACTATGTTTTCACAGGTAGATGTTTGGAAATACAACTTATATGTAATATGATTAAATAACATTATCATTAAATACACATGTGAAGGAAAAGGTACATTGTTTTTACCTTTTGTGTGACATTACTTTAACTGGTCAATTGGAGTAGCAGGTGGATGAAGGTTTCAGATCAGGGGATGGTGTAATAATAGTCTGTGGTTTGCAATCATCTGTGGTCTGTGCAGCCATTTGTGACTCCTTGTGATTAAGGGTGTCACAAATAAACATGACTTGATTATATTGGTATTTGAACAGCTGGCAGGCAGGAAAAGGCACATAAATATGTTAAAATTATTTTATTTCATAAACCAAATTTTTTTACTCGCATCAGAATGCTGCAGTTTGCAAAATTGAGTGACTTAAAAGCAACAAAACTGTCGCAAATTACAGGTCATGATCATTTTATGATCTTCTGTCCTCTTACACAAGTTCAAAACATTCGCAAATTCATCATTTCATTGTCTCCACAGTACTGAAAATGAGCCTCAATAATTTAGGAAATATTCAAACATAGGACGATAAAAACACATGTAGAAATAAAAAAGGAAAAATCCAAACGTGAAAATCCAAGTGTGTTTGCTTTCAATAAATTAAATGAAAAACTTTTGTTGTTCGGCATCCAAAAGACACTCCGCAAAACCACTGAAAATCACATTTTCCAGTTGCTATAGACAATGGATTGACCTCCACAATACAAGCAGCTATACTGAAATGGGACTGCAGCCTTAGTTGAAGATACACTCCAAATATTGAACGAGCCGGTGGCTGTACAAGAGCTGGAGAAGGCTTTTTCGACCACATTCACGTCGCCCCTTGATCGGAAGTCCCAGCGTTTTCCTGCTCTGGATCACCGGGTAGAATTTCGGAGATGGTCTGAATAAGCTCCTCAATCTGCTCCTCGGACAGTCGCTCCTCGCTCTCCTCCACCATCTCGAATGAAAACACACACAGTGGAGAGTGTGATGAAAATATTTGGAAGCATTTTTAAAATGTAATCCAAATTCCGTGCGCTGCATCCTCTAATGGACGTATCACCGACAAGTTACTTAAATGAATAAATATAACATATGAGACTGGCTGGCATCCAGTTCAGGGTGTCCCCTGCCCACTGCCCGAAGATAGCTGGGATGGGCTCCAGCACCCCCGCGACCCCACTCAGGATTAGCAGTGCAGATAATGGATGGATGGAGAGTAAAACGACTTACTAGTTGCATCTCTACAGCGGTTTGTGGTCGGTGGTTGAGTAACTGCAGCTTCTCGGCCCTAGTGAAGTACGAAAAAGGGATCAAGTAAGATAGCAAGGCGGGCACAAGCACATGTTCTAATTTGCGAAGAAAACAATTGGACTTACTTGGTAAGCTTGTGATTCATCATTGTGGACAGAAACGCTTGGACCATCTCAGGACGCTGGCGGCTGCACGGAGTCTGGGACAAGTACTTGAGGGTCTGGGTTGCAGTTAATGAGAGAGGGACTAAAGTGTCAATAAAGATCAATTTTATACTCCCTAAATTTGAAAAATATGTTCTTTCCTTAGCTAGTCAAAATGAGGATTGTACTTTGAAAAAAAAAAAAAAGAGGTCCCAGGCAGACTAGAACATTTAAAAAGTGTAACGAAATAGGAAGAGATTGTCATTGAATGAAAGGAGACAGAAGAATTATAGATCCGTGCACATCTTTTCTTTAAATCCTTTAATGCGTTCATATTCTTATCTGATTATTCAACATTCCTGGGAAATCGAAATATCCCATCAGTGTGATTAGCAATTTTTAACACGTCACTTATGCAGTAAAATTAAAAAGATGCAATGTTCTCACCTCATACATAATAGTGTTGAGATTTTGCTGCCCGGCGCTGTGTTTGCTTTTGCCACCGTCCTTCTTCCGTTCTTTTAAATCGGTTAGCAGCTGGAACACCTGAAAGCATTTATAAAGTCTGCACATAAAAACAAGGCATATTCAAGAATTTACTACTTCTTTACGTTGGCACCAAAATTTTGGTGCATTATCGTTTAAAACCGAGCTTTGTCACGCTATTCCTTTACATATATTCTTCTTTGAGTTGGCACCATCATTTTGGTGCATTACTCTCCCTTATCATCACAGATTCTCTTCTCTGTTCCACTCCTCAAATTCTATTATAAAGTCAAGTCATATTTATTTGTATAGCCCTTTATCACCAAAAGTCTCAAAGGACACAACAACAAAAACTGACTAGTAAAGTATAAAATCAGCGATATATAATATTCTTGTGGGAACGGAAATATTTTCTGCAAAATGTGGAAAAAGTGAATATGTACCTTGGTTTAAATAGAATCCAAACGCCAAATGTGATCCAATCAACAAAAAAATTAATTTAATTTAAAAGTAGATTTAAATAATCAACGTAAATTCAAGTGCTCTAAGTCCCGTACTCCACAAAAAATGCAAAAGAATCCCTCATTGTGGCCTATAATTTGAGTCCAGCAATTTTTTCTGTGACAAATTAAAAGTTCCCTTTTGCACCATCTCCTTCTTTATGCATCCCTTTATAACATGCTCCACTGACTCTTCATTTAGACACTCTTTGCACAATCCAGTGCTATGTTTCTTCATCAGTTATAATGATTTGTTCAAGGCACTTTGTCAAGTCATGTTTATTTGTGACGCCCTTAATCACAAGGAGTCTCAAAGTGCTGCCCAGACCACAGATTATTGCAAATCAGACTATTATGACATCATCCCCTGATGTAAGACCTACATGAGAGCAAGGAAAAACTCAAAAAACTCAACATGATATGGCTTGCGAGCCATATATGGCTCTCCATATATGGCTCTTTTCACGAGTATACATGTCTTGTGAGCCATAGCCATATATGGCTCTTTTTCATGAATACATATTTATGGTTCGAGAGCGTTCTCCATTCGGGCCCCGGTGCTGTGAATGCTCTCCTGCCTGAGATTCGATCTGCAACCTCAGTGGAACTGTTTAAATCTAGGCTTAAAACACACTTCTATTCTATAGCATATGAATAACCGATATTTTATGTTGACAATATCTGTGTATTATTTGTTATTGCAACATCCATTGCAGCCTGGTCATCCTTGAAGGGGGATTACCCTCATGTGTTGTCCCTTCTCAAGGTTTCGTCATTTTCCTCATGTTTAGGTTTATGAGTTTTTCCTTGCCCTCATGTAGGTTTTGGATCAGAAAATGGTATAATGATACAGTGGGACCTCGCTACTTTGCGGTTCGACGTTCGCAGCTTCAGAGCTTTGCGGTCTGTAATTCGGGGGTCACGGCGGGGGTCACTCCCGGGCCGCGCGACGGAGCGGGTTCGGCGGACGCGGCGTCACACAAGAAAAGGCCGCGGGCGTGATCGGGCTACCCCCGTAACTGGGGGGAGCCCGCTCGTCCGACGACCCCAGTAGCGCGGCGCGACGACAGGCGGCCGTCCGCGCGCAGCGCGCAGCGGACGTGTGCGGGATCCCCGTAACTGTGTCGGTGTCGTGCGTATCGCACCCGAAAGTACCCACGCCGCGGGTTAGGGGCTCGCTCACGGGAGCGACCGAATGGCACCCGCGGTGCGGCGCAAGTATAATCCCTGTCGTGAATTTGTCTCCGATCGTCCCGGGCGGACGTAAAATCGCCCAGCTGTACGACTCTTAGCGGTGGATCACTCGGCTCGTGCGTCGATGAGGAACGCAGCTAGCTGCGAGAACTGATGTGATTTGCAGCTGCAATTGGCTGGCAACCAGTTCAGGGTGTCCCCTTTCCACTGCCCGGAGATAGCTTGGATGGGCTCCAGCCCCCCCGCGACCTTAATAAGGATATGCGGTGCAGATAATGAGATGAGATTTTTTTTTTGAAGGGGCGTCGCTACTTTGCAGATTTTCACTTTTAGCGGGTGGTTTTGGTCCCCATTAACCGCGATAACCGAGGTCCCACTGTAGTCTGTAGTTTTCAATAATCTGTGGTCTGTGCAGCCCTTTGAGACTCTTTGTGATTAAGGGCTATACAAATAAACATGACTTGACGGGCTATACAAATAAACATGACTTGACTTGACATGAGGAAGAAACCTTGAGAAGGGACCTTGTCCAATGCTTATTATCGTCAATCCAATCTCTACTCGTCCTTTTTCGCCACCAACCATTGCTGTCCTAATATTTTTCTTTTCCATATCTGCACAATCAGTGAGATTTAAACACAATAAAAACAACAGGAAAAAAAGCATTTTACCTCATAGTTGCTGAGCATGGCAGCGTTTGCGTTTTTCCTATTTGGAAGAAAATGTTTTTTTTTTTAAATCGAAGTTCAATCATCAACATGTACTTTGAATGTACAACAAAGGTAGCATTTTGTACATTCAATTATTCGCTAGAATGAAAATAGACAACATGTGAGGAAATCAATTGGACTTACACTTCCATAATACCAGGCAATTGGATGCTGTGCAAAAGTCCGTGTGAAACAAGCCGCCGTACACTATAGTTCCACGTTGTCAAAACAAACCAGGTTTAAATAGTGACAATACATTTTTTTTTCAATGACCACACTGTATTTTAAAATAAAGTCAAAAATATTGCTCTTTAAATTCTTATTTTTTTTGCGTCAGATAACAAATAAAGACGGCACCGTGGTTTTGTGTGTAAACCCATCCCAGAATGCATTTCGCCCCATCAGGTTGGATTTTCGCTCCCGACGCCGACGTCATCGTTTGATTGCATTGGATCCGTCTCAGACAGATTTTTTTTTTATCTCGTTTGAGTTATCTTCATCTTCTTGGCACCATTCTGAGGACTAAATTAAGAATTTGGAGCGTGTTAACTGCAGTTAGCATAGTTTTCGAAACTAGCTAGGCAAAAACAAGTCGAGGAAAAAAAATTGTTTTTGGAGGTCTGTCTCCAAGCGTTGATGCGGGTGACTTATTGAATTCCTTTTCTTCACCTCTCAATTACTTTTAACACAAATTAAGTTTAGTTTCACCTGATATACCAGCTCCTTTCATCCACACCAAAAGGACATTTTTTGGGGAAATGAACGCCGAGGTAAGAAGTGGCTCACATTTTTTTGTGGCAGCAGAACAATATTGCAAGGAAAAATAGTTCAATAACATTAGCAGTAACATATTTTCAAAATAAGAGTCTAGAAATAAAATCGCTATACTGTCTGCAATTTTCAATTCATAGGGAAATTTTTTTTCCAGTCTTGTGTGCTTGTTTAGGGTGATGATAGCCCTGGGGAAGAAACTGTCTGAGGCTGTTGGTTCTTGTTTTATTTGTAGTGTCTGCCAGTGGGCAGCAATTTAAGAGTACTTTGTAATCATGTTGCCAATGAATTCCTGGGCTGCTTTGATGACTCCGTAAGAGTGCTGTGCAGAGCAAAGGGTGCTACATTAATTTAAAGTTGTGAACCTGCTTTCTGTAATGTTATTTGAGATTTTTTCCCTGTGAAAAGCCGGGTGGCAAGATGGAAATAAGTTTCTTAGGAAAAAGAAAATGGAGCGATCATAAGTAAACTAGAGTCATACCTGTCAACCTCCAGGGCTCCATGCCCGTACAAACTGTCGTATTTTCCCTTACAAAATACGAAATAATCTTACACCATGAGGCACGATGGGAAATCTCCAGGCAGCAGACGCATGCGCACAGTAGCATCAAACCACTCGCTTCGTTTGCAACGAGAAAAACGATACCGAGATGGAGGCTACCGCGGCGAACTCGTTAGACTTGATTGATTTGCTGTTTCGTGATAGTCGGTGTTTACTGGATGGTACCCATAATTGACAAATTTGCGTTTTTCCGTACAGATTTTCTTGTACGTCGTACACGTCTTAAAATGCATAATAAACGTACTTTGTACTGCAAAAACGTACAGGTTGACAGGTATGTAGAGTCTTGAAAATATCTAATGTTGAACAAATCACGCTTTTCACAATTGCTTCACAAATTTTACTCCCATCCTATCTACCTTTGTGTCATCACTTTGCGTTGACATAAACTAGAGACAAATTCAATAAATGAAATTCATTTTTTAAACATGTGCGCAAGCAACACAGATGTACAAAAACATAATCAAGACATTTCTGAAAGAGTTTTGTGAGTTTTTAAACAGTTTTCTAAATTATTGGACGCCACGTAGAATAATCCAGATGGACTTTGGCGAGATTGGAATGTGTCCAAAGAAAAGTTCTTTACGGCAGTCGTCGGTAACCACCGGGCCGTGGGTCGTTTGGTACCGCACAGAAAGAAATAAAGTTGCCTTTGGTTTTTGCTTATAGTATTTGCTTGGGTACTGTATACAATCAATTACGTTTTTAGCAATAATAATTTCAGAGTTTGTAAGGTTTTATAGTGGCAAACCATAGCATTTGGTTAATCACTTGACTTATATCACAACATTGGATGCAATGGGAATCAAGTCCGGATTGTAGCAAAGAGAGCACTCTTGATGACATAAGGAAAGGCATTAGATTCTTATCACACTTTCACTCTTGGTACCACATTGTCTCGAGCATTTTTAAAATCTTGTAGGCGCCCGTGATTGGTCAATCGTTGTACAACGTTGTTTTGGCTGATTTCATTCCCATAATGCTCCATTACAATGTTGTACAACATGGCCCTGTAATGGAGTATTTGAGGGAATGATTCAGCCAAAACAACGTACTACGATTGACCGATCACGTGCTCCTTCAAGATAGAAAAAAAAGCACACTGTGATTGAAATAGTGTGATGAGGAGATCAAATCTAATGACGTTCCCCATGTAATTAACATAGCAGATAAAAGCTTAATAGTATCATTATTAGTATTAGTATTAATTTGATGATGATGATTATTATTGTTATTAGTACTAATGTTGTTGGTAGGATGGGCGGCGAGAATAATGTCAGACTTCGAACTTGTCCGCGATTTATTACAGTAATGGTTGAGACCATTGCCTGTCAAGAACTGGAACTAGATCTGGACCCAAATGCGTGACGTTTCTCACACAAGCCTTTTATTTTACGAGAAATGGGGAGTCATGAACGTTAGGCAGCAGTCTGGCGTGGAATGATAGGAGGCCAGAGGCCGACGAGATCGATATCAATTGCCCGAGCAGATATTGTACAGATGTGGTCGATACCGGACAGGACAGGACAGACAGGAGTGATATCAAAACAGGATATCGAAATTAAACGGGACAAACTAGACGGGAACGAAACTGGACACCGATATTAAACAGGACAAAATAAGCGGGAACAATACCAGACAGGAAATACCAACAGGAAACAGGGCCGAGTCAAAACCCACGTCTTGCGGAGCAGAGATTTGTTGATGGACTGACAAAAGGTGATTTAGAGCACTAAGCTTAAGTAGAACGAAAGCCAATCTGTCAACGAGCCGCAGCCTGCGCCACACGGGCGGGGCCAATTGGACGCCATGGCAACCGTGACATTGCCTTCTCCTTGGCTTCAAACCATCTCAATCTTTTTTTCAGATGATTTGTCAGTTTGTGATGTGAGTTTGTTTTAACAAAGTGTTAAAAAAGGGAAATGCTGCCACTTGCGTTTCAGGGGTACAAGCTGTGGGGGGGTCGTATGGTGGGTCCCACCGACCCAGTGATGGAGCGCTTCAATGCGTCGGTGTCTTACGACCAGAGGATGTGGGACGCCGACCTTAGGGGCAGCAAAGCTTATGTCAAGGCCCTGCAACGGGCCGAGTTGGTCAGCACTGACGAGATGGAGCTCATCCTACGAGGACTGGACCAGGTATGTGGGCGCACTGGAACTCAATTGATTGAATTGCTGCGGTGTCACATTCCTGCACATTGTACTGAGGCCACAGGAACAAGAGATGGTGCGACCTTTTTTGCAAAGCTCATACAATCAAGCATTGGGAAAGGTCATATGGTCTGACAACAACAAAAAGACACACAAAGTGAGCCAAAACATGATTTGTTCATACAAGGGCTCTTTCACCAGTGTTTTTCAACTAGAGTGCTATGAGACCTTGTCTAGTGGAAATTGCCCGATTTTATCTTTCCAAAAAAACATGTTATTGTTCGGTATCTTGGTTTTCTTCCAGTGATCAGCTGATTAACTCACATTCATCCATATCGGTAGGTGGCAGCAGGTTACAGTCTATTCATATATTAAGTATCTGCTCATGAGGTTGTTCAAAGAAATTTATTTAACGACTTATTTTCTTTGATGAAGCTGTTTAGGTTTGCACTGACAAAACATTTAAAAAAAAAGTTAAAATCTTGATCATTATTTTCCAAATATAACATTTGTTTTTCTCATTTTGATATAAAAATAAACACAAAAAAAGTTAGAACATGGCAAAAACAACTTTGTTCCCCAAGAACGATCGGATTTGTTTATTTTAAGTATTATTTTGGTTATTTTTCTAGAAAAACAAGATCAAAGTATTGTAAAACTTGAATTATAGGCAAACGTTTTTCCGTTTTATTCCGACATTCTTTTCTCTTTTCTCTTTAAAGTCTTTATTAAATGTTTACCCCATAGGGCCATGTCTAATCTCATTGCAGACAATTTTTCACAACATTGTTTTTAATGACAATAAATAAAATTTCATTCAATAACCAAAATGTTAACCTGTAAAACCTCCTGAGCCGCAGTGACCACAAATGATTATTAAAAAAAAAACTTACACTGTCAATTACCCAACAGGATAATTTAAGCATAAAAACAAAGAAACATAAAACTTTTGCCGGGAATTGATCTTTAAGCATTTTCGATGGACAGCGTGCCTCGATATTTTTATTAATGAAAAAAATTTCCCCGCTTCAAAAAATGTCTAAAAACACTGACTTAGACAAATGGCAAAATAAATAAGTGCACACTGTCAGTTCAGATCCCAGATTGTAACCCAGACCCTGAGAGAAATTTATGACCAGATGCTACCTGTGGTTCTAGATCAGCAATGAGTGGAGCAAAGGGACGTTTGTGTTAAAAGACGGCGACGAAGACATCCACACTGCCAATGAACGCAGGTTGAAGGTCAGCCATCTTGTTTTTTCAGGTTGAATTGAGGTTGCTTGGTTAATGGATTATCTCTTATATTTACTCAGCTAGATAAATGAATACAAGCTCTATTCTATTATTACTCATTGAGGCAATCATTTTTCGTTTCTAGTTTGTCCTAGCTAGCTATTTTAGAGCAATTGGTTTATTTTAAAGGTATGTACTTCTTTTTCTTGAAAATTTCTTTAGTTTCTTATACTAACATGATCGTGTATCTATTTTGTGGTTGTACAGTTGATGTGTTATGCTTGGTGGTTCGGGCAACTCTGCCACACACATATAGTGAAAAATCACTTCATGTTATGTGCTTATGTTATCAGGAGTTGATTGGCTTGGCAGCAGGGAAACTGCACACCGGAAGGAGCAGGAATGACCAGGTGGGGGCGCGTATCCGTGCGTAAATTGCTGTTTGCCAGTGAAAATAACTTATTGTTACGCAGGTTGTGACCGACATGCGTCTGTGGCTCCGTGATTCCATTGCTACGCTGAGGGACGCCACCCTCCTCCTCATCTCCACTATGGTAGAGCGTGCCGCAGCGTAAGATGGCTTTTGGTGCCTTGGCAATTGGTGCCAATTTTCCAAATTGCACTGTATTACTAATTGAAGGGGGTCTTTTTAGTATTTTTCTAAAATAGTGTATTAGGTTTTTGTTACCATATTTGCTTTGATTCAGTGGATATTGTCATGCTACTTCATGTGTACATGCCTTAGCCACCAGGGGGATGCATAGACAGGCAGAGAGTTATACTGTATCAGTTACGGAGGTGGCCATAACACTTCCATAAGATGCAATAATAGGTAACGGTATAATTTGATATATCACTTATTCTTTTCTCTAGTGAGCTAAACATCCTGTTTCCTGGTTACACCCACATGCAGCGAGCTCAGCCAATCAGATGGAGCCACTGGATCTTGAGGTGGGCACAAAAATAGGCATTTCTGGGCTAAAGATCGCAAAAATGTTTCTGTTTTTATTTCTTTTTAAAAATATTGTTAGTCATGCAGTTGCTTTGCGGCGGGATGTGGAGCGTCTGCAGGAGATCCGTAAGCGCGTCAACGTCTTACCGTTGGGCAGGTATGTCCTCCCTCATTGGTCCACTTAACAAACGTTTTTTGTTGCAGATGTAAAACCTTCTTTTTAATACAAAAAGGCATTATTGGCAGATCCTTGGTTAAGATTCACCACAGCAGATAATCTCACAATAGTCAGCATACTGACCAACATCTTAACTGGATGTCTTCCTTTGGGTTTTAGCGGCGCCATCGCTGGATCGCCGTTTTCCATCGACAGGGAGCTTCTGAGGAAAGGTGCAAACTATAATTTTTCAAGGGGGGAATTTGATAGAAAATCTGTCCCGTAAATTCCAGACTATAGGTTAACTGCTACATTTCCACAATGATGTGCTCTCTAAACACAAAACACTGCGGTGATGTCTATAAACATCTATGACACCGTTTGAGAGAAATTCGTTTTTGCCAACATTATTCATATATTGTAATACATAACAAGAGCAAAATGAGAGGTTTGACAGTATGGTACTGCATTCTATACTGTATTTACAGCATACTCATGAACCCTATTTTTCACCCACAAAGCAAGTCCTCAATTTATACATTCGAGTTAAACAGCAGTTAACGTTATCTATCAAAAATGCTACGTTTCTCATTCAGTATTAGCGTCATAGTGAGGTTGGTGGAGTTACCTTTATTCCTCGAGGTGTGACGACAAGGCAATGCAATTTTGTCAGTTGCAGCAGTAACAACCTATGCCGACAGTGCAAAAAAACAGGTCTGGATTGCTATCTGGCACTATTCTCCTCAGTACGGTTGCCCCGGCGCTGTTGTCGAGAAATATAGGGCTCACATTTTACAAGACGCAGCCCTAATTCACGTTTTCTTTGCGCAATAGCAAATATGTGCTCGTATTGTAACCTGTGAGTTTTGACATTAACCTAGAGATGTAATGGAAATATTTATATCCATTGACCGAAGCCTGTACCGTCTCATTGCCAGAGTTGGGTTTCGACGAAGTCAGCTTGAACAGCATGGATGCCACTGCTCAACGAGACTTTGTAGGTCTGTCTGCCGACTGGCGCGTCATCCCGCTGCAGATCTGAACATCGGTTTTATTTTTCGTGTACTTGTCTCAGCTGAGTTCCTGTTCTGGGCATCGCTGTGTGCAACTCATTTGAGCAAGATGGCTGAGGACCTTCTGCTGTACAGCACTAAAGAGTTCTCCTTTGTCATGCTGGCTGACGCATACAGGTGACCCATTAGTGCAGTGTTACATAATCGAATGTATTCAATATGTAGATCCTCTTGATGCACTGGGTTAGGTATTACGTGTGTGCATGTGTGCACAGTGCTTGTAAAACAACAATGACACAGGTTTCCAACACATTCAGCAAACACATTGTGTTTGCCCACTTGCGTTTGTTTGCCTGAGTCAAGTTGCAAACAAATGCCATGCTACTCTATTTCCTCAGGGGATTTTGTTGGATTTATTTTGAGAAATGAGAGAAAAAAACTGCATATATTTTTTCCCCATTATGAAAAAAATGAGTTCAAACATAAAAGCAGACATCTCAGTTTTTGGTGTAATGACTAGAGCTGTTTTCTTTTATGCTTCCAGGTTTAAGTCATTGACATATATTTAGAGTTTTATTCAGTATAACTAAATGAATGCGTTTCATATCTGGAAATATAATTTGTTTTTTTGACTTTATTTAGCATTAAATCATCTTTTATCGTTTTTTTACTTACTTACTTATACTGAATATTATGTTTATATTTTTGAATCTATATAATTACAAGGGTCATTTCAACTGGTTGACACCAACATCATCCAAAAACCTGATAACGGAACCTTTAAATCCTGTAGAATGCTTCTTGGTTGGACATTCTTGTCAATCTTAAAAACCCATTTTTTAAATACGTGAAATAAAACCAATCCATGAGAAAGTGTTGTTCCCATTATAACATTATCTGTTAAAGGACCCATAACTGCCATGTGTTTATCAATCCCTGAAATGAGAAGAACTGGTGGATTTTTTTTGCAATTATCACCAGAATACTGTGTTCAAACTACATAATTGTGGACTATTGAATGCATTACCAAATAAGCAATTTGTTTTATGCAGCACAGGCAGCAGCTTGATGCCCCAAAAGAAGAATGCAGACAGTCTAGAGCTGATCAGGAGTAAAGCGGGAAGAATCTTTGGCCGAGTAAGACCTCACACTTTTTGGACATTATTTTTATTAGTTATTGCCTTTCAAGATGATATTGGTGTTCATTTGACGTTATGGTGTGTAACCAAGAATTTTGTTTCAGTGTGCAGGATTTATGATGACGCTGAAAGGCCTTCCCAGCTCCTACAACAAAGACCTTCAGGTAACAAATCCAGTGGCAATACACATTTAAACTGAGCTTCACTCTTGTTTATACTTCTTCATTCGCTATAACCACCTCTCCTGCACCACTGTGCTTTTCTTTATATCGCAACACCCTCTGTAGGAATTGACTTTGCATAACACATCATCAACACATATAACTGGTTCTTTCCCTCCCACAATAACTTCTAGCTAGTTGGTAATGCCGAGTGGGCATGGATAGATGGAAGCTAGGGCACTCCCGGGCTGACTGGGTGAAAAACGCAGGCGTGTGTAGAGTAGCCAAAAACTTTGTTCAAGTAAAGGTACAATTACGTCAAACCAATATTACTCAGGTAGAAGTAAAAAGTAGTCATCCAAGTAATTACTTGAGTAAAAGTAAGAAAGTACTAGGTGAAAAAAACTACTAAGTACTGAGTAACTGTAGCAATGTCTTACTTATTAATTTTTGTAAGGAACTATTCAATAAAATTATCGAATCATCAAAATCCATCTAATGAACAATAAATAGCATTTAATTCAACAATAGATTCATATAATCTAGGTAAACTCAATCACTTTAATAAACAATATAATTATATTAGTATAAATCAAATAAATAAATAAAGCACAAGTAGCCCATTTAAAGCCGAATCTTCTTTCTTTTTTAACAACAAGTTATCCCATGGGTTGGCACCCCAAAATGTTGAAAGAGCCATATTGGACCAAAAGAACAAAAAACAAATTTGTCAGGAGCTGCAAAAAATTAAAAGCCTTATATAAGCCTTATAATGAACACAACACATGCTGTATGTATCATTATTAACAATAATAGCCTAATATAAACACGAGTAAGTTGAATGCAGTGCATCCTGTGGAGAATTATGTGACTACTCTGTTGTATGATACCACCTCAAGTTTATTAATTAGTTACAGAATGTTTAATCGTGCTGATTAAATGAGAGAAGTACAATTAGATAGATAGATAGATAGATAGATACTTTATTCATCCCCTAAGGGAAATTCACAGTTAAGAAGAGATTGGAAAAAAACTACAATAAATGTGCATAATGTGCCCCTTGCCAGCAAAAAGAGTGCAATAAAACATGCATTTGTAAAAATGTGTGTTTGATTTCTGTCGAGTTAGTTTTCTGTTTATACCTGTGACGCTGATTCTCTATAAGGGCCGCACGGTGGCTCTCACTAGAGAGGGAAAAAAACAAGCGAAAGGACCCTGAGGAATCCGCGTACCTACGTGGAGCGGATTTAATTTACTTATTAACGGCTTCAATTTTGCATAATGTATCTGAGTAAAGGTATCGTGTCCTCCTCTCAAATCTGCTCAAGTAAAAGTAAAAAATATAGTGATTTAGGAAATACTCCCAGAAGAAAATGTCCCAAAACTTGCTCAAGTAAATGTAATGGAGTCTTGTTACTACCCACCTCTGGAAGCGGGGCTTGTGTTACTCACTCTTCTACTTTACTGTATGCTTTGCTGGGGATTCGGAGGATCTTACTTTTATTGTGAACTCGCTGTTATAGAGTAAGAGTTAAAATTGAAATTTTTAGATTGAGCCACTGTCTTTGACCTTATTGCCTGAGATAAGGGAGTCCCTCTGGTTAAGTTCAATGGTCCTTTTTTTATAAACTACTGCTCAAAGTGTACAAGCAGTCTTTTTCTTTGCAAATTAACTTGGTGTGTCTTCTACTTAGATGTATTTGGTGAGATTCGAAACTGCTGTTGGATTTTCTAAATTTGTCAATAAATTTTGTATCTTTGCCCCCAGGAGGATAAGGAAGCCATGTTCGACTGTTACGATACCATCCTGGCGGTCCTGCAGGTCACAACAGGGGTGGTCTCCACTCTGGAGGTCTGCAGTGATACCAAAGCTCTCCCTGACTTGCATGAGGGACATGTGTATATTTTTCGTCTTTCATTTGTTAGATCAATCCCGACGCCATGAAGGCGGCGCTTAGTCCTGACATGTTGGCAACCGATCTGGCTTATTACCTCGTGAGAAAAGGGGTGAGCGCAGGCCATGCATAAAGGAACCTCCCAGGGCATCGGTCATCGACGTGTGCTTGAATTTATTTATCTGCAGGTGGCCTTCAGAGACGCTCACGCTCTGGCAGGCAAGGTGGTCTTCATGGCAGAATCCAAAAAGGTCCTGCTGAACCAGTTAACCACAGAGGACTTGAGCACCATCAGGTGAATGCTGCACCCACATTCGCATACACATAAACAGGTGCAGTCAAGGTGATTGCATTGCTTTTGTGTGGTCAGCCCGCTATTTGGAGGGGACGTCCAGTCCGTGTGGAATTACGGGTCCAGCGTAGAGCAGTACAGCGCAGCTGGTGGGACGGCCGAGAGCAGCGTGATGGATCAGATACAACATCTGCGCGCGTGGGTGACTCACCAGAAAACGCAGACATAAACCGTGCATTTTATCAATCATCTTTACTGGACCAAATCATCAATTACAAATTCTCATTTGCGCCATTCTAGTTGGGGACACAGACATTTTTTCCGTTTGTTATCATTCTAGCAATGGATGTATAATTGAAAAAAGGAAAGCAGATTGATCAAATCTTCTGGCAAATGTGGGTGTAATTATTTGTATTATGTGCCCAATAAAATGTCTAAAAGCACACCATATGGAGATGTATCTGAATTAAAAATAACAAAGAATGTTGGAACATTTTTGAAAGTCCTTTTTTAACATGTATTCAGGGAATAGGAGTGGATGGTGCAATTGATGAGTGAGGCACTTTTGAATTTTGTCTGTTTTTTTAGCAGTCAGATAACATTTTATACCAAAGATTAAATTCAGCATGTGGTTCATTAGAATCCATTTTGAAAAATGATACTCTTGCACGTTGTAAAAATATTTTGGATTTCAAGTCCTACACCGCAAAAAAATGTCCAACTGGCTCATTATTTTGCAAAATTTAAACAATGTTTTCATTTTTTTAACATTTTTACATTTTTCCCTTACTTTCTGCTATAAGTGAGCTATAGCAGAATGATATTACATAAAGTAATCAAATGCCGGTGGCAATGTTTTTTTCTTATTTTAGATTTTTTTTTTCTTAATTCACAAAAAAATATATTTCTAAAATTAATTCTAGGGTAAAAAGAGTATTCCATTCTTACTAAAATATCTACCAAAAATTGTATTGTTCTACAAAAATATACAAAAAATAGGGTCAAAATATTAAAGACAAATAAAACTTAAAAGCTAAGCTATCTCAAGTGGAACAAAAGCATTTTACTTGAAAATACTTTTTTTTTGCCTTGTTACACGTTTTGCTTTTAAGCATTTATTTCACATGGATTGTTATAAGAAGTAAGATCGGTCCTAAAAAATTCGCCATGGCTTGCCGGTATTAAATCCCGACCCAGCCCGAGTCCGACCAGTTAACTTGTAGGACCGAGTTTAAAACCAACTAAAAATGTCATCATTTATTAGTATGACTTGGCAGATTGGTGATTAATGATAGGAAATTAAAGCCTGTCTTTTGTACCAAAATGTATGATAAACAACAATTTATAAACATTTACATCTTTAATATTTTTGTGTCTGCAGAGTATACTTTAACCAACAATTTTCCATCATTGGCGAATTTTATTTTAGAGTGGATGTTGTTGGGAATTAAATATCAAACTGTACCGTTTACCAAATTGTTCGAATTAGTTATCTGACTCCATTAACCAAACACAACTTACACCCAACAATTTATGCGCGCTCATTTCTTGAGGGAAAAGATGGACAATAAAGCCGAGATTTTCGCCCGGAGGCAGATTTAATTTAATTAACAATTTAACTAAGTGTAATCCATTGAAAACGGCAGAATTAGTGACGTTGGAGTCTCTGGGAAGCCCTCTTCTAAAGTCCTTTAGCTCTCTTCTTATTGGCCCACGTCTCCCCGCAAGATGGTGTGCTGGCTCCTCCAATGGGTATGCCAATGAAGCCCCCTGGGCTTCACCATCTCTGAGAGGAGTGTCGCAATGTCTGGAATACTCAAAACAACACCGAGCGTTTCTACGTCATCAGGGCCTTTCTGCGTCTGGATGTGCTGATTATCTTATCAGCCTTACGTCCCGTTCCCGCCGTTCCTGTAAACAACATTTTCCACCAGGGTGCCCTGACATCGTATCACAGCCCAGCCAGTAATTTTTTTTTTGCATTAAATGTAATTTGTATTCGATCGTATAAAATCCTTTATAGTCAAATGTATAAAATCCTTCAATGTGAACATTTTAAGGCAACCCGTCATTTTGGGCGGTTGAAATTGGTCTGCAAACCACATCAGGATTACGTCCTTAAGAATCTAGTGAGGCACTTAAGAGAGAGAGAGAGGCAGAGAGACAAGGAAGAATAATGACGGCCCATTCAATTTGTTTTTGTTTAGCATCCAAACATCGTTTTTTTCGTATACGTTTTTATAAACATATTTATCAGAAATAGTTAGCGGGAGAAAAGCCCGGTCCGACCTGAACATAAAGATTGACATTTTAGGCTGAAATTCAGGTCGGACTCGGGCCTGGGTTGAAGATCTTACCTCTAATTTTTATTCAATCCAGGAAATGATTATAAAATAATTTTGACCCTGAAGCACAAAAAAGACTACATTCCAACTACAAATTCATTTCTTCAGTTCTGTTCAAAAATCTTGAAATGCTGAATTTGTGTTCTGATCACCACACAGTCAAATCATAAGTAATGTTCGATTTTTTTTTTAGCCCTTAATTACCAAGCAGTAGTTTTCAAGTCAAATTTTGGAGTGTGATGGACTTATTGAACAAGCGCAGTGGCAGTTGTGAGCACAAGCCAGAAGGCGGCGGCAGTGTCGGTTTGAGCCGAGTTGGAACGGTACACCACGCGTCCATCCAGCGGCTGCGTGGGTCTGAAGATGTCCGTCATGGGCTGGCCCGTCCAGAACCGACACTGCTGCACCACCGCGTCCAGCTGAGGAGAGACCCGTCCGTCGGAACTGCACGTACGTACGCCACGCGGTGCCGAACACCTACCTGCCGACTGCTGATGGGCAGCGTTTTAAAAAACACTGTCCACGCTACCGCCTGCTCACATCCCGGCGTGGTCATAGATCCCACGTAGCGGTAGTAGCCGCGCAGTTCCTCGGAAGCCGGGACGAGGTCGCTCAGCCGGAAGTCGGACAGGACCGCCGTGGAGCCTGCAAATAACAAGGGTTCGTACGGTGGCTTGAAAATGCTTGAATTTTGATGTTGTGTTTTCAAGGATTGAAGAGTGCCTGAATTTTGCCTGAGGTGCTTGTAAATGCTCGAAATTGTTGCCGTGTTTTTCAACAAGCAGATATATAAAGGAAAACATTAGGACAGCAATGATTGGTGGCAAAAAAAGACGAGTAGAGATTGGACATACGATAATAAGGATTGGACAAGGTCCCTTTTCAAGGTTTCTTCATTTTCCTCATGTTGAGGTTTTTGAGTTTTTCCTTGCCCTCATGTAGGTTTTACATCAGGGGATGGTGTAATTATAGTCTGTAGTCTATGCAGCCCTTTGAGACTCCTTGTGATTAAGGGTGTCACAAATAAACATGACTTGACAAGGTGCCTTGAACAAGTCAATAAGCTTAAAAATGACGCTGACAAGGCTCTCTGGTGGCTTCACTTTGCATTTGCATTTCTTCTTAACTTGTGATTAATTGCAGATGGTATTGTCATATGAAGCGTCATCTTCCCCTACGGGTCACGCCCAAGAGGACAGGTGCTTGCTAAACTTAAACAGGGCACTATGAAATGTGTATAAATGCGAAAAATACGTATAAATTATGGACATTTATTATAGGCTATGCAAAAACTTGAGTGCTTCCCAGTGGTAAATTGTAATGAGAAAAACTTCCTGCAACTGTTAGCTCAGAATCACCTTAATTATCATTTTATTTCTAAATCTGGATTACGGTTGCACTACAGTTGGCTGAAAATATAGAATATAAAGACTCATGTATAGAAGAATTTTTTTTAAATGTGTTCATCTTGATATAAAGTATTTACCATCTGATATAGGAACTATACACAACCGAGATATTGCACTTCAAACTGTAGCAGTCAACGTGACAACTGAAAAACCTTCCATGGCACAAAGTTCTGGAATTAAGGTCAACTGTAAACAAGTAAACAGTACAATGTAAAACCTTTAACACCGCCAAAATAAATTAATAACTTCTGCAATAAAATACTTCTACTGCATAACTGTTTTAGAATTAAGTCAAGAGCATCTAAAGTCAAAACTGTACATAACTGGGATATTGCACTTGACCAGGTTATTGCACTTAGAACAGGGACGTTACACTTTAAAACTGCTATTTATTAGTCACACTCTAAGAATATTTCTCGCAAGATTAAAAATTCCAATTGTAAATCGCAGATATATTTGTGGCTTTGCAAAATACACGATACGTGAAATTGGAAAATTCACTTTGAAAGTTCTTGAAGAGTGAATAAAGGAATGAATGAATGAATGAAAACTTTATTTCGAACATTAAATAAAAACAGGACAAAAACAATGGTTTTACAACAAAAATAATGTTTAAATAACATGTTCGAAAAGGGGTAGTAAGAACCAGACGCTTATTTTCCCTACCCCTTCATCTTCCCTATTAATTACATTTTACAGATAGCTCCTCCTTTTGTGTCTAAATAAGACAAAATCCCACGGATATACATATTACATAGGTCAGATATCAATAATTATAATAATAACAATAGTCACATATTTTATACACTAATCATCGTAGTACCCATCTATTAACGTTATAATGCTACTAGGCACTAAATATCATTGTGACACCAATGATAATGACAATAGCAATAATAACTGTTATGATGTAATAATAGTAACAATAACAACAAGGTTAACTATAGTTGTAAACGCAGTATTCCCAATCTGGTTTTACTCATACCCCATTTTCTTCATCTCTGTATTCTGCCAGTAATGTTTTTTTTTTTAATTTGACCATGTGAATAGTTGGACATTGTTTGATCTCGTCTTAAATTGTTCCAAAGTTTGACTCCACACACAGACACACACATACTTTTCCTGGTAGTTCTCACCTTTAGGATTTAGAATTTACTACGGCCCCTTAGATTATAATTTCAAGAGTGCTTGAATTTGGCCGAGTACGAACTCTAAAATACCAAAGCAAGAATGGAGCATGTCAAAATTGACTTAAAGGTGCAAAATGGCCGAGTCAAAATGACCTACCCACTCTAAAAAATGTATGTAAAACCATATTGCTGTTGCAGTTTCATGAATTGAAAAACGTTAAATCAGTCCTCAAATTATGCAAATACACAAATTTGTACTCATCATTGAAATTCCAGCATATAATTATAGTTAATTGAATTACTAATATATTTTTTCATATCCAAGGCGCAATTATACACTCCAACATCATACATTTTACGATATATAACTGTAGCTGCTAATGTGTATGGGACATTTCATTTGAACTCTTAATCATCAAATACATCTTAAGTACATCTTTGATATTATATGAAGAATATATACATGTACTGTAATGAATTATAGCTTTTGCCTGATTTGTTATTTGATGTCCCTGCTGTCGTAATGGATTTGACCGCTAGATGACACTAGGTTCCAACAAGTAGAAACCACCTTCCCTCTCTGCTTCTTAGAGGGAATAAATTGGAGGCTAACTAAGCACCACTGTAGCATAGACTGCTTGGTAACTTCTGACATGGTTTAGAAATTGTCAGTTGTCAGACTGGCCTCCCTTAATGTCAATCAGGTGACATATTTGTCTATATGTCTATATATCTATTACATGTCAGCCTATCACATTTATAGTAGAGAGATCATAAAATGATGTTTATTTTGTTATTTCTATGCGACCTCTCCACACTGTCGACTGTTGTGATCGACTGGTAGATCGCAGTCGACGTATTGGGCATCCATGACTTAAATGTATTCCCAAACAGAGTGTTTCGATTCAATTAGGCACAGAATGTAGTGTTCCTCCCCACAATAATACTAATATGTTGTAAATATATTGCAAAAATATTGCTCGTGCACTTGATAAACTGAGTCTCAAAATCAACCCATCTTGCTTGTTTCTTCTTGTGACATCAATGAAAGAACTCAACACTTTAAAAGCGGCGAAAATCTGTTGTGTTAATCTTCTAACACACAGGTGTCAAACAGGCGGCCCGCAAGACAACACTCAGAGAAGCGCAAGAGAAAAACAAGCTGCAGGTTGAAATATGTCAACTTGATGTTGCCAAAGCCAGGTGCCTCTCACAAAGTCACTGTACTTGTATTTCTTTCTCTCTCTCTCTCTCTCTCTTTTCCACCCTTTTTCTCCCACTCTGTCTCTTTCACTCTCTGTGTCTCTCTTTTTCTCTTCCTTTGTTCCTCTTTGTCTCTTTCTCTCTGTGTCTTTTTACTTATTTTGCTCTAACTTCCTTTTTTCCTTTTCTCTTTTCTCTTTCTCTCTTCCTACCCTTCGCGCTTTCTTTTCTCTTTTCTCTCCTTCTGTCTTTCTGTCTATTTCTCTTTAGATTTCTTTCTTTCTCTCCCTTTCTTTTTCCTTTCTCTCTCACGACTTTTTATTTTTTGTTTCTCACGCTCTCTCCCTCTCTCTCATAGTATTTCTTTGTCCCGCCCTCTCTCCTTTTCCCTCCCTCTTTCTCTTTTATTTATCTCTCTTTTTCTTTCTCTTTAATATACTAGTCTGGCCCCCGACAGAATGTGTGTTCTATCATGTGGCCCCCGAGTTAAACCGAGTTTGACACCCCTGCTCTAACACAACCTGTCCAACACAACATGTGAGGTAGCTTGGAAATAGACTGCTATTGTAGTGAACAGCTATTGCATTCTGCATGGAGATATTGGAATTTTGCTTACCCTGTCCCAGGGGGCCTGGTGACTGTTTTGTCGGAGTTGTGTGCTTCGGCTTCCGAAAGCTGTATGGAGTAAGTTTATCTGCTGCCGTTACGCCGTGCGTTCCTTTCTCGGCTTAGCCTCCTTTTAGGTAGGCGATTGTGGCTTTTTGTTTGTTTTCGCCGCGTGTGTCGTGGTTGGTATAATTTTGTCTGGCTATCTCCCCGTTAGCGTCGGGACTACCGAGGGCTTTCCTGTTTTGTTTGCTCCCGGTTGGCGCTCACTGGCTGCCCATCTTGAGTTGTTTGGCTGGTTAGCCTGGCATTAGTGGCGCTTTTGCCGTAATCCTTGGTTTGTTTATTCCCAGCTGGTCTTGCATCTGCTGCCGATTTTTGTTTTGTGCCGGTTAGCTTGACTACTCACAGCGTATTTTTTGGTCAGCCAGCTTTGCGCTTTTCTGCTGTGGCCGCCTTTCTTTGATCGGTCCCGGTTAGTCCCCCGTGTGTGGTTAGTCCCCCGTGTGTGTGTGTTTTTTTTTCTTTTATCAGTTAGCCTCATTTTGGCTGCTCGCACTAAAAATAAAATGGCGACTGGCTTGTTAAGGTGCCGGTGTTCCTCCAATGACGTCAAAGCTCAGTATGACAAAGACATGCTGTCTTCAAAATGCATTATCTCGGAAAATGAGTACTGTATACCGATGAAAGAAAATATACATATTTTTTGAAATGCAAAAACCAAGTACTATTTCCTCACATTTTGCATGTTTGAGAATGTGGGAATACCTTTATAATTGGACTTACCATTGTTCGGAACTTGTCCCAGAGCTGCTATGACTGTATCCAGGTGGGGATGATCATCAGCGGCTTCCTGTGAGTAGAACTCCATATCAGTTCTTTGCGTCTCTAACAACGTCACGGCGTGTGTTACCTCAAACAAGAAGGCTAGCAGGGCAATTCCTGCCATGTCGTGTTCAGCTTCTGTCAGAGATCCATACGGCTCCTTAATGTGCACAATGTGAAGCTGGTGGAAGGTACAAAGCTTTCTCATTTTGCGGAATATAGATGACATAGAGGTTTTTTATGAATGTGATGTTGTAGATCAGGTGTGGGTTCAAAAATTTACTTGAAGGGCCGGACCAGGAAGCAAAAATTGATTGATTTGATACAGTCTCGAATCAGATACTTTGGTATTATATGAAGAAAAAAAGACCCATCCAATATTTCTCATGCAGGCTGTATTTGCCCAAGACACACCACAGGAAATGGTGCCCCTATGACTCTAGAGGTTAAGGGATTCAACAGTTATGTATGAATATCCCCGCAGACGTCAAACATGTGAGACACAATCGTGGAGGAAACCAAATGTATTCAACATTTTATATTGTGCTATATATTGCCGTTCCATGTATTCCGTTACTCCCCAAGCCTGCACAAAATTAAGTAATTTTATTCATATTTACTTTCTTTTGTCTTTTATTAGCATATTTGGTATTGGAGTAATCCAAAAGTAATTGAAAGTAATCAAGTTAAAGTAACCCTACCCAACCCTGTATGTATAAGTGCACTGTTAACCTCCATAGGGAATCTCTCTCCATCGATGGTGTGTTCCGATCCCGGGGTTCCGCTGGCACCCCAGTGAAAGTGGAACTGGGCGGCCCGGTAGTGACCCGGCAGAGCGCCTCCGGTCAGACGCACCGACTGGGGCAGGTGGAAGTGAGCTGAGTAAATATGTTTGAGGAGGAAAATCAGCCGGGATTCCCAATGCCTGTACATCCTCCATCAGGTGATTAGAGTGCATCCCGTTCACTTATACAATCCTATGAATAAATCTTACCAGAATGCCCTTTGTTCTCCACCGTGATGTTGATCTGTTCGCTGTGACCTAAGAACTCCAAAGGGGGCAGCTCCGTGTTGACGTGAGCTTTGCCACTCACGATGTTGATGGGCGACTGGCGCAGTCCACCGCAGCGAGGGAAGTCCGAAGACCACCCGTTCGGGTCTGAACGCAAACCCCAGATGAACAGGTCAGTTTTGGGCAGTATCGAGACACTTATTACTTATAGCCTCAAATTAAAACAAATTATTTGTCCCGGTTAGGTAAAGTACCAATCTCACTGTTCTTACCTCTGCAAGTGGCATCACAGGAGTACTGGTTCTCATAACACCAACCTCCTACACACATGCATCAAACATTAGCATCTAGTCAGGTTAATAACCAAGCTACGTTACAGAGAATCATCCAAAAGGCTAGGGGTTGTCAACACAAAATGGACTATTAAAAAAAAGCCTGGAGCCGCTAAATTTAAACACTTTATAGAGGCCTTATAATTTTACATATAGGTTGCTTGGTTGAATCCCTTAACCACTAGGGCCGTAGGGGCACCATTTCCTGTGGAGTGCCTTGGGCAAATACAGCCTAGTGGTGCCCATCCCTCTCCAGGCCAACATATTACCTATGTTTATTCTTGATGTTGACTACGTTTTGTGTTTTGTTACCCAATGCAACATCTAACGCAGCCTGGTCATCCTGGAAGGGGGATTCCCTTTTGTGTGGCCCCTTCTCAACAATTCTTATGTTCTTAATGCTGTTTTTGAGTTTTTCCTTGCCTACATGCCGGTTTCAGATCAGGGGACAGTGTAATTGCGGCCTGTGCAGTCCTTTGAGACATTTTTGATTAGGGCTATGTAGATGAATGTTACTTGTGTTATGAGGAAGGCAACACACACTGTATATATCTCTATTCATTGGAAAATGTTAAGATTGTTTGGGTCATGTTCGTCCTCCTACAGAAAGTATATATTTTTCCAATATAATAAATATTTTTGAAAAAACGCCAGGTAGCTACTAGACTGGGGAGTACCAAATGAGCGCTTGTGACAAAAAAATCTAATCAAATGCGAACAAATCGAAACTTGAGCTGTCCTCAGACAGAAAGCACAACGTGGGTCAATTGTGGAAACAATCTGTCTGCTCCTCCATCTTTTCACATTTGAATGAATGCTCATTGTCACCTTATTTCTCACCTAGTCCTTTATTCCCTCAAACACACCTGTGAGACTGAAATCATACACACATTTTAGAACAGGGCAACTATTGTTTCTTCGTGTGTGTGTTTGTGTAATGGCCTCCCAATGATAACCAGTATCGGTCAACAGTACAGAAAATATTTAATCACTTAAATCATATCTGGACCCCATACTTAAGACTTTTCAGGTATCACCAGGACAACACACTTGGCCTTGACTCTCAATGTGAAGGACATGATGGACCATCTCGTGCCTTGCCGAAGCTCCAAGAAAATATACTTAATTTATGAAAGAACATGTTTGAGGAAGGGCAACATCCAAAAAAATCCTCAGAATTCAGACAATAATCTCAAATTGATGTTTGCTTAGTTGCAGTAAATGCTTAGTTTTACTCTATTTTCTTGAAATTGCAATTTAAGTTGATCCACCAGAGATATCCTACCTGTACATGGAGAGAAGAGCGGTGCAAGGATAAGTGTCAAGAACAGAAGATCCATGATGGACTCAGTGAAGCACATACGGAGGGTTCTTGGTATAGCGATCACTTTTGAAGAACTGCCAGGCGTAGGAGGGGCTTGTCATCTCACCTCCACAAAGCAGGTATGCTCTCTTTTGTATTTTATCTTTAACAAAGGACATTTGTGGTCCAAAGACTTGTACTGTATAGGAAAGGCGAACAGTGCTGCTTATTTAACGAAGCGAGAATCGGGCATGAAAATGTGTAACGAGCACTCTCAATTTTTTCTTATAAATCGGTATAAAATTTTGTTTGACTGTTTCTCAGCGAGAACTCGGCGTTGAAAGTGACAAATGTTGTTGAATACATGCTATAATTTAAATCCTTTATTGACGACTATGAACACCAACATGGTTCATGGATCCCTTAACAGCATGGGTCATCGGGGCACCAATAAGGACGCAACTCTGGACAGCTTTCTCCACGGTTCCTGGCATGTTCTTGGCAAAGTTTGCTCCAGTCCATCCCTTAATGTTGTTGGGCCAGTTCTTTTTTGGTCTTCCTCTCCTCCTGCCTCCTTGTACTGTACCCTGGAGAAGGATCTTGGCCAGTCCTGATGATCTTGTGACGTGACCATACCACTGAAGTTTCCATCTGCACACAGTAGACAACAGTTCTTCGTAGGGTCCGAAGTTCCTCTGATGGTGTTGCGCTCAGTTTTGTTTGTCACAAGGGCTAAGTAGCTGATGCCTAGAAGTTTTCTGTCGCTTTGCATCTCCAAGGCCTGGATTTTCATTTCCAGTTTTGCTCTGAGAGTCCACGTCTCACAAGCGTAGAGGAAGATGGAAGTAACCAGCACTTGATGTTTGATTTCACTGCCATGTTCTTGTCCCGACAGATGGGTTTAAGATAAACACAATAACAACATAAAATTAAGAACTTATTTCATATGTTTCACATTCTGCTTTTTTGCATTTGTTGTCACGACCAGCACACAGGGTTGACTCAATCATGTAACGTTTTCTTGCAATTTTATTGAAGGAAAGAGGGAGGCCATCGCCCGCAATCTGATGCTCACTTGGAATGCGGAAGTGGCACTTCCGTGGCGAGCGAAGGCAATGTCGAGAACAGGTCGATGGCCGGGGTGGTGGAGCAAAAAACCTAATCGAGTTCAGAAAAGGGGTCGGAGCCAGGAATCAATCAGGAATCAGGACAGGATATTCAGGGTCGAAAAGGGCTTGCCTAGCGTATGCTGAAGTTTGCAGACGGACTGACAACGGGTGACAGGAAGACGGGGGTTTAAAAAGAGATAAACAGCCAATCAGCGTCTGAGGCAGTTGGCGCCAAAGGAGCCGACTCAGTGCCTCGCATCAGTAATCATGACACATTCGGGATTTAGTGTCTTCGACATATAACATGAAGGAGCCGGGAATCGAACCTGCGACCTTTTGAACCCAAGACCAGCGCTTTACCTCCTGAGTGACTGCTGTCCCAGTAGCACCTACTAGTGTTAAAAACACTTTATCAAAAATAAACTAGAAATTTTGATATGAGAAAAAAAAAACATGAACTATCACAAATCTGCAAGGCCACCTGCATGGTGGCCTTGCGGGTAGGGCGCCCGCCCCGAGACTGGGAGGTTGCTGGTTCGAGCCTCAGCCGGGTCATACCCAAGACTTATAACATTGGTACCCTTTGCCTCCCTGCTTGGCATTAGGGGTTGGAATTGGGGGGTTTGGTCACCTAATGACTCCCAATGAGATGTTGCAACATCAGTTGGGTTGAGCGAGGGGGCTGGGAATCCCCTCCTCTCTATCAATCTCCCAGAAAGAGTCAAAAATGTGAATGTGTTGGGTTCAAATGAACCCATGAGAATTTCATTGCAAGAATGTGGATACCATCTAACTGAAACGGAAACACGCGGTTTGAGATACTTGCATCTATTTTACATAACATGAGTGCCACCTAGAGGGAGCTAACATGATTGTCCACCATGTTCCTGTTCCGGATATCCCCCAAAAATCAAAATCCTTGTGAAAAGCCGGGTCGAAAAATTGGTCAATTTGGTCACTCTGAATCTCCGTAGTTTGTATTCTTCCTTGTGCTTTTTAGCACTCGTTTTCAGTGGCACTACACAATGGAGCGACATCTAGCGGTCAAACAACAATCCTTTAACAACCCGAGACCATATTTTCAAACACAACCAGAAAAAGAAGCTAAGGGAAGCAGTTTCGCGACAAGGTTGAATATATTTATTAGAATATTTAATGCTAAATAGATTAATTTGTTACAAAGCCAACAAGTGTAAAAATCTCACGAAACGGCAGCTACGATGTGTTCGTCTTAATTGCTTTGAAACATAATATGATCCGATGTCAAAAGATTCTGAAATAAATGTGGACAAATACAAAAGTGTCAGTCAGCCGGAACTTTCCAATGACCTCAGGCCGCACACAGCTCCTTGAAATGGAACGGACTTCCTTCGACGTGAAAACGTCCAAAAAGGGGTTCAGTCCTTCAATTCATTACATGATTAACAATTTGAAAAGTTAAAAACAAAATAAATCAGCAGCTTGAATGTTGAACGAAAAGATTGGTCATTTAAAAGCGAGCAGGAAGTTGAGGGTTTTCAACGGCAGCACTTCTACACCAAGCCATACTTCTGCAAAAAAATACATAAAAACAGGTCAGGACGTGAAGGGATAGTAGGATCGATCCAAATATCGATTTGTATCAATACTATGCAAGTACTTGGATCGAAACGATACTATTTTCCTCAGATCGATACTTGGCTCCTCCACAACCCCCTCTTTCTCACCCATCGCCCTGTGCAACTCTTCAAGTATATGCCTGAGTGAGTGACTGACAGGCACACTTTTAGCCCCTCTCCCTATCTGGCCACCTGCTGCATCCTGCCTGCCAGGCAAAGGAGAGGGCAAAAGGAGATTGCAAGTTCAGTTTGATTGATCCGCCCACCCTTACCAAAAGCTAAAAATGACAGAGGCAAACAGGCAGTGCGAGGCGGTTTGAATTTTTTCTTTTTCAACAACAGAAAAGGACAATGCCGGGTGTAATTTGTGTGGTAAAATGGTCCAATGGCATATCGACACGTGAAAAAAGTTAACCCTATAGAGAGCAACGAACTGCAACCAAAAATGTTAATATGGTACTGTTCCTGAACAAAAACCTGTGAATCCATTGTCACTATGGCAACAGAGCCGAAAGGGGTTCCCCATTACTTTGCTGATTTTTTTGGGGTTCAACTCTCTTGCCTTTTTTTCTGAAACAGTTTCTGGGAAGGTATTGTATTTCTTATACTATTATACATTTTTACATTGTATTGTTTACACCAGGGGTCACCAACCTTTTTGAAGCTGAGTGTGACTTTTTAGTTAAATTTCTATAATGTTATTACTAAGTTGTTACTATGTTATTGGTTGATTGGATTCCTTAACCGATCTTAAGGGGACAATTTCCTCTGGTGTGTCTTGGGCAAGTACAGCCTGGTGGCGCCCATCCCTCTCCAGGCCAATGACAAGACAAAATAATATTGTGCAACTGTCGGATGAGGTGACTCACCTTGTCGGAAAGCACAAAGGGCGCTTTTAGAGAAACTGAGGATAGCATTAGCAATATTGGTTAACAAGCCATACGGTATTCCTACTGACATATTCATACATCTTAACATCCAATCTGCCTGACTGCAGTCCACACGATCTGTACCACTATACAGTAAATGGAGTATCCCCATACACCTGTGCTGATCTAAAAGCTTTTAAGTCAACTGTCTTGCGCTCAAGTGCTTCTTGCCCTCCGCTACGGCTCTCATTCTTTCAGTCACAGCCAAAGGGTCAATAAGATCGGTATCAATCGAAACTTACCTGTATGGGATCGATACCAAAGTTCCAAGTATCGCCTACCCCTCTCCTACAATGATGTAAATTCCTTAAACACGATCTTACCTGTACGATGACGGCTAGCACGGCGACAGTGGCGAGCATCAGCAGATGTCGGGTCCAGCCCATGTTGAACTTCTTGAGGATGAAGAAACGAGCCCAGTTGAGCTTCTTGGTGGTGTGAGGAGGGTAACGCATATTATTCATGCCCTCCATCTTCAGTGCCTTGATGAGACATCCTCGCAGGTGACTCAGCTGGTCGAAGGTGTGCTTGCCGTGGTAGCACCCCATCCCGCTGTTGCCTGCGGAGATCGTCAACCACTGGAGGTCATCACCCAATCACACTCCAGTAGATACAGTACAGTAATCCCTCGCTGTATCTCGGTTTTTATTTTTCGCGGTTTCGATACTTGGTGGATTTTAATCGTGCATTGTGTTCTGCAGCAGACAACACACAGCAAATGCTATCACGAGGTCAGGGGGCTTTGTGTGTGTGTTGGGTGGATGTGACTGTGTGGGCGACTGTTATAAGCTGGGTTATGCTGTCAGTCACCCACCCATAAAAAAAACTGCGAAGCAGGGCTACAGTTAAGTCAAGTCAAGTCAAGTAATTTTTATTTGTATAGCCCTTAATCACAAAGAGTCTTAAAGGGCCTCACAGGTCATTACACGGACTATTTTTTCGGACCATTATTACACCATCCCCTGATCTGGAACCAACATGAGGGCAAGGAAAACCCCAAAAACCTCAACATGATGAAAATGAAGAAACCCTGAGAAGGGACCGTGGCATCCCCCCCTCAGGACCACCAGACAGCAAAGGATGTTGCAATCACAAATAATACAGTTAGTTAGTATTTTAGCGGCTTGTTATATTGAAAATAAATAAATAGATTAATCAATTAAATCGGACTCTGAGAAAAATGTAAAGCCAGAAGAGTGCAAAGAAATGCAAATCGCTACTGCGTGTTCGGTGTATTGTTGTTAAGTCCGGGAAGAGACTGTCTGGAGAGAAGCAATACTTCAAAATACCGCATTTAGGACACAACGTCAGGGGAACCCGTGTATTTTTACCTTCATGCACTGTAACTTTGACTTAAGTCGCTTCTTAATTAGTAATTTTGAGCCCTCATTTTTATGCGCTGGCTAGATTTTCTTGTGCGCTGAGAATGTGCAAGCAGTGCGCAATTGCGCACGCGCGCAGCTTAGAGGAAGCACTGCTTCTAAGACGTTAATGCAATGAAAACTAGTCTAGGACTAAGAACCCAGCATTGTTGAGGGTTGGAGTGTATGTCAGAGTGCCAAGGTTTGCTTGTGGACTCGAAGATTAAATAGTTGGAAGGATTAAAGTTCTGCGAGAGTTTAAAGGTTGAATTTTATCAATGAGTGTGCATGCTTACCAACGCCCCCGAAAGGCAACGTGTTGACTGAAAAGTGGACCAGACAGTCATTTGCCAGAAGTCCTCCACTGGAGGTCTCGTCCCTCATTTTCTTGATGACCTTCAACCAGTGGAGTAAACACGTCAGCGAAGCAAAGTTCTGTTTATGCCACTAGCACACTTTGGCTCAGAATAGCCAGAAAATGAGTTGTTATATAATTGTTCGGGTCCATGGGTCAACCTGACAGAGTACGGTACCTTGCAAATGGAAATAATTAGATTTTTCTCCTGAGAGGATGCTTCTCACTAAGATTGTTCCAAAAGTTGTATTAGGGAATTCATTACTCATTACATGCCTTAACTCTCTTTTGGTGATCCGAAGTCAAGGTTCACAATAAGTTCTGCTCTGCGTAGCCGATTAGAGTTTGAAAGGGTCACAAACCAAGGTGTCCCATTTTATTTTCTCATTCCCAGGTGTCTGTTTGTTAGGTACTCATAAGGTTGGCTGATTGTGATATCCTCAGACCTGGGTGTCTGATTGTCATATCTTTATACACAGTTGTCCGGTTGTCATGTTCCAACACAGGAGTGTTTGGTTGGCATGTCCCCAACCACAGGTAACTGGAGGTCAGGTACTCAAACCAAGGTGTCTGATGGTCATGTACCCTTGTATGGGTGTCTGATTGTCATGTCTTTATGCACAGGTGTCTGGTTGTTATGTCCTCATCCATGGGTGTCCAGTTGTCAAGTTCTAACACATGGGTGTTTCTCTGGCATGTCCTCAACCTTGGTTAACTGGATGTCAGGTACTCAAACCAAGGTGTCTGATTGTCATGGTCTCATGCACGAGTGTCTGCTTGTCATGTGCCATCACACGGGTGTTTGTCATGTACACATGTGTGTGGTTTTCATGTTCTCATTCTCAGGTGTCTGGTTGTCATGTCCTCATAAATGGACCTTTTTTTTGTCATAGCCAAGGGTATCTGGTAATGGTTGTGTGCTCAGGTCACATGAAGGAACTGGCCCTAGATAAAGTGTCCCACCGTTTTGAAATGATCGGACCACATTGATGAAAAGTTGTCTTCAGTGTTCTAATTTTGATATATTTTGTTCCTTGAATATAAAGCCATTCGCTGACCTCAGTATACATTTTTCTCTATTTGAAATTTACAGTAACACAGTCCAAGTGAGTGTACCTTGTCATCACTGGAGAAGACATAAAGGGCCAGAGGTTTCTCGCCTTTGTTGATGAATTGAATGGCTTCATCCACGCTATTGATGGACAGGATGGGCAGCAGAGGTCCAAAGATCTCCTCCTGCATCACCTTGGCATCTGGCTTGACGTCCTTCAGCACCGTGGGCGCTGGAACGCCATGGATACACAAGTCCTGTTAGCCGTCAGCCAATGGACCAGGCCTTCTGTCTGATGTTGTCTCGTAAGCATCACCTATGTAGCAGTCTTCCTCGTCATTGTCTCCACCCAAAGCGATGGTGCTGTCCTGCATCATGGACATAATCCTCTTGAAGTGGTTCTGGTTGATAATCCGGCCGTAGTCCGGGCAAGTTTTAGGGTCGTCTGTGTAGAACTCCTGCCAGGAGACTCGGATTAGTACAATTTTATTGGGATAGCTTCAGCAATAGGATGCCATTTTGACAGCTAACTGGAAGAGGGGACACTTTAAAAGAATAGCTGTTTTTGCTACTGTACCTTGATGGCTTTCTGTAGTTCTTGGATGAGACGTGGTTGTAAGGCCGGCTCACACAGGATGTAGTCGGGCGCGATGCAGGTTTGCCCGCAGTTGGTAAACTTGCCCCATGCCACACGTCTGTGCACACCCCAAGCAAGCAAGAAGACGCCTTTCCTTTAAGAACTGACCTGAACGTGATGGTTTTATACTCCCCCTACCTGCAGGCGATGGCGATATCGCAGCCGCTGTCGATATAACACGGGCTCTTCCCGCCCAGCTCTAGCGTGACGGGCGTCAGGTGCTTGGCGGCCGCCGCCATGATCAATTTCCCCACAGTGCTGTTCCCTGTGTAGAAAATGTGGTCGAACCTTTGGCGCAACAGCTCCTGTGTCTCAGCCACGCCTCCTGTCACCACCGGGTAGAGCTCCTGTGTGCAGGATCAAAACAATTAACATGAGTTTGTTGGGTTCGACGACTCAGAATCTGCAAAAAATAGACTTGCTTTGTCCAGGTAGAGCGGCAGCATGTCGTCCATCACCTTGGCCGTGTGTGCGCAAACCTCAGACGGCTTTACCACCGCGGCGTTACCTGATGGATGATACTTTGGTAAGTCCCTGATCACAACTGCACACTTCTAGTCTTCTATGTGTTGTTTTTATAGACTTTTTATAGATGAGGCGCTCTTTTTTTTCTATTAAAAAATCTCAAGGTGAAACATCAGTCCAAAATGTTTAACAATTAGGAACAGCTGGGACACATGCGTAATATTTGACCACTGGATGTCAATGTATTGTGTAGTGTCACCAAAAAACGAGTGCTACAAAGCACAAGGAAGAATACAAACTACGCAGACTGACCAAACTGCACCTCTCATTTCAGATTCAGATATACTTTATTGTCATTCTTGTACACGTGCATACGGAGTGAAATGTCGATACATCTGACCCGCACAGTTTTCTTGAATGTACAGATATAAATAAATGTTGTACTGAGTTACAATATACTATTGAAGTACTGATAATATGCTAAATAATTTATAGCTATGTATAGTATTATACAGTAGTGCAAAGAGTGCAAGAGGAGCAGCTAAACCAGATGTGCAAAATGGATGTGCAAAATGGGCAGTCAGGTAAACAAATCATTATACAATAACAATAACACTGGAGTACGAACAGATGTGCAAAGGAGTGGCTAGGTATAAGAGAACTGCCAGTGGTGCAAAAAAACAAAACTAACAGATGTACAGATTAGCAGTTGTGTAGGCTTACTATGTGTGTGATTGACCATTTAACAGTCTGATGGCCAGGGGGACAAAGCTGTTGCAGAACCTGGTGGTCCGCACACTGCAGTACCTCTTCCCAGAGGCTAGCAGAGTGAACATTTACTTGTCTACCTGCTCCAGCATAAGATTTTTGGGTCATTGGGTACCCGTAGCAGCAAATGGCGGACAATCATGTCAGCTCTCTCTTGGTGAGCCAACATGTTATGTAAGTTAAATATAAATTTCTCGACCTCCAAGTATTTAAAAAAGGCACCCTTTTATAATAGTTCATGTATTTTTTAATATTATTCAAATCAATATATATTTTTTATTTATTTTTTTTTTACTTCGTTTTTTAGATTGTTTGTTTCTCAGAAGGTAATACAGGTTAGTAATTCTATTAAATAATTTTACTGTAATTTGCAGTATTATATGTTAACCTGCTTTACTTAACTTTTATCTTTTTTTCAGAAGAAAACACAAAATATTACTTAAAAATGAGCAGGAATTATTTGCCATAATATTTTTGTAAATTAAGAAAATAAGTAAAATAAGCAAGTTTTTTTTACTTTGACTTATTTTACTATTTTTGCAGTGCAATATTAATCATTTTATTGAAACAAATGATAAAATACAGATATTTCATGTTGGTTAATAATTTGGCTGTAATATGGAACTTTATTTTTCCCTGTTTTTTAAGTTTTACTATATTTTAACTTGTTTTTCTAGAACAATAATACCAAAATGGGCATACATGATCTGACAGTGGAAGAAACAATGTTTTACAACGTTTTGTCTTCTGGTAAAATTTTATTTCAAGTTGGTAAATTTATGAGCGAGAATTTTTACTTTTTGCTTCATCAAACAAAATAAGATATTAAAAAATGGCCATGCCCTATTGCATGAGCAGACAATTAGTATACAAAATAAAAATAAAGTAGTAATCTGCTGCCACCTACTGGTATGAATGAATGTTACAGTTACCCAGCCAGGGTTGGGTAGGGTTACTTTAACTGGATTACATTCAATTACTTTTGGATTACTCCAATACCAAATATGCTAATAAAAGACAAAAGAAACTAAATATGAATAAAATGATGACTCACAACACGTGGTAAGCTTTCTCTCCTGGCTTTGATCTCTTTGATCTCTGGCAAAAACTAACATCAAATGCGACAGAAACAAAAAGAAAATAAATCCAAACAGCTTGCCAACATCATTTTTACCGTTCCATGTATTCCGTTACTCCCCAAGCCTGCAGAAAATTTAGTAATTGTATTCATATTTAGTTTCTTTTGTCTTTTATTAGCATATTTGGTATTGGAGTAATCCAAAAGTAATTGAAAGTAATCCAGTTAAAGTAACCCTACCCAACCCTGTACCCAGCTGATCTCTGGTAAAAAGCCAATGCAATGAGACAATGAGACCTTTGTTGCAAAGATAAAAACATAACATTTCTAGTGGCACACTAGACAAGGTCTTACGGCACACGAATTAAAAAACACTGTTCGGTGTAAATTGTAATGGGGGATGTATTCATGTAAAGCAAATAGTCCCTCAGTTACTCCCTGACCCACTGGGCTGCAGACCAAAGACTTTAGTGTCATGCTAACACCCACACAACTTGCATCACAATGAAACCGTTTGCGGTTATGCATGCGCATGCTGAGTGTCCCACATAGATGACTGAAGCAAAAACTATAAGTGTTTCCTCTTTTTTAAATCATATTGCAAAATTAAATCATGCAATGATTATAATTCACAACCATTATTTTCTCCAACAATAAGCCTTCGCTCTGAAAATGTTGGTCTACTAGTGATCCCCAGAACCAAGAAGAAATCTGCAGATTCCAGAGCGTTCTCCATTCGGGCCCTGGTGGTGTGGAATGCTCTCCCCCCTGAGATTCGATCTGCGACCTCAGTGGAACTGTTTAAATCTAGGCTTAAAACACACTTCTGTCCCATAGGTTATGAATGACCTATATTTCCTATTGACAATATCTGTGTATTGTTCGTTAATGCTACTTCCAATGCAGCCTGGTCATCCTGGAAGGGAGATTATTTCAAGGTTTCACCATTTTCCTCATGTTGAGGTTTTTGAGTTTTCCCTTGCCCTCATGTAGGTTTTAGATCAGGGGATGGTGTCATAATAGTCTGTGGTTTGCAATAGTCTGTTGCCTGTGCAGCCTTTTAAGACTCCTTGTGATTAAGGTTATAACAAATAAACATGACTTGACCAACTATATTTAAAATATTCTAATACATATTGTTAATTATTGTAATATTAAACAAATAATCTGCCTTGACCTTTGAGCCAAACAAACACTGAGTATCAGAACAGGAAGTACAGCGGCTCCCAGTCACATAACCGGGCGACAAGAGTATCAAATTCCACTCGCAAGAACTATGAACGAGTACTAAAGATCGGGAGGAGGTGCACAGTTCAAAGTTATCTAGATATGTAGAAGTCATAGATATATTAGACGTGGTTTGTAGATCTGATAGAATGTTGTGTGAATAGAAGGAACATAGCACAGAAAGATGGACAGATCTTCCCTTGAACTGCAAATAAACCCAGGAATTTCTTAAGCATAGGGGCCACCAACGGTTTTGAAGCTGAGAGCTACTTGTATTTTTACTGAATAGAGTGACACGCTTCTAAATTGAACTGTTTATACTATTATACTATTATTATGTTATTACCAGGTTTTGATGATTAAAAGTAGGGTTAAAAAAGGCTCAGTCAACCGCTAAAACACATGCCTTATACACATATAAATTGCAGGCTAATTTTGAGAAATTTAATTGAAAATGACTGTAATCTATTTTCATGGCAGTAAGAAAGGACTAGAGACATTCTGTTCAATTTTCTTGAGCTAAAAGTTGAGCTTAAATGAGGAAGTTCAATGAAGCGTACGTAGCACTTCACTGTGATCACGGAGGGAGACGAAAAAAAGCAGTGTGCTTGCTATGTTAAAAATGTTGGCAGCGGACAGCATGAAACCAAATAAATTAAGCTGTTACTTTTAGACAGGGGTGTCAAACAGGCGGCCCGGGGGACGGATCAGGCCCGCTAAGGGATTGAATCCGGCCCGCGAGACAACACTGAGGGAAGCGCAGGAGAAAAACTTGCTGCAGGTTGAAATATGCCCACTTGATGTTGCCAAAGCCAGGTGCCGCTCACAAACGCTGTACTTGTATTTCTCTCTCTCACTTGCTATCTCTTCCTCCCTTTTTCTCTCACTCTCTGTCTCTCTCTCTTTTACGCTCTTTGTCTGTTTTTTATCATTTATTTTTTCCTCTTTGTCCTTATCTCTCTGTCTTCTTACATTCTTTTGCTCTCTCTTCCTTTTTTCCATTTATTTCTCTTTTCTCTCTTTCTATCTTTCTCTTGCTTTCCCATTCTCTTTCCCCGTCTTTTTCTCTCCTTTTCTTTTATCTACTTCTCTCTTTCTATTTGTCTTTGGATTTCTCTCTTTCTTTCCTCCTCTCTCACAATATCTCTTTTGTTTCTCACATTCTCTCTCCCTCTCACTCTCTCTTTTCTCTCTGTCCCTCTATTTGTCCCGCCTTCTCTCTTTTTCTTGCACTCTCTATCTCCTAATTCTTTCTCTCACTTTTTTTTCTTTGTAATCTACTAGTCCGGCCCCCGAGAGAACGTTTGTTCTATCGTGTGGCCCCCGATTTAAAATGAGTTTGACACCCCTGCTTTAAGACATTACAACCCATTCACACTGATAAGATGCTGCGTTTTTCCAGCGTAGATTTGGCCAATATCGAGCAATTGTGCCCAATATTATGTGATCACTTAAAAAAGGATCCAATTTAGAGGGGCGCGAGAGGATTTCTTCTTCCAAGGGGGGACGTGATAGAAAATAATTGAGAAGCACTGCTGAAGAGTGATGAAAAACTTCTGTGTGACTGCAATTGAACACCTAATATTCTTTAGGGGCCATGACAAAAACAAGTAGCTCCAGCCAGATAGCTTGTTAATGATAAAGTGACTTGGTACCTGCGGCAATGGCACCGATGAGAGGCTGCAGGGTGACGGCCCACGGGTAGTTCCAGGCCCCGATGATCAGTACTACTCCCAGGGGCTC